>NC_081568.1:144543515-144559305 GCF_022355385.1 Mustela nigripes
GATGCGGGACTCGATCCCAGGACTCTGAGATCATGACCTGAGCCGAAGGCAGTGGCTTAACCCACTGAGCCACCCAGGCGCCCAATACTTTCACATAGAGTTATAGATGAGGAAATGGAGGAACTCAAGTTGCCAAGTATCTTAACTATCACTGGAAAATCCAATGCAAGATTTCAGATCTCATAATTCCTACTGCAGTGCTCATTCCCTCACTAATGCTTCTTTCTCTTAAATAATTTCTAAGGTTAAAGGACAGTGTGCACGTGCCCCTGGGATTCTGGGCAGTTGGTCTGAATCAGTCTGGTATAAATGCCACACTTATTTAAAGTTGTTTGTGTATTTTGAAAATTCATCCAATAGCTTGTTCTGCTGTATAATATATTTGTTATTTCTGTAATATAGTATAGTAATGCTATTAAAAATCCTTACCATGAAGTAGGATTGCTACTCTAGAAGGGTGCTGTGGGTGTATTCTGGGATGATGGAACTATGTGCCGGCTTCCTCTGCCTGTGCATATCTCATTTGAGCAGAATGACAATCTGCTTGTTACAAGATAGAAGAACCAGGATATGGAATGGCTTGGGGTTGGGGATGGAGATGATGAGTTCAGTTTTGAATATATTGTTGTGATGTGCCCGTTGGTCCTACTTTGCCGCAAAAGAAGTACAGTGACAGGCCCCTGACCATGGGACCCACTGTTCTCATCATAAACCACCCCTCTGGTCCTACAAACCATGCCCTGGAAGCTGTAGCTACAGAGAGTAACAGAATGCCTTTCAAGGACACAGCTGTGGCACTAGCTTCCAGATAATACCCCATGCAGATGGACAGCGTGGGCTCTACATCAACCATCAATATATGGTGCTAAGTCTCTAGATGGTAGAATATATGAGTCTGGAAATCAAAGGGTGGAAGCAGAAGGTTGCTCCTCTTACCTTTCCTTACTCCCAGTGACCCACTTGGGGGCATTGGTGTTTCTTGTCTCTACCACTCTGGGTTCCATGGCTTTAGAAGTCCTGGTTCTCAGAAGGGCATGTTTCTACCAGGAAGCCCAAGAAGAGTCTCTAGTTATAGTCCAAGCTCTGATTGATGACCATTTACATCAAGATCCTCTGGCCATAAGAGCATGAGGCAAGGGAAGCAGTCACCAGCCTGGCTGGAGCAGTTGCGTCTGAGCATGAGGAGGGGGTAGGGCTGCTAGGCATTCATTTTCTCAGCTTCTGGAGAAGTCTAGTCCCATGGCTCCCAGCTGAATTCCTCCTTGGGACCTGCCCTGGGCTGAAGAGAGCTGTCTGACTCAAGACTATGTCCCTTATGCCCCCCAGGAGGATCCTACAACCAATGGCTTGTGGATCTGGGGAAACGATATCTAAGCCTCTTTGACCCAACTTGGAATAGATTTGGACGATCACCCCAGTTGGTGTGGGATTGACTCAGACTTGGTTGTGGCCACATTAGAGTTGAACCCACCCTGGTCCAGCCCTGTTGCCATCACTCTGGACAGCAGAGTCACTGGTGGTGTTCCTGAGAGCGCTCCCAATATACCAGCCACACACAAATCTCCGTCTCTGGATCTGCTTCCCAGGGAAGGCGGGCTCAGCAAGATAGTTGAGAGACATGTCCGATCAAGAGCTGAAAATAGAGGCTGACATTTAGAAGAAAGATCTGTGCTGCAGATATTGACTGGGCCACATTCCATCTAAAGACAATAGTGAAGCCGTGCTTGGATAGGAAGGCTCTGGGAGAATGATGGATTCTGAGAAAGAGAACGAGGATGTCTGTTGTATTAGAAGAGAACAAATATTAGTATGTGAATCTATAGATGTTGCTGTTTGGTATTTGGTAAGAGGTCTCATAAACAGGGGGCAAGGTAATCTTGTAGACCTTAGTCCATGTGGTTTTTAAGATTAATTTGAGGGGCACCTGGATGGCTTGGTGCCATCACTTTCACTTTCTCTCTGTCAAATAAATAAATAAAATCTTAAAAAAAAAAGGTTAAAAAAATATTAATTTGCAATGCTTAGTTCCCCAAGATGATGAAGAGGCTAAGGAATATTTGAATTCTTGTGATTCTAAGGGTAGGGTAAACAAGGAACACAGGTGAAATGGGGCCAGATAGGACAAAGGTTTTACTATAGAGGAAGTGGTACCTGCTGGGATCCTGGTTATCGTGATTAGAGGTCTCTTCCTTAAAAATTCTATTTCAGGGGCATCTGGGTGGCTCAGTCACTTAAGTGTCTGACTCTTGATTTCTCTGCTCTGGCCATGACCCCAGGGTCGTGAGATCGAGTCCCGCATTGGGCTCCATGCTCAGTGTGGAACCTGCTTAATATCCTCTCTGTACCTCTTTCTCTATCCCGGTTTCTCCACCTCCACTCGTGCCTGCTCTCACTTTATTTTATTTTTTTTTAAAAGATTTTATTTATTTATTTAACACAGAGAGATCACAAGTAGGCAGAGAGACAGGCAGAGAGAGAGGAGGAAGTAGGCTCCCTGCTGAGCAGAGAGCCCTATGTGGGACTCGATCCCAGGACCCTGGGATCATGACCTGAGCTGAAGGCAGAGGCTTTAACCCACTGAGCTACCCAGGCGCCCCTGCTGCTCTCTCTTTCTAAACAAGCAAACTAAATTCTATTTTGACGAGACAAGTCATTTGTAAATAAATCAAATAATAATTAAGAAAGGACAGAATTTGGTCCAGTTGACTTAGAGGAGGGTCTGGAAAGGGATATGGGAGAGTTGTGAGGTGTGGTTGGAGTGGATTACAGGGGTGGTGGTCTTGGAGCTGGAGACACAGGACAGGATGGAGCTTTCACTTTTGGAACTTCTTATGTAACCTTCTTGGGTCCTGTCTCTTGCTGGCTTGATATCAGTGAAAGTAAGATCAATGTCTTTGTGTATCTGTGTTGCCATACCTTTCTCCCTGGTGATCATTGTTGCATGGAATGAAACCCCAAGAATGTAGAGTCATTTTCCTGATGTGGTAACCTTTGTGAATTTGTTTGGATCAATGACAATTGTCTCTCTTTTCCTTGTTACCCCTAAGGAGGGTTGAGCCTTCCTTGTGGAGTGAAGACAAGTAGCTGAGAGTCAACATGGAGAGTGTAGAGTGAGAAGAGAAGAACCCAAGCCTGGATCTCCTAGGTTCCCTGGGGAATCATTGTCAGGACCTCAGATGTAAAGCTTTTCTTCATGGTGGGACCACCTCTTGCTCTAGACCTAGTTTTCCATTAAAGCCATCTTGTTAACTAATGCTACTATAGTAATCATATTGCAGTACCTAAATGTATCAAACCACCAACATGTTGTACGCCATAAGCTTAGGCAGTGTTTGCTATGCATCAATTACAACTCAACGAAAAGAAAATCTTAACTAAAAGGCAACCTGTAGAAGGGGAGAAGATTTTTGCAAATGACGTATCCAGTGAAGGGTTAGCATCCGAAATATATAAAGCTGTTCTACAACTCAATCCCCAGAAAACAGGTAATCTGATTAAAAAGTGGGTAGAAGACATCGACAGACATTTCTCTGAAGAAGACATCCAGATGGCCAACAGACATGTGAAAAGATGCCCAACGTCACTTTCATTAGAAAAATGCAAACCAAAACTATAGTGAGATATGCCAGAATGGCTAAAATTAAAAAAAAAAATAGAAGAAACAACAGGTGTCGGTGAGCAATGTTGTGCCCCTGTTGGTTGTAATGCAAACTGGTGCAGCCTCTGTGGAAAATAGTGTGGAAGTTCCTCAAAAAGTAAAAAATAGAGTAGTAGTAGGTATCTACCCAAAGAATACAAAAGCACTCATTCAAAGGAATACATGCACCCCAATGTTTATAGCAACATTATTTACAATAAGCAAGAAACGGAAGCAGGACAAGTGTCAGTTGACTGATGAATGGATAAAGAAGTGGTGTATAATAACCAATGGACTATTACTCAGCCATGAAAAAGAATGAAATCTTGGCATTTGCAACAATGTGGATGGAGCTAGAGAGTATTAGGCTAAGCAAAATAAATCAGTCTGAGAAAGACAAAGACCAAATGATTTCGCTCCTATGATTCTCTTCAGGAATCCTCCCCTCTTTGACCATGCTCAACTTCTTCTCCCAAGTTTGAAGTTCCTTAACTTTGCTAAGAAACCTCCTGCATAAAAGGAAGTGTACATTTTCCTGCTGCTGCTACATCTTGGGATTCAGGCAAAAATCATCACCCACAAAAAACCCCAAATCCCCTGCCAGGATCCAAAACAGCACCTGGCTGGCATTATCAGTCTTATTCTGGCTCCTGAGAAATTTCATCTGTTCAAGGATGCTAGGACGCCCACTTTCTCGTTCCGAAGGAAAATATTTCAGGCAAGTTTAAGATTTCTGCCTTAGAGGGTAGGTATAAGGTCGGGGATATTTTATTCACAAATTGTGGGATTCTACGGGTATTCTGGTAGAAACGAAAGCCTGAGATGGTAGTTTTCTTAGAACATCAGATTCCTGGGGCACCTGGGTGGCTCAGTGGGTTAAAGTCTCTGCCTTCATCTCAGGTCATGATCCCAGAGTCCTGGAGTCGAGCCCCACATCGGGCTCTTTGCCGACTTGTGATCTCTGTCTGTCAAATAAATTAAAAAAAGAAAAAGGAACGTCAGACTCTGGTTACGTTCTTGCCCAGCTGACTTCAGGAGGCTGTTCTCAGCTGTTTATTTTTTCTCCTGTTCCTTTTTCTGGCATACTTTTCAGGGATGTTGACAATGTGTGTCTCTGATTATCCACCTTTCCCTGCTGTGTTCTTTCTCCAGGTTCTGCCTTTTTTCTCTGTTCTCGGGGCTTTCTCTCTGCTTGGCTCTTTTCTTTTTTTGTGACACAGGTGGTTTGCTTGGGTCTGTCTTTGCCTATGTAAATGAGGTCTCTCTCTATTGAAAGTTGGCAGTGGTTCAATGATGGAATCAAAGTAGTAAATTCTGGGGACACAGGAGGGTCACGATTCCAAAGGCAATACCAAGAGGCCTCGCTGGACCACACACGAGCAGAGAGGAATTTCTGGGGATTTAAATTACGATTGCTTGATGCTTCAGTCTAAAATTTGCCACCTCTGTGCTTTAAATAACTGGCTTCCTTTGGCTTTAGGATTTACTTGAAGATCTTTAACAGTGGTCTTTCTTTGAGAACAGATCAGTGCTATGATTCAAGTTGTACTCATCTCTCAGGATAGTGAGACTTCCCACTACTCATAATCAGATTGGCGATTTTACAAAGGGGAAAAGTACATCCTTTCAGGCAGATATAAGGAAGAACCAACTGAGAAGATGCAGAAATAAAGTAATCTTATATACGACTTTAAAGAAAAAACATTAAAAACTGTTAAGAAGATGAAGAAGAAAAAGGAACACATTCTTTTAAATGAAAAATTAAGGGGCTCAGTGGGTTAAAGCCTCTGTCTTTGGTTCAGGTCATGATCTCAGGGTCCTGGGATCGAGCCCCTCATCAAGCTCTCTGCTCAGTAGGGAGCCTGCTTCCCCCACTCTCTCTGCCTGCCTCTTTGCCTACTTGTGATCTCTGTCTGTCAAATAAATAAATAATCTTTAAAAAAAAAAAAAGGAAAATTAAGATGACCTAAAACATGAACAAGTCTTCTTATTTCATTTTGCCTATGAATTTTACAGTTGAGCAGCTTAAAAAATATTTTTATTCTAACAGCTTGAACCTTTTTTTTTTCCAGTTGTTCAACAAAGTCAAAATCTGCTCAGATATTTAAAGGAAAGTAGTCCCCCCCCCAACCTTTTTCATATTTGGTGAAATAAGGAAAAGCTTAACATTCTAGCTTGGTGGAATTTAATTTTGTCCAAGAATGGGATTTTGGTGATTAAGGTAAAATATGGAGATGATGATGGACGTGTACTAACTTTGAAGAGTAAGAAGCCACTGAGAGTTATTTTTATGAAATATGGATGAACTTGAGTCACTTACAGCGTACTCTATATTCTGAGTCTTTTTTGACCAAAAGTATGTTTCGTTAGATGTCCATGTGGGGTTAGTGTAGTAAGTAGTTCGTCCTGGCTGAAATGTCAATTGTTGTCAAGCATCAGAAGGGTGCTTTCTCAAGCATGATCTCTACCCAACAAGGGCAAATGGAGTGGAAATCTCCACTCTGTAGTTCCTCTGAGAATCAGGCTGATGGTGGCTCCCCCATTCTGGAGACTGGCCTGCTGGAACAGTCGTAGGTTGCTGTAGATAGGAAGATCAAATGGAGGGTCGTACAAGATGTTTTTAAGAGCCAGGCTCTGAAGGATCCTACTTGACATTTACAAACATGCTGTTTGCTAGAATCTGGGCTGATTGCCCCAACCAATTGGAAGGAATGCTGGGAAAAGTGGTCTTACTGGGTACTCTGGAAAAAGGATATAAAGTGAGGATTTTATTATTACATGGGATGGTCTCTGCCTAGTCTTTTTTTCCAGTGATCTTTTTGCGATAGAGAACACTCACTATATCCCCAAGGGAGATGAACAGAACACAAATCCCGATACTTCACCCAGCTTTCAATCTGGGATCTCCAGGTAACTTACAAGAGTTTCTCTTCATTCAGGAGGGCTCCTCCTTAGTCCTTTGAACTAAAGAAAGGAGGTGTTTGCTCCCTTCCCCCATATGTAATTGTGGAGTCGTTTCATATTCCCGTTCAGAAGGGGGAAGAACAGCAGATCTTCAGCAATCGTGGGTCCGTGGCAGGTCTGAAACCCCACTGGATAGATGTGGTGCAGGCCCCCATCACTCCGGGGATAGGGTAGATGTTCATTAGACTCTGCTAGTTTTGGATAGTGGGTGCCTCTGGGGGCCTGGCTGCTCTTACCTGGTGGAGCCTTTTGAGCAGATGAGTGATGTCATTGGGGCTGCACTTTGGGAAATGAATTTGGGTCTGAGAAAAAAGGAAGTTATTGCAGAAATTCAAGAGTTAAGAACCCTTGGGGTCAGTCAGAATAGGAGGAAGTGGTGAATGCGACAGACACGTTGAAAGCCACATTCCAGGGCCTTGCTAACTGGTTGGGTGAGGGTGACAAAGCAGGAAAGGAGATCTGACTCTAAGGCCTTGCCCCTGGCTTACAAGGACAATGGTGGTGATGCAGGGAAGTCAAGAGTCAGTCTTGATTTGGGGGAAGATGACTTTGGTTTTAATTATTTTCCACCTTGCCACTCACATAGAGGAAATGAACCCATGTCCTAACTTCATTAATGGACAGGACTGTCTTAGTTATAAATTTTATTGAAAAATATTTTAAGACTTGAGAAATTTGAACTAAATACATGGCAATCAATGAAGTATTTGTTGAGCATTATGAGTTACTAGCATTAGGCTGGTTGTTCACAGTAGGTCCTATTGTTATTAAAGTATCTTTTTTTTTTTTTTTTTTTTTTAAAGATTTTATTTATTTATTTGACAGAGAGAAATTACAAGTACACTGAGAGGCAGGCAGAGAGAGAGAGAGAAGGAAGCAGGCTCCCTGCTGAGCAGAGAGCCCGATGCGGGACTCGATCCCAGGACCCTGAGATCATGACCTGAGCCGAAGGCAGCAGCTTAACCCACTGAGCCACCCAGGCGCCCGTTATTAAAGTATCTTGAGTGTGTTTCTCCTAGGAAAGGTTTGTCACCAGACTGGCTTGAGCTCTTTCAGTGAAAAGGACCGCTCTGCTTTTGATGGAAGTGTGTGCTACTGTTGGGGAGTTCTAGTTGTTGATCGCTTCCATTTTATTTTGAGCTAAAAGTTGTTTTCTTCAAACTTCTACTCAGAGTAACCAGTTTTTGTTTGTGTGTGTGTGGGGGTTTTTTTTTTTTTTTGGATTTAATTTTTAAGTCATCTCTTTACCCAACGTGGGGCTAGAACTTAGAGCCCTGAGATCAAGAGTTACATACTCTACAGACTGAGCCAGCCGGGCACCCCAGAGTAACCACTTTTTAACCTCAGAAATACACAAGGCACATTAGTCTTCTAGGGTCTGGGAGGCAGCAGCTGTCCCTGCTTATCTTCTTTGTTTGAGCCAAAGAACTCTTGTCTACAACCACTGCTTTTGTATGACTTCGTCTCTGGGACTCTTTGCAGGCTGTTGCTTCTTGTGTCTGCAGGGGCTCATGCTTATTGCTGGGGAAGGGGGTGGTGATGACCTTGTAGATTCTGATGGTGGCAGAGGCTTTGACATGACTTGAGGGTCTCTCTGTTCTGTGATCATCTGGTCAGCAGTGTCTGATGAGGAGACCCTTAACTTTCAGAGACCATTAGTTGTAAGCGTTCCCTTAGAAGTCACTCTATGTGGAATAAAGGGTTTACCCCTCAGAGCCCAACTCTATCACCCTCCTTTGTTTATTACACAAAAGAAGACTTTATCGCAAGCATCGCTGGTAGGTAGCCAGTCCCTTCTTTCTTCTTGCTGACAGAGCCCGTGTCTGTTGAGGCCTCCAGCCCTCTTATCAGATGTCCCTGAGCTTCCAGAGAAGCCATCCCTACTTCCAGCTCTAGGGGCGGATCTAACCTAGTCTCTAAAAACACTGGGCATCCTCGTCCTGCGGCAAGGGGCTGCTTTAGGTGTGGGGTTGTAACCCAGGTCTGGTTAATGAGACAGGAGAGGGGGGGATCCTGGGGGAGAGGACCTTCTGGAAGATGTTTCCTTTCTCCAAAGGAGGAGACACTAGGAGAAGTGAAACCTCTCTGCCTGGGCCCTTTACTATGTCTGGATGTGAACACTCTAACTCTCAAGCCATCTGGAGGGTGAAGCCCGCATGTGACAAAAAACAAAGCCAAGCGAATCCCAGGAGCGGGGCGGCCAAATTCCTGATCTTCTTGTTTGGAAAGTGAACACATTTCACTGTCATCTGTGGGGGTTTCTGTTAGAGATTTCAGTTTCTAGCAGCGGAAGGTATCCTAACTGATAGGGGGACTCTTCAAGTAAGACACTTGGAAGAGAACACAGCATCAGAATGGTGGAGATATCACCTCTGATATTTTATACTGTGTGCTTCTGGAAATGGGGATTCACTTTGAGACATGCTTTTTCATTCTTTCATTCATAACTCCATCACACATTTGGTACTTGTTGCTCTTGAGAACAACTAAGACCTTCAGGGGTTTTTCTCTGCAAATTTCTTTTTAAAAAATATTTTATTTATTTATTTTTAAGATTTTATTTATTTATTTGACAGAGAGAGAGATCACAAGTAGGCAGAGAGGCCGGCAGAGAGAGAGAGAGAAGGGGAAGCAGGCTCCCTGCTGAGCAGAGAGCCCGATGTGGGACGCGATCCTAGGACCCTGAGATCATGATCTGAACTGAAGGCAGAGGCTTTAACCCACTGAGCCACCCAGCCTCCCCTGCAAATTTCTTTTTATGTGTTAGTAAGATCCCTGAAAAATCCTTTTCATGATGCTGGAAAACCAAGGAAACGGGTGGGAGTAGCTACACTTCTGACTGATCAGAGAACGTTCTGGAAGAGGACCTCACTTATATATTCTGCATCTGAGTCCACCAACGAAGACAGAGATCTTGGATTACTTTCGGAAGCTCCTCCAGTGGAGATGGCCCCGTGGCTGCCTCAGATGCCTCTGGACATAGTGGCTCTGTGTTTGGCCTACCATGAGCTTGTCAGGGAACCTCGACTCTTCATCCCCACCCTATTGCCTATCCCGCACAATGTATCCTCGATAGATTCCACCCACCCCACTTTGCCTAGGGCCCACCTCTGATTACTAGCATGAGAGCGTTCACTTCCATTTCATCCACTTCTAGGTCGCCGGCTTCACCTCTGAGACGAGCTCAGGTTCATCCGGGTCTGGAGGGTAAATCCATTTCCTGCACTGGTTTCTCCTTACAGACAGGTGTCCCGGCGCTCCGACATAAGCTGCCAAATACATTTGCTTGTGTGTGGAGTCAGTGAAAGGGATAACCAAAAAAAGGTCACATCTTCAACACTTTGCCTTTCTTAATAATAAGCTGTCAGCTGTCACGGACAGAAACGTCAAATCCTTTCATGCTCTCCCTTCTCCCAAACCAGGAATCGGCTTTGACGGTTTGCTGGAAATTCAGATCACCACTTATTTGAATGCTCACTCTTACACAACCTCAGATGGCAGCAAGTGCCATGAAAGAACCTTCCTGCAGAATCCTTCAACTAAAGCCCTGGAGAAATCCAATAGCTCCCGGGCTCACGGCCAATTCTTATACACCTGATTGGTCATCTCTTCTGCTTCAGAGCTAGTGTCCCCTCTGTGAGAAGCAAAACGGCCCCAGAATCTGAGAAGTGCCTGTGGGCACACTGGACATAGTCCTGTGGTCTGCTTGTCCTTGGGTGACATCACCGCATACACGACAGTGGCTTGGTGAACAGAGAGACTCCCCTTAGGGAAGCAGCTCAGTGGGGGTAGTTACCCATGAAAGTTCTCAGCAGCTTCCAAGAGTCGTTTTTGACTCTACACCTGGTAAACATCATGGCAGCTTCTGCGACATATGTCTCCTTCCGGGGGCTAGCCTAAAGAATGTAATGACAAAGCATGTTGGTAGATAGGAAGAGCTCATTGCTGCTCAATCTTTCCGCAAAGAGTGGAGAGGGCAGAAGTCACCGGTTTCCACTGGTGGCTTTGTGAAAACTCTACTTTAGTATGTGTTATCAGGAGGATCCCTTGGGTATGTGTGTATGGCTTGCTTCTGAAAGAGCTCAAGTTAGGCTCTTTCATGTAAATCACATCCCAGATTCTTTTATATTGACGTCTGGGGCATCCAGTTTGCTACTTGCTGGTTAGAAGTAATAAAGGGGTTGGAACAATGTGACGGGATCCAAGAACGTCCATAAGCAGTTGCTTCTCCCCATTGTGTGTTGGAATGAAATGAATAGACTACTCAAGGAGGCAGTGATCTATAACGAGGAAATAAAGTAGTCCCCTGCTACCTGATGGTTGGCTCCAGCTCCGGAACCAAACCCTGACTTCTGGGAAGGGCCACAAGACCATGTGGAAGGAGCTCATGTTTCCAAAGCTAGTGAGCATTTTCGGTCATGTCTCCTGCAGCTCACCCTTTAACCTTCAGTGTTGCCACCCAAAGACCATCTGACACACACATTTCTTGTCCGTTGGGCTTGGAGTGGAATTAGGAGAGGTGATTGGTAATATCAGCCCAGCTGCTCTCTGGAGGGCTGAGTTGAGGAACTCTATAGGAAGGTTGAGCATATGCCTAGGACCCCTGTGAAGTCGAGGCTCAGAGAGAGGAACACTCACTTTTGGCGGAGTATTTCTCGAAAAATCCAGAAAGAAATTCATAAGCATATAGTCATTTCATTTCGAAAAATTTTTTTTTAAAGTTTATTTTTGTCACAGGGCATGGCTTAACATTTTTAGTGTTTAGGTCTTTAGAGATCTCGTTTCTGCCAAGATGTTCTGCCTCTCTTGGAGAGAAGAGGGAGCACCTTCCCGGGGGTGGTGACGGCAGGGCTCCTTTGGTCAGGAGAATCACTACACTGGACCCATGGGTGTAAGAGACAGAAGGAGAAAGCCATGTCCAGGAGCTGAGCTGTTGGAGCAAAGGGACTCTGTGCACTGACTTTCATGGGTTCACCCAATGTTCCCATGTCTGACACGTCCCCACTGGCTCCTGCCTTCTGGGGATGTAGAGACCAGGTGGGGAGCTATAGCGGACACGAGGATGGGAAGAGAGATAAGCCTTGGGACTCCTTTTGCTGCAGCAGACCTTAGTACAGATCCCAGTCACTTGGAGCGCTTGTAAAAACACGGATCACTAAATCTGTATGTTTGGGTTTGGGACTGAGACTTTGCATCTTTACCATGTTCCTGGGTATTGATGCCGCTGGTCCAGGGACTGCCCTTCAAGAACCAACACCCAGTTTAAAAAGTATCTCAGGTGATTTGAATTTGTAGCCAAGATTGAGATCCGGTGCCTTAGAGGCAATATTTGCTTGAGGGAATCCAAAGGGAATTTTCATATCGTGGTTCATGGATTTATTTATTTTTAAAAAAAGATTTTGTTTATTTACTTAGAGAGAGCAAGGGCACATGCACAAGAAGGGGAGGAGTAGAGGGAGAGGGGCAAGCAGACTCCGTGCTGAGCAGAGCGGGACATGGGGCTTGATCTCATGATACTGGGATCATGACCTGATCTGAAACCAAGAGTTGGACACTTAACCGACGGAGCCACCCAGGCACCCCACAGTCCATGGATTAAGAAAAATAAATTGAGGGAGAAACATATAAACCCATTATTTATCTGCTTCTACCTAACATTCTATTCATGTACTTGAGAAAATAATAACAGGCCCACAAAATGCTCTCCAATGAATAACTCAAAAATAGGTTAGTTCTAATATTGGCTTATATACAGTATATGACTTATATGGTTCTTGTATTACCTGTAACAAATCTCCACAAACTTCATGGCTAAACACAATACACTTGTTCCATCTCCCAGTTCTGATGATCCCAAGTCCAAAACCAGTCTCACTGGGGCCAAGTCGACCCATCAGCTGAGCTGTGTTCCTCCTGGAGGCTCGGGGGGCAGAAGCTGTTTCCTGGCCTTTTCCAACTCCCAGAGGCTGTTTGCAATCCTTAGCTTGTAGTTCTTTCCTCCAGCTTCAAAACCAGCCCTAGAGCACCTTCCGACCTCTGTCTCTCTGACTCTGCTCCTCTCTCCCTCTAATAAGGACCTTACGATTTGATGGATGGACCCAGATGATCCAGAATAACACCCCATCTCAAAACCTTCATTGACTCACTTAGGCAAAGTTGCCTTTGCTGTCCAAGGTACACAGATTCATAGGTTCTGGAGGTTAGGATGTGGATATCTTGGGGTGAGGGACATTATCTGGCCCACCACCCAGCAAAACGGGGGAAAGTCAGAGGGATAGGAAGTGAGGGGATGAGAGGCAGAAGAGGATTCCCTGTGCCTCGTTGTGGCTTTAATCATTCCGCTGGCGAGCAAGTGAGTCCTCAGCTCATCTTTAAACAGAGCGTGCTACTCGGCTCCGGAGGGAGATCTCCACTTGCCTGCTGGATGTGTCTACTCCGTTCCACATGGTTTAAGTTCAGCGTGTCCAGAAATGAACTGGTTCTTCTTCCCTTGCCTCCAGAGTTCTCCCTGTTCTTTTCCTGTCTCCATTAATTACATCATCTCCCCCCACTCCCCACCTTATCCACAGGGGCCGTGTTCCAAGTCTCCCAGGGGATGCCTGAAACTGTGGCTACTACTGACACATATATACTGTGTTTTTTCCTGCACAAGCATACCTACGCTAAAGTTTAACTTGTAAATTAGTCACCCTAAGGTTTTTTTTTTCTTAAAGATACAAGGTTTTTTTTTTTTCTGTTTCTTTTTAAGTTTTAATTTAAATTCCAGTTAGTTAACATGCAGTGTAATATTAGTTTCTTGTGTGTAATACAGTGATTCTATATACACACCCTTTCCCCGCCATATTTACTGTCCTTTACTGTGATATATAGGGTTAGAGTTACAGAACCCAGGGCAGTTCTCTGTGTGGCAAGGGACAGGGCTGGCGTTAATGGAGAATGCCAGTGGCTCCATTCTTCTGTGAGCGTGTCCCCATGCAGGGCCAGGCAAGACCCTGCACAGACTCTGTCTGCCAAGCTTTACGATCCTTGTCTGGCTTTGAGCTTCTCTCCGCATCTGTAAGGCAGCGCCGGCTGTATGTGCACCAGCACTGGGCAGTGGATCCTCACCCCACGGGGCATGGGTTTATTTTCCCAATGACTTCTGGGCCTGGAATAGGTGCTGGTGCTGCCGGTGGTGGCGTGGCTGTCACTTCCTTGCCAAGCGGTCTGCACACACGGATGCAACCTTCATGCTCACAGATCAGTCCCGCCTTTGACATTTAGATGGCAACAATCACCTTGCAGCTGGAGCCGTGCTCAGGCTTCCTTTACAAGAGGATCCATCTGCCAGTCTATCCTGTTGTGTTCTGTCTAGTTAGTGGGATATTGGTTGCTCTGGGAATCCACGACAGAGAAACCGCGAATAAATATTTATTAATTTCTGAGTGTAAAGGTGCTGGGTACTCATTATGGAAACCCCAACACCCCAGGCCTCTGTACTGGAATAAATGAAAGTTCCTTATAACATAGCAAAATAACGTGAAATAAGATAAAATAAAATTCCCTGAGAGATCCCAGTTGTACCAATTTGGACTGGTCTTGGCCAGTCCCCATGTTGGCTCCTGGAGTGTGATACGCAAAATACCAGTGGACGCACAAGAGATGATTTTAGGTGGCATAGAGGCAAACACATCTTATTTTAAAATTCTTAATATTCTCTACTTTTCAGGTGTATCAGAAACACATCCACCCTGAATTCAGGATTTCGTGGATATTTTCACTTTTACAATACATTCATTTATCTAAAATGTATTGGTTGATTTTTTTAAGACTTTATTTGAGAGACAGAGCACATGAGTGGCCTGGAGGGAAGACAGAGAGAGAAGCAGACCCCCCGCTGAGCAGGGAGCTCGATGTGGGACTCGATCCCAGAATCCCGGGATCTTGACCTGAGCCGAATGCAGACGCCTAACTGACTGAGCCACCTGGGTGACCTTATTGGTTTATTTTTGAAGAAACAAGTAGGTGTTAGCACAAGTAGTTTAGAATTAGAATTAATGTAATTAATTTAGAATTAACAAGTAGGTATTAACACAAGTAATCAATAATTTTGAAGGTAGTAGTCTGATACTACCCTGAAGTTGATACATTTTGTTTTATTTGACAGAGAGATCACAAGTAGGCAGAGAAAGAGAGGGGAAAGCAGGCTCTTCGCTGAGCAGAGAGCCCGATGTGGGGCTTGATTCCAGGACCCCGAGGTCATGACCTGAGCCGAAGGCAGAGGCTTAACTCACTGAGCCACCCAGGTGCCTCAAGTTGACACATTTTTACAAATAATATCATTGAATGAAATATGATATAGTATTTAATGGTATTTTCCTCTAATGGCTATTGACAAAGCATACTGGGCTTGTTCTGTGTCAGTATATACTCATTTTGATTGTTTTAACAGGTATATACAATTCTGTTCATAGATGCTTGGAAAGGTACTTACCTGGCAATATGTGGTGGTCATATGATTATTCCCAAGGTTTGACCATCTTAATCAGGGCTGCCGTGAATGTGTGCTGGATGAATGTATTTTGTGCATTCATACAAGTGTTTCTGCAGGGTTAATTCATAGAAGTAAGAGTCATAAAGGATATAAACATTTACTTTTTTTTGGGACAATGTCAGTTTCCTTTTAAAGGTGCCATATGATCAACCCTCCTACTTATAGTGCCTGAGAGTGTTTCTCTCCATCTGACTGACCACTAGACATGATCAGACTGGAGTGCCTGGGTGGCTCAGTTGGCTAAGCATCTGCCTTCGGCTCAGGTCATGATCCCGGGGTTCTGGGGTTGAGTCCCGCATCAGCATCCTGCTCAGTGGGGAGCCTGCTTCTCCCTCTCTCGCTCCCCCTGCTTGTGCATTCTCTCTCTCTCTCTCTTTCACTCAAATAAATAAAAAAAATCCTTGTCAGACTACAATCTTTGGACTCTCTCGTGGGCAGTTCTATTTCTTTTGTGAATTGCTGGTGCATATCCAATGCCCATTTTGCTTTTAGGTAGTTCACATTTCTGTTAATGTTCCTCAGTAGACTTTTGTTTTCTTCATAAAAGCTCCAATATAATGTTAGGTTTAGCTCCCAAAGAACTCCTTTAAATGTCCCTAAGCACACTCTAGATTATTATAATTCAGGTGTTCTATAGAAACCAGATGGTTCTCACA
>NC_081568.1:144559315-144691708 GCF_022355385.1 Mustela nigripes
GGATCAATTTGTCTTGATGGGGTTATCATATTTCAAGAGATGGGCTCCAGGAATTTCTGCATTTTTTTTCCCCCAAAGTCCAGAATCATGATTTTTTTCAATGCATGAGAAGGTGTCTGTTTTTCTTTCTTTCTTTCTTTTTTTTTTAAGATTTTATTTATTTATTTCTCAAAGAAAGAGAGACAGCAAGAGAGAGAACACAAGCAGGGGTAGAAGGAGAGGGAGAAGCAGGCTTCCCGCTGAGTGGGGAACTCGATGCAGGGCTTGGTCCCAGGATCCCGGGATCATGAACTGAGCTGAAGGCAGATGCTTAATGACTGAGCCACCCCAGCATCCCATCACTGGATCAATTTGTCTTGATGGGGTTATCATATTTCAAGAGATGGGCTCCAGGAATTTCTGCTTTTTTTTTTTTTTGAGGTCCAGAATCATGATTTTTTCAATGAATGAAAAGGTGTCTGTTCTTTAGAAGTGCTTTATCTAAGCTCCACTCACAAAGGTCTACTGAATAAACTAGAACATCAAATAAAAAACCTACTATGAGAAATAACAAGTACTAATACATAAATAACAAGATGTAAAGGCAAGCAAGCATTTATTGAACACCTACTGTATACCAGGCACTGTGCCAGTTATGGAAGATACAAACATGGCTGGGAAGTGACTCTGCTTTCAGGGGCCCCCAGAGGGTGGCCCATTTGGCTAAGCATCTGACCCTTGATCTCAGTTCAGTTCTTGATCTTGGCGTTGTGAGTTCAAGCTGCACGTTGGGCTTCACGTTGGGCATGAAACCTACTTTAAATAAACAAAAAAAGAAGCGACTTACAAAAGAAGCGACTCTACTCTCAAAGAGCTGAGGAAGAGATACACATTGATACACGTAATTACCGTGGGATACTGTAAGTGTTAGGATACGAGTAGTGCACACTGGGAGTTCTTTCTACCTGTGATGATGTGAAAGGATGGTTGTCAGGAAGTCTTCAGAGAAGAGGAGTGTCTGAGGTAGAGTTCTGGAAGGTTTGGTGGGAAGGAAACCCCTTACCAAGGGTAGGGCTGTGTGAAATAGTATGGAGGTTCCTGGGAGCCTCGTGGGCATTAGCAAGACTGGGGAATGGGTGGGCTCACTGGGGATAAGCTGGGGTCAGACTGTAGAAGGTCTTTTATGCCATCAAAGAGCTGAAAATTTTTCCTGCAACAATGTGGAGCCACTGGAGGCATTCATTAAGCACGGGGCTGGTTTGGGAGATGTTTAGGTTTCAGGGGAATCGCTTTGACTTCAGATGGAGAATGGAGCATGGGTGTTGCATGGGTGGGATGTGGTGACTTGGGGGTGAAGGAGGGAGCAGAGACCAAAGTCTTCATCAGGCTGGGTGATAATGGCATTAACCCACTTAGGGAAGTAAGATGGAGGGCAGATTTGGGGGGGAAAAGATAGGTCTGCTTTATTGATGGAATGTGGGGTGTCTGTGGGAAGTCATGGTGGAGAGATCCAGCAGTTGGCTGTGTGCCTCACTCAAATGAACTCATTCATTCGGTGAATATTTATTGTGTGCTATGTGCTCTGTATCTTGGATTAAATGAGGTGCTTCCAAAACCCCTCAGGCACTATAGGCAATTCTTTCTATCCTTCTAACCATTCCTTAGGTGGCTAAAGTAATGTCCTTTACATATTTCATTTTCCCCCAATTTTATTCTCAACTTCGTACATTCACCTTGCTGTTTTCACAAACTGACGACAAACAGTTACAGAAGACATGGAATAAACATCTGTTAAACTACGTATTTTTTTTACATCACAACTGTCATGTTTTCATTTGTTTCAAACATATCATCTGGAATAGATATGTGCATTTTTCACTTCAAGGCTTTTATCCCAGACTATTATAAATGATATTACAAATTTTCAGAGTTCATCTGTGTTGTGAAGGGGTATTATAAAAAATGGACATTTGCTTAAACCCCTAAGGAACAGTCACGCATTATTTTTTTTTATAAATAGCAACATTAATGATGATGAAAGTTACCATTTATTGTGTACTTATTATGTACTTGGTCTATCGGGAACATCATATTTGGTTTACATGCGTACATTATGTATGCATGTATCTTCTGGGGTATATATTGTTATTTGCATTTTTTTAAAGATTTTACTTATTTATTGGTGGGGGGCGATGCCAGTGGGGGGAGGGGCAGAGGGAGACGAAGTAGTAGATTCCCTATTGCACAGGGAGCCTGACCAAGGGTTTGATCGCAGGACCCTGGGATCATGACCTGAGCTGAAGGCAGAGGCTTAACTGACTGAGCCACCCAGGCATCCCTGTTATTTGCATTTTATGAAGGAAATTTTTCCTCTTCGTACCTTTCCAGAAACTCTTTCATGAGATCTTTGATGGGCGCATCTCCCTCTGGGAATGACGGATGATTCCCAGTTCTTTCTTCTTTTCTCTCTGTGAGCACCTTCTCTGAGCACTTTCCCCTGCTACAAGCCTTCCCCCGCTGTGTTTCAGTGATTCTCATGTCCACGTGTTCTGCCCGGATCTCTGTTCTGAGCTCCACACGAGTTAGCCCAGTGCCCACTCGTCCCCTGCAGTTGGCTATGCAACGGGCACCTCAAATTGAACACATCCCAAATAATACTCATGGTCTTTCCAAGGCAGGCGCAGGCTCCCAGAATCCCTCTTTTAGGAAGGACGTTTCTGGTGTGTCAGAAACCGGAAGTTCTTCTTCTCTCCTCCTTTCTTGCCTCCCACATGCAATCCGTCTCCAGGCTCTGTGGATTCTGGTCCCTAACTCTCTCCCTTGCACACCCTCTCCTCTCTTTGTCTTCTGCCGTGGCCTTAGAGGAGGCTCCTCACATTTATCAGCACAATTATGGTGACCGGTTTTGCTGTTTCTTTTCCCCTCCGGTTCCTTCTGCACGAACCTTGAGGTTAAGCCCTCCAAACACAAAACTCAGATCACCGTCTTGTCCTCTTTCTCTCAGTAGGTATCCACGATTATCAGCACCCATTCCAGACACGGGGGCGGGTAACAAGTCAGGTCCAGTTTCATGTGTCCTTCCATGCTCTGAGCTCCCCCAAAGTGGGAAGGTGTCAATCCTGGTGTATAGTATGTGCTCAGTAAAGGTACTCATGAAATGAGTGCATCCAACATCTCAGAATAAAACCAGGTCAGCCTGCCTTTGGAATCTATATGTTTTCTTTCTTCCTTCCTTGCTTCCTCTCTCTTTCTCCTTCTTTCTTTCTTTTTAAGATTTTATTTATTTGACTGAGAGAGAGAGAGAGAGAGAGAGCACAAACAGGGGGAGCAGCAGAAGGAGAGGGAGAAGCAGGTTCCCCACTGAACAGGGAGCCCAATGTGGGCTCTATGTCAGGACCCTGAGATCATGACCTGAGCTAAAGGCAGATGCTTAACTGACTGAGCCACCCGGCCATCCCTCTTGAGTTGATTTTAAATGATGTTATATTCTGCTTGCAAAGCTGGTGAAGAAGAACTAACTGGGTAGAGCCCTAACCTCAGATGCAAATCTTTCACAGGAAACACAACTGGACCTCCCCTCTGGGCTTGGCAGTGGAATTGCCATTTAAATGGCACAAAGCCATTTAAATACTTTTAAGGCAGTTTACAGGAGGACTTGGAATATCAAAATTATTATTATTATTAAACAAATTTTTTTTATAACCCAGCCACCCTATCCCTACTCCCTCCCACCCCCCAGCAACCCTGCTTGTTTCATGAGATTAAGAGTCTCTTATGGTTTGTCTCCCTTCTGGTCCCATCTTGTTGCATCTTTCCTTCCCTTCCCCCCACAACCCCCTGCCCTGCTTCTCAAATTTCTCTTATCAGAGAGATCATATGATAATTGTCTTTCTCTGATTGACTTATTTCGTTTAGTGTAATACCCTCTCGTTCCATCCACGTCATTGCAAATAGCAAGATTTCGTTTCTTTTGATGGGTGCATGGTAGGGAATATCAAACTTAATACCAGAAGCCCATTTCATAAAGTAAAAGGGAATGATGCTTATCAGAAATTGCGTCACGTGAGCAGCCCTGGAGATGGACAGGGAGTTAGCACTGCAGCTGCATTTTGAACCAGTTATAAGCTAGAAATAGAAAGCAGAGGAGGAGCTTCTAGGAGACTATTGGAAGAATCCAAGCTTGCACTCCCTCAAGCACAGGATCAGTTTTTCAGAGGGCAGAGTAGCTGTTTCTGACTTCAGTACACAAGATGATGCTCAGTTTCTGACTCTGTGCCACGTTCTGGGAAGCACTGGCCCCAGTCCATAATTACGGTTCTTCTCTCCCACCTTCAAGGACCCTTCACTTTATTTGCTCTTTCTCCCAGCATGGTACACTCTGTACAGAGAGCTTCTAGGCACTGGCATTTATTTATCGTCCCTGGCCATGCAGAGCGCTTCTGCATTTTTCACAGCAGACCTGGCTTTAGACGAATTCATTCAGTGAATGGTAAGCTGCTTATATGCAGACACTGTTTTGCTTGTCTTTGTGACAAACTTGTCTTTGTGTCACTGCCTCATCTGATGTTGGATGGAATGGAAACCAAAGGTTAATCCACAGAGCTTGATTTAAAACAAAAGATTAAATGGACACGTTGGAATGAAACGAGTAATGATTGCAGTCACAGTTTTTGAATTTGTGCACATAGGCACACCTGAAAAGTTCTTTGAGAAACTCGAAGCCTGGTGAGACCCACATTATATCCTAAACAGTTTGGAGTTCTTGAAGGTTGGGTCTGAACGTCCTGGAATATAGAGAAATCAATGAATCAATGAGAGAGGACAAGTACACAAGTAAGGGTCAAGTGAATTAGGTGGATGGTGGTTACTCCAAGGTCAGAGGTGAGATCATTCTGGAGTGCATTTAAGGAAGAGGATTTACCCTGGGTCAGATAGTGGGAAAAAGATTGGAGTCATGACGGTTGATGACAAAAAAGTATCTGAGATTAGGACCAAGGTTAAATACATTAACTTTAAAGCTTTTATTTATTTATTTTTGACAGAGAGACACATAAGGAGAGAGGGAACACAAGCAGGGGGAGTGGGAGAGGGAGAAGCAGGTTCCCTGCTGAACAGGGAGCCCGATGTGGGGCTCGATCTCAGGACCCCGGGATCATGACCTGAGCTGAAGGCAGATGCTTAACCGACTGACCCACCCAGGTGCCCCTCCCCCAACTTTTTTTTTTTTTTTTAAAGATTTTCTTTATTTAAACACGTTAACTTTAATCAATAGCCCAGGACCATGAATATGAACAGGTCAAGCAGTCTTTGAAGGGCTAAGAAAAAGAGGGAAAATGTAGTAAAATGTGAGACAGCGTGTATGTTTGGATTTGAGCCTTTGACAAATGAAAATGGGCAGAAATGTTCCAATGTAGTTTATCATTAATATGTTCCTGGGAAGCTCCCTTTTTCTCTGTCTAGGTGCTGACTCTTTGTAAGAGCCTTGTAAGTGTATCAATAAAGGAGATGAGTTTGCTGCTGGACTCAGTGATTTCATATTTTATCCCATATTGTTTATTATTATTATTAATCATCCTCATTACGATGCTTATTATTTATCATCCTCTTTTGCCCCTTTTGTTTGTTTGTTTTAGACTATCTGGAAATAGCTTACTTAGCGGGAAGAAAAACCAGTGGGTGTTTATTTGTATTTATTTTTTTAGTATATGTGCTGCCGAAGCGAGCACTGTATTTATTTTTTTAATAAAGGAGATGTTCCAGTTATTACATATCCATTATCTTTGGACAGAATTGCATAAACTCCCTTTCTTTCTTTTTCTTTTAATTTCAGAGTAGCTGATACACGATACATCAGTTGCAGGTGTACAACATAGTGATTCAACTTCTTGATACGTTAGGCTGTGCTCACTCTAAGTATAGCTAGCTACTATCTGGCACCATACAGTGCAATTACAATGCCATGAACTATATTTCCTATGCTGTACCCTTCATCCCTATGTTAATCATTTGATTTTCAGACTTCATCGGTCAGAGCCTGGTCCTCCTGCCAGTCAGAGTTGAAGCGACAGGGGGCGCTCTCCAAGAGCCGTGAGTCACCACTGGGGTTCAGCTTGCATCTCCTTCAGATGGGAGGCCGAAGACCCCAGAAATGGTTCATTTCTTTTCTTTATGGCCCCATCTTCCCCTTCAACACAGCTCCTGTCCACTTAAGGTAAACAAACAAACAAACAAAAACAAGTTTCTTCAGAAGGGAGCAAACAGACAAAATAAAATCTGCAGTCTGTACTTTGAGCTGCTTCTTCTTACCCTTTATATAATTTCTGCCAGTAGCATTAATCACCACTGCTTTTCAAAGCCTCCCCTTTCAGCAAAAAGAGCCATTACTCATCCTTCCCCAGGAATGAGGGGTTTGTGGGATGCCTACCATGACGGGGACTGTTCACCGCCTTGCCAGACTTGCTACGTGGTCTTTGAGTAAGGCTACAACTCCATCCAGAAGTCAACCAGCTCTCTCCCACACAAGTGAACAAGGGGCATTCTGCCCTTGGTTTTATAGAACAGTTTCCTGAGGTGTGGTCCTGAATCATCCCAACTCAAATTCACAGCTTTTGCTTCTCAAGTAGGATAATCCACTAACGTGCTATCTAAATGGAATTTGGTGTCTGTCCAACCGTATGGAGCAGCAGAGTTCCCCAGAGTGGGGGAGGGTGGAATGTTTTAAAACACAGATGTCTGGCCCCACCTCCCGAGAGTCTCCTTCAGTAGGTTTGGGGCAAGACCAGAGATTCTGCATTTCTACCAAGTTTCCAGATGCTGCTGCTGCTGCTATTGCTGCCCTGGGTACCCGACTTTGAGAATCAGTGATCTGACATTCAGATCTCTGCTTGTCATAGGGACAGGTTCAGAGCCTTTTCTGATGTTTCTTGACGCTGAAGACTTGATGGGGTCCAGGAGCCCATTTTGATATTGTCTTCGAATTTGAAAGATCTGAAAATGTTATGTAATTTTGTGTGAGCACCCGTGGATGAAGAACATTCTAGTGACACAACAGAGAGGTCTTTAACGCCT
Organism: Mustela nigripes; assembly: GCF_022355385.1. Taxonomy (NCBI): domain Eukaryota; kingdom Metazoa; phylum Chordata; class Mammalia; order Carnivora; family Mustelidae; genus Mustela; species Mustela nigripes. The sequence continues at coordinate 144,566,363 of NC_081568.1, forward strand.
GTGGGAATGAAGTCCTGGCAATATCTGCGGATGTCTCCTAGAAAGAGGCATCCACCCAAAATCATGTTCTCTGTTAGTCTTAAATCAGAAACTGGAGTCTGTGTATGAATGGAAATAAAGAGTTTGTGAGTGATACCTGGAAGCAAAGCCTTCCAAAGAATGCTTAAAACCTGAAGACAAGTCCTCGGAGAATTGAGAAAAACCACCGTCCAAAGTCTGCGCACCTGCCTTCCAGGAAGGGGCTGCTTCTGGCAAAGCCCCACCAACTCTAACCCACTGATTGAGTATTGTATATGAGGTTGAGATTTGACCAAGTTGAATTAATAATGTCAGACAATAAGAGGGGACTGCTGTAAGCCCAAGTACGATACGTCATAGAGATTGAAATGAGCAGAACTATTAACCAGAAATAACTGCTGGGATCACTATGTATATTGGCCAAAGACCAACTGCAGCTGGGGAATTGTCTGTGCTAAAGTGGGATTGGAAGGGGAAAACAACAGGACCTATAAAGTTGTAAGTCTAATAAATCAATCACTAGTTATTTATATTAGAATATTATCTGAAGCGAATAAATGTGTTAGATACAATTGAAGATTTTTTTTTAAGATTTTATTTATTTGAGAGTGAGATAGACAGAGAGCACAAGCAGGGGGAGCAGCAGGCAGAGGGAGAGGGAGAAGCAGGCTTCCCGCTGAGCAGGAAGCCTGACTTGGGGCTCGACCTGAGCTGAAGTCACACGTCTAACCAACTGAGCCACCCAGGTGCCCCACAATTGAAAATCTTTTTGGGGTCTGGAATGATTCTTCAAATTATAAAAGTGAGATGTATATTCTTCTTTTCTTTAATTTTTAAAACCTTAATATAATTGGGATATAATATCCTATTAGTTTTCGGTGTATATAGTGATTCAGTATTTTTATATATTGTGAGGTGATCCCCACAGTAGTCTAGTTACCATCAGTCACCATACAGACCTATTACAGTATAATGGAGTCTGTTTCCTATGCTGTATAGTACCTCCCCATGACTTGTTTTTTTTTTTAAACTATATATCTTAATATACGTAAAGTATAAAATGAAAGCCCAGCTCCACCTCATCCCAAACATAATATCTAGGCAAGGAGGGTGTTGTTTGGTATTTTTTAAAAGAAGATTCAGTTCGGGGTACCTGGGTGGCTGAGTGGGTTAAAACCTCTGCCTTTGGCAGAGCCACCCAGGCACCCGTGAATGTGAGAATTTTAAAAAAGATTTTAAAAAAGGAACTGATAAGATAAGAAAAAAAAAAAAAGGAGAGAATGTGATCAGGCTGGAGACTAGAACAAAGCAATATGCTAGATATTGGGTATGTTTTGATCTGTTAAAGGAAATACAAACTTCCAAGAGAGAAAAATTTATATGTATACAAAAAACAAGGTTAAATACAATGAAGGGATAGAATATGATTATAACAATGAAAATTTAAAAAGAAGATTTTAAAAAAGTATCAATAAGATAAAAGTTAAAGTTAAAATAGAAAGAGGAAAAATTAAAAAATAAAGTTAGAAAAAAAAAAATTTAAGAAATTTAACTTTGAAAGACTAAAGAATCATGGGGAAAAAAGCCATGATTTCTATGTGCTGAATTCCCATAGCTCTGATGTTTTATAGTTCCCATCAATGGGTAAACTTGTTCTTGGCTGGATGTGGGGGCGGGGCCTGTTGCCATAATCCTCAAAATTCTTTGCCTGAGGCAGAATTGTACCGCCCTTGCCAGGGGCTGGGCTAAGTAATCTGTTCACATTTGCTCTTGGAGCTTTTGTTCCCTGAACACTTTCCTTAGAGCTCTGTAGGATGGAAATGAAGATGGCGGCCTCCTAGTCTCCGGCTGGAGGAGCCCGGAGCTCAGGGCCCCACTCCTCAGTGTGCCTTCAGAGAAAAGCAGTTAATCCCTCCTGTCTCCCTGGTCTCTGGCTGCACCCTGAGCTCACCCGGCCTGTGATTGAGCATTTCTGTCTCTGGTGCACAGCCCTGTTTGGAGTCTCCAAAGTCTCCCAGACCTGCCACTTGTGGGGTCCCTGCTCAAGGAGCAGAGGTCTGACTGTGACTTGGATCATGGTTTAAGGTAACCCTGATCTGAAAGCTCACTTCTCAGCTCTTTCTCTGTAGCCGGCTTCCCCGGCCCATAGCTGCAAGCTCTGCCACACTCAGACACCCCTGATCTTTATGTGACCCCATGGGACCTGAGACCACACTGTCCCTGTGAGGGCTCCATTCCTGCTTAGCCTCTGGAGCAACGTCCCTCAGTGGAGCAGACTTCTTAAAGTTCCGATTTTGTGCTCCTCTGCTCCACCGCTTGCTGGGAACTGGCCCCTCCTCCTGGTTCTCTCTTCCCGTCACCTCGGATTCACTTCTCCGTATGTCCTACCTTCTGGAAAATGGTTGCTTTTTTGTTCCTAGAATTGTGGCTCTTCTTTTCTTTCATCTCCTGTTGAGTTTGTAGGTGTTTGGAATGGTTTGATAACTCTCCAGCTGAATTCCTGGAACCTGATGATATTTAGGTCCCTTCTCCTCCCTTGAGAGAGAGAATCGTAAGCAGGCTCCACCTTTGTGCAAAGCCTGACATGAGACTCAATCTCATGACCCTGACCCTGAGCTGAGATCAAGTGTCAGACACTTAACCAACTGAGCCATCGAGGTGCCCCAAGACTTTATACTTCTAAATCTTATCTTGGTTTGTAAAACCTGCTTATCCTTTACTTTTTTCCCCATCTCTATAAATATAACAAGTCAAGCCACTATTGCTGAAGCCAGAAATGTGAGTTCTGTTTTTTGCTTTCCTGCCTTACCACTGCTACACATGTAAGTCTTCCATTCTGGAATTTTTTTTATTGGATTCTTCTCCTGCTTCTCCTCTTGCTCATTTTCCTGTCCTCCCCTTGTCTTCCTTAGGCAACAAAGAACATTTAAAAAAGATCTAATGAGCCAAACAAAAGTGTGTTTACATTTCTGTTTAATTTTTATGTTGAATCCTTCACTTTAAAAATTATGTTTTTAAAAATATAAGCTCTATGCCCACTGTGGGGCTTGAACTTGTGACCCTGAAGTGTGCTCTACTACCTAAGGCAGCTGGGAACCTCTGACTTTATAAATTACAATTGTTATAGTTCATGTATAATTTAATGTCCTACAATCTCTCCTTTTGTTTTAAATGCAAGTTATAGGGTGCCTGGGTGACTCAGTTGGTTAAGCAACTGCCTTTGGCTCAGGTCATGATCCCAGGATCCTGGGATCAAATCCCACATCAGGCTCTCTGCTTCATAGGGAGCCTGCTTCTCCCCCTTCCTCTGTCTGCCACTCCTACTACTTGTGCTTTTTTTCTCTCAAATAAGTAAATCAAATCTTCAAAAAAAAAATAAACACAAGATATAATTTTTTATCTCACATTCTTACAAATTCCAAAGGAAATGGCTGGCCTCAGGTCTCTAGGATGAGTTCTTTCTCCATTTCTTATCTCTGCTTTTTCCTATTAATTTCACTCTTGGGCAGGCTCTTTCTGGGTGTTGTCCAGAACCTCCAGGTCTAATCATCCCAGATATGTGGAAAGCACCTAGTTTTCATTACCGTATGGTTCTTCGGGATTTGATGACATTTTAAAAAAGTATTCTTGGTAAGTTTTAATGAGATAATATTGGTGATAGGCTTGATCAATATTAGTTTATCTAAAAAATATCTGTATAGTTAGCTAAGTCAATTATAGGTTGGCCCCTTTGGGATGTTATTCCACTGGCCTCTATCTCTTATTGTTGCTCTCCAGAAGTCAGCCATCTGTCTGTCATTTTTTTTTTTTAAAGGTAAATTGTCTCTTTTTCTGACTGCTTTTAGGATCTTTGCCTTTATTTTCCTGTATTTCCACTGTGATGAGCGATGAGGGTGGAAAGAAAGGGGGAGCTAAGCAGCAGGCATAGGCTCAGGTTTGAGAGGTTAGTAAGGTCAAGGACAAATTTATTTCAGTATGAGTTATGTACAACTCTTTGACCTTAAATTTTCTGAGCTGATGAAATGAATACTGGAGGTAATAAAAATAGAGAGTTAGCTTGACTGAAGACTAGTAAAGCATTTTTAAAGATTGTATTTATTTATTTGACAGACAGAGATTACAAGTAGGCAGACAGGCAGGCAGAGAGATAGAGAGATAGAGAGATAGAGAGAGAGAGAGAGAGAGAGGATGCAGGCTCCCCGCAGAGCAGAGAGCCCAATGTGGGGCTTGATCCCAGGACCCTGAGATCATGACCTGAGCCAAAGGCAGAGGCTTAACCCATTGAGCCACCCAGATGCCCCAGTAATGAATTTTTAAAATCATGTTTGTCATTTTTAGGGCATTAGGAAGAAACCACCACAATGCATATTTTCTTTTAATTGCTTTGCTTAATCTTTTGTTGTTTATTTACTTGATTTGCTTTATTGATGAAAGCGGTGTACCTTTTAAAAATTGAAGTATAATTAACGTATAGTATTACATTAGCTTCAGTTGTACACTATAATGATTCAAAATGTATAAACATGACTCAGTGCTCATCATGATAAGTATACTCTTAATCCCCTTCACCTATTTCTCTCATCCCCCACCACCTCCCCTCTGGCATTGAGGAGTTTGTTCTCTGTATTTAAGACTCTTTTTAGTTTGTCTCTTTCCTTGTTTATTTGTTTGGTTTTGTTTCTTAAATTCCACATGTGAGTGAAATCATGTGATGTGTGTCTTTCTCTGTCTGACTTAATTCACTTAGTCTTATATCTTCTGGGTCTATCCACGTTGTTGCAAATGGAAAGGTCTCATTCTTATTCAAGGCTGAGTAATATTCCTGGATATATCCGGGAATATTACTAAATAAGTACAAAAGATGTGAGATATATATCTCACATCTTTTTTTCCATTCATAAATCAATGGACAATTGGGTTGTTTCCATATCCCGGCTATTGTAAATAATGCTGCATAAACATGCAAGTATCTTTTTGAATTAGCATTTTCATTTCCTTTTTCTTTCTTTTTGGATAAAAAGTAGTGGAATTACTAGATAATATAGTAATTGTATTTTTAATTTTTTAAAAAAGATTTTATTTATTTAAGAGAGGGAGTGAGACGGAGATAATGACAGATAGTGAGAAAGAGCACAAGTGGGAAGGAGAAGGAGGAAGCAGGCTCCTCGCTGATTAGGGAGCCTGATGTGGGGCTCAATCCCAGGACCCCAGGATCATGAACTGAGCTGAAGGCAGATGCTTCACCAACTGAGCCACCCAGGCACCCCGGTATTTTTAATTTTTTGAGGAATTTCTATACCATTTCCCTCAAGAGCTGCACCAATTTGCTTTCCTACCAGCAGCACATGAGGATTCTCTCCACATCCTCTCCAACACTTGTTGTTTCTTGTCTTTTTGATTTTAGTCCTTTTGACAGGAGTGAGATGCTATTGTAGACTTATTTTGTGGCCAAACACGTGATCTATTCTGGAGAATGTTCCATGTGCACTTGAGAAGAATGTGTATCCCATGTTTTTGGATGGAACATTCCGAATATATGTGTTAGGTCCATCTGGTCTAACGGGTCATTCAAAGTTACTGTTTCTTTCTTTTTTTTTTTTTTTTTAAGATTTTACTCATTTATTTGACAGAGAGAGACACAGAAAGAGAGGGAACACAAGCAGGAGGAGTGGGAGAGGGAGAAGCAGGCTTCCCCCTGAGCAGGGAGCCCAATGTGGGCCTTGATCCCTGGACCCTGGGATCATGACCTGAGCTGAAGGCAGCCACCTAATGACTGAGCCGCCCAGGTGCCCTACTGTTTGCTTTTTTTATTTTTCTGGTCTACTTTTCTTAATCTTTGGGATCTCTATGAATAGGTTTTGATATAGAGGATACCCATGAGGTTGTATTGAATTATGTGTTCTAAAAATACTTTATGTTTTAGAGAAAGGACTTCTAAAAACCCACTTTATTCATTCCTACCCCCCAAATGGGAAAAACATCACTAGAGGATTATTTTTTTAAATGTATGTTAAAAAAATTATTCCCTTAATTTTCAATATATCACAGAGCTTACCAGCTCCTGTAATATCTCAGTTAATTTTTTTCTGTGGCAGAAAAACTCTTATCAGTAAAACTAATCATGTTCATGTCATTCTTATATTAGCCTTTCATCTATTCAAAGGAAATTACTAAGTTTCCCTTGAGCCTTTTTTTTTTCTAGGTTAAATAAGCCCCGTTTCTTTATATTTTCCTCACAGGGAAATGTTTCCTAATCATTTCCATTGTTCTTTCTTGGACCACATCCAGATACCCAGTTGTTGATCCAAAAACTGGCCCATTAATGAAAGTTTGACCAGTGCTGAGTGGGAAGAGAGGCTGACCCATGGTTATTACTTGCGTGGCTAATTATAGATCCTGTGCTATCACGAAGGACCTATTCCCCATGAGGAATAATCTAGTTCTAAGCATCCAAAAAATTTCATTTATTTCTTCAGAGGCTTAAAAACACCCCCACTGGATTAACTCAACAATTTAGCATTAAAACAATGACTGTTTCTTTTAGGAAATCTGAGTTTTTCCAGTGAAAGTGAGCAAAGTATTTCGGGTTGATTTCCTCTTTGGTTCATCCTTGAAGCATTGCATTGCTTTAGCTGAATTCTTATGCGTATCTGGTTTGCTTAGGTGTGTCTCTGTTTACTTATTTTGGCCCCTGTGTGCTGCAGATATTGGTGTCTTTTCTGTGCCTGTGTGTTTAGGCATCCTCCTCCTCTGAGTAATGCATCCGGCGATGGGGAGTCTTATAGGGCAGTTGAACTATTCTTTCCTTCCCTTTTTCTTCCTTCCTTCCTTCCCTCTCCCTCTCTCCTCTTTTCTCTTTTCCCTTTCTTTCTTTCTTTCTTTCTTTCTTTCTTTTTTTCTTTCTTTCTTTCTTTCTTTCCTTCTTTCTTTCTCATCAATGGATCTGGGAAAACTTGGGGGTTTTCCATGAATACTGGGGTCCTGGACAACCTGACGAACAGAACATTCTCTATTATCATTTCTTCAGAAGAGAGGCCTGAAGTGGCTGCGTTAATTCTGTTCCCTCTGTGGTCAGCATATTCTCCGCAGAGCATTACTCACTCCAGCTCCTCCAGGGCAGTGTGAACTGGACACAAATATAATTCCATTAGCCTTCACTAACTGATGCATTCTCTATCCTGATGGCTTTTAAACATAAAACCACTTGTTCATCAAAATAGTATGCAGACACTGGTCACTAGATTTATTGGGGGGAGGGAGACCCTTGACTCTGTTAGCTCAAGTTCAAAACAGATGTACACCCCTATCCGGAGCAATGGCTCAGTCCTCCATCTCCTCCAAGCGTTAAATTCCATGCAGTAAACGATGCTCTGAGTTACTGCTGTTTTAGCATCTTTGTATTTCTGGAACTCCATGTCTGACACTGCTGGTGAGATGATCTACAAACAGCTGGTAAAGAACAGCTGCTTCGTAATTTGAATGACTTTCTTTTTTTTTTTTTTTTTTTGATGAGCTAAAGTTCCTCATTTCAGATAAAAGCCTTGTTATTGATCTTTGGAATAATTCTTTTAGCAGAGGCTCATTGTTGAGGGAGAAGTGAGTGGCAGTGAGTATGTGTTAGGATAGAATTTAATTTCTTCATCCCTTTTTTAAAAAAGAGACTTTTTTTTAAAAAGATTTTATTTATTTATTTGACAGACAGAGATCACAAGTAGGCAGAGAGGCAGGCAGAGAGAGAGTGGGAAGCAGGCACCCCGCTGAGCAGAGACCCCCCCCCCCCATGCGGGGCTCAATCTCAGGACCCTGGGCAGAGGCTTTAACCCACTGAGCCACCCAGGTGCCCCCCAAAATAGACTATTTTTTAGAGCAGTTTTAGGTTCACAGCAAAACTGAGGGGAAGGTACAGAGATTTTCCATACACTCCCTGTTCCCACACCTGCACAACCCCTCCTCCCCCAACTGTCAACACACCGTACCAGAGTGGTCTGTGTTTCATAACTGATGACCTGCACTGACATATCATTACCTTACGAAGCCCATAGTTTACAGTGTAGTTTGTTCTGCATGTTCCACTTTCTATGGGTTTTGACAAATGTATAATGACATGCCCACCATATAGCACCATACAGAGTTTATTTACTGCCCTAAAAATCCTCTGTGTTCTTCCTACTCATCCCTCTCTCTCCCCAACCCCAGTTTTTTTTTTTTTTTTTAACCATCTCCATCATTTTGCATTTTCCAGAATACCGTATAGTTGGAAACATGTTGCCTTTTCATATTGGCTACTTTTCACTTAGTAAAATGAGTTAAAGTTTCATCCATGTCTTTTCTTGGCTCAGTAACCTGAGTTTATCCTTTTACCTCCTGAATGATGTCTTGGTTGCTTTCAAGTTTGGGAAATTCTGAGCAAAGCTGTGATCGACAACTGTGTGCCGATATGTGGACATTTTCAAGTCCTTTGGGTAGATCCCAAGGAGAATGACTGTTGGACCACTTCATCCCTTCGTAAATCTCGTATTCTCCCACAGTAGAGAGCTAGGATATGTTGAAGGCCTACTATGCATCAGGATTTTCAGTAGATTGTGTCATTTCATTCTCCCTATTATCTTGCAACCTAATTTTTTAATACAAGAAAAAAACTCTGATACTTAGAAAAGTTGAATAATTTGCTTATGGAGACATTTGAACAAAGGGAACACTTAAGCAGAGAACTTCTAGTCTCAGTGTTTTTCAATGGTCTCTGTAATAAGTTAGATCCAGAATGGACCTTTTTAAAAGTTATTTATTTTTTTATAAACATATATTTTTATCCCCAGGGGTACAGGTCTGTGAATCACCAGGTTTACACACTTCACAGCACTCACCAAAGCACATACCCTCCCAATGTCCATAATCCCACCCCCTTCTCCCAAACCCCCTCCCCCCAGCAACCCTCAGTTTGTTTTGTGAGATTAAGAGTCACTTATGGTTTGTCTCCCTCCCAATCCCATCTTGTTTCATTGATTCTTCTCCTACCCACTTAAGCCCAAAAAAAGGTTTTATTTATTTATTTGAGAGACAGCTAGAGGGAGCCCAACCAGGGGGGAGAGTCAGAAGGAGAGGGAGAAGGAGAATCCCTGCTGAGCAGGGAGCCTAATAAGGGGCTCAATGCAGGGCTCAATGCCAGGACACTGAGATCATGACCCCGCTGAAGACAGACCCTTAACTGACTGAGTCACCCAGGCACCCAGAGCTGGAAAGGACCTAACCCTGAGGTTTAGGTTTTTTAACCTAAAAAACTTAGGTTTTTAAACCTAAACCTCAGGCTTTCTCTGAGCAGACTCATCACTAGCATTTATGGGACCTAGGGCAAGAATAGAAACGAAGGCCCACACAAACCAATTGTCTAAATGTTTCAAAGCCCTAGATCAAACCAACAAACTGTAAAAAAGATGTTCTGTCCTCCTACCTTGACAAGAACCACCTTTAAAACAACCTACAGATCCCAGTTTGAATTTTCCACCTGCTCAGAGTTCAGTGCCAGAATGTGGCAGCATGGGAGAAATTGCCTTAATACCCCTTGAAACCATACCCCATGTCTTCCTTCAGTCCTGCACAGCAAGGGGCCTTGCAAATTCTATCCACAGCTATCCCTGGGCGCTTCATGCCTAGGATGTACATAAGGGGGTGTGTCCTTCTGTTGGGAGGATGGACCCAGGAAGAGGTCTTTACTGGCCCTCGAGATAGGATTATGGTCATCTGGGCAGAGAATTTGAGGGTCCCAGGGGTCCAGAGCAAGTGCAGAGTGTAGGGTCTAGATGGGCAGATTGCCTTGACCCCATGGTTTCCATACTTCCCTGGAAGTTGGAAAAAGGGAGCATTTGGCCAGAGAGTTGGACGCAGAGCAAGGTCCATCTTGCCAGGTCTGAGGATGGAAGTGGATCCAGGAGCCCCCATTCCTAAATGAGAAAACAGGCCAGAGAGGTGGTCGGTTTCTCCAAGTCATACGACTAATTAGCGACTACACTGAGATAACCTGATTCCCAGGAATTTTCAAAAAGTTGGCCTTCTGAGACCCTTTTCACAAGGGCTGTTCTTAATGTGTGTTTCTATAAACTCATCCCAGGAATTAAGTCATAATCTTTTTCACCACAGAGCTAAAAAACCTGCCAAAAGGTTTTATTCCTACTCATACGGCTGGTCCTCTAGAATAAACAACCAACCTTTTAGGTGACATTGCAATACCGCAGGGAGAGTTCTAAAAGCTCATCAGAAACTTTTGAGGGGTATCCATCACACAGCAGTTCCCAAACAATTTCCAAATTACTTCCTATAGAGGTCAGTTTATTGATGTGCTTGTATGAGTCAACTGTTTCACCCAGAAACCACAATTAGAAACGTGATCACCATCAACTGGGTTAAACAACTGGCAGATGTTTTCGGTGATTTGCATATAAATGAGACACCAGCCTCAGAAATCCCGCTTACTAAGGATTGAGATTCTTTTAGACATTTTTCCCTTTTGTTGGAATGTGCCGAAAGAAGCCTTCTGTTTATTAAAATGTCATGTCACAAGTGTCTTCTCGTATTTAAGGTTTTACTCTGCATAGTTAATTCCTGATACTATTTGCTCACACATTTATAAGTACCTCTAAAGATACTTTAACATCGGAACAGCACTTTGTTTTTTATAATGTATGTTGCATATGCTCTGGGCTTTGATTCTTGTGAATACCCTCCAAAATAAGTTGGGCATAAATGTTTCCACGTCAGTCATTTCCAGATGGGGACCCTGGAGTGTTGGAGGGGGAGGGTGCATCACACTTGGAGCTGGAGTTTGAGTCTCCAAATCCCATATATTTCCCATTATGCCAGGTGCTTCTACCAGGGGAGGGCCCTCCACCTCTCTTAAACCCCACAGTGTGGCTTTGATTTCTGACCCCTCTTATGAATGCCCTCTGAATCAGCTCACATTTATTTTCTCCTGGCCAGCCCCCGACTGACACAGAAGGCCATGTAATCCTTCATGATTACAAAATGCAAATGGATTCTGGAACCTTTTAAAAATAAGTCAGAAGTTATTTCATCATGGAACAAAACACCTAATGTATACCTAAATAATATTTACTTCTAATTGAAGTATTTGTTAGGCATTTTGACCGTCAGCTGTATAATCAATGAATTGAAGGTTTACCTGTTTCTTTTTTTTAATTTCTTAAAGTTACTGCAAAACTTCCTTCTCCATGCCTGATGTGAAGCCAGCTCCTCTCAGCACTAGTCCAATTAACATTGCCATAAAACTACTGACGAGAAGCCGAGAGACAGGTAAGAAAGCTAACTCTCTTGGGAGTGTTGCTGGACCACTTTTTCATAATCTGAATTACTCATTATCGCTCCCCTTGAAACACATCATGTTGTTAATACCAGGAGGATATTGCTACACTGTAAACATAGTAAAGAGAAAAAAAATGACACAGTTTGCCTTTGTTGAAGGTGTGGTCTCTCTTCTTATGTAAGAAATGCTTTCTGACATATGTTGAGGAAAAAAACTGTTAACAAATATAATTGTTTGTATCAGGGGTCAGCAGATATTTTTCTGTATGGGACCAGATGGTAAATATGTTCTGTCGTAGTGCTGAAGCAGGCCTAGTCAGTAGGTAAGCAAAGGAACAGGGTTGTGTTCCAATAAAACTGTATTTATAGGAAGAGGTAGCAAGCTAAATTTGCCTCACAGGCTATGGTTTGCCACCCCCCTGTCTTATATATTTGATCACACTTCTGTAGCCAATTTGTCAACTGTCTAAAAGGACGTTTGGGGCGTGTGGGTGGCTCAGTGGGTTACAGCCTCTGCCTTTGGCTCAGGTCATGATCCCAGGGCCCTGGGATCGAGACCTGCATCGGGCTCTCTGCTCAGCGGGGAGCCTGCTTCCCCCCTCTCTCTGCCTGCCTCTCTGCCTACTTGTGATCTATGTCAAATAAATAAATAAAATCTTTAAAACAAACTAAAAAATAAAATAAAAGGACGTTTGTTGTTCCTGGGGTGGGGCTTTCTATCCTCTCTCCCTATTGGATGCCATTACTGTCCCAAGTACAAATGCTTCTGATCTCACACATTCTTTCTGGGAGTGCCCTCTTTCTCTGCCAACCTCCTCAAGCCAGCCATTCTTCTTTTTTCTCTTCATGGTCACTGTTTCAATTATCCAGTGCCACCATCATGCTGCACAATAAACAGTCACAACAAACCAAAAACTTGAGATGGTCCCAGTAGTAAGTTCCTTGCCCCTAAATCTGGGATCAGCTAGGGGCTGGCCAGGTGACTGATCTTGGCTGGGCTCATCTCCCCGCCTGTGTTATGTGGGCTGTGGTGGTGGATGGCCGGCCCCAGCAGATCAGCTGGGCTAAGTGAAGGTACAGAGCACCAGCACGATCCTGCAAGCCTTCTCCAAGGCTGGGCTCAAATAGGCACACTCTTCCTTCTGCCTCCTTCCATCGGATGAGTCTAGATTAGAGAGATGAGTCAATACACCCAAGCTTTTTGGTGGGAATCACTGCCATTTCATATGGCAGAGAGTCTGGATACAGGAAGAGGTAAAGTGTCTGGACTATTAATGGGTTCCTTCCAGGAGTCACCAAGTCCAGGAGATTCTCTGTCCTTTCCTCTCTCCAGCCATCTCCCTCTGTTGCTGTTGCTTTGGAAGGTACAGCTTTTACTGTTTGAGGTCAGTCTCTATTTCCACAAGCTCCTGGGTACATTTTCTATATGGTGGATCTCTGATCTATCCATCCCACGGCTAAAGACCTCAAAGTCCCCATCAAATTCACTTGGATTAATTTCCTAGGAATTCTGCCTTTTAGCTTCATTTCCCCTTTCCTGCTTTCCATCACCCTTTGTTGGGTCACCTGTAGCTGAAGCAAACCACCCCTTACTCTTTAATCATTCCCTAATTAGCATTCCTTTTTCATCTTGAGTCTTCCTTCAGGCTCTCTTTCTCCTCAGGATGCTTTTCTTTCCTGTCTGTTTGTAGAAATTGTATTCCTCCCTGAAGCTGTGGCTCGGACAACTGTTCCCTTCAGAAACGGGCTCAGGTTCTCCTCTGCCACTGGCTGACACTCTCCCCTTGACAAATCATGATCCTTTCCTTCCTCATCAGCATTTGGCACATTATACCTGGAGGTATGGGGCAGTTATTCAGATGATGACTCAACACTTCCAACAAATTTAAGTTTCTTTGGATGAACTGTGGCTGTTTGAACTTTCCAGATCCTTGTCACCATACCAGTCACCCAGGATCTGTTGATGGACCTACCACGCCAATGAATGTAAGGGAGGGTGTGCCTCAGCCTCCAAGGCAATATTTTGAGATTTCACCAGAAAAAGAACTTACCCCCTTCTGTTTATTTCCATTATAAAGAGCTGAAGTTAGCAAATGGATGAAGCCAGCCTGTCCTTCACCTCATGTAGAAAGAACTCACTCTTTGGGACACTTGGGTGGCTCAGTTGGTTAAATGTCTGACTCTTGGTCTCAGCTCTGGTCTTGATCTCAAGGTTGAGTTCAAGCCCCATGTTGGACCTCCTTAAAGAAAAGAAAAAAGCTCTTTTTTCTTGTTCAACCAAGATCCTTCCTTGTGTGGTATGGCGAGTGTCTTCTTTTTCTTAAAGGACCCCTGGCCCTTGGTAAGGAGGACATGACTCCTAGTGGCTGACTGTTCTGGGATGGATAATGTTTATCCATCCCCCCCCAACCCCCAGGTTTGGGGGCAGAGCAGTGGTTGGAATCCACCACAGACCTTCTCCTTTCCCCCTTAGTCCCATGTTCCATGACCTCTGAATATTAGATGATGTTCATGGATCCTTTCTTTCCAGCCACCTGTCTGTCCTAACTCTTCCTGTCTCCTTGGGCAGACATGGACTTCAACTTTTTGGAGTATTCTTATTTTTACGGACCTTCAGATCGAGTGCAGTGTTGCTTCTTGGATAACTGTTTTCTGAGTAAATGCGATGAAATCAGGGAAATAGGGCAGTGTTAGCAGGTTATTCGCTTTGCCCTTGAGTTCTATGCTGTCTTCTTTTATTGTTCTATGCATTATCTCCCTCTGTGGTAGATCATGCTTTTCAGCATGATTCTCCCATTTGTTCCATTTTTCCCCCATCAGTCTAGGTGACATGTGCTTACAGTTGATTGGTCTTGACCCATTTTTATTTCTTCTTGAGTTTGAACCATTGGACTAGTGTTTATTTTATGCTTAATTTGTCTTTTCATTGAAAATGTGAATGCTTTCCAAGACTTTCTATCTCTAATTTGAGCTTGTGACCTATTTTACCACATTTTTTTCCAAGAGCTATTTTAATTGGAATCAGCTGGAATTTATGGCCATGGTTTTTCTATTTAATTTTCTAATTTTCTTCTTTGCAAGAAAGATACCACCAGAGAAGTGGTCATAGTCATGCTTGGGAAAATCTGAAATTACATTATGCTTTGGAATTTCTTTTGTGTCCTGAACTGGAAGTGTCTTCTATTTCTAAAGGTAAACTGGTGTTTGTCAGTCAGTGAACACATTTCAAATGGCCACTGGGAATGTGGTCTAGAATTAGTGTAAAGATGAGATTTGATTCTTGGCAAAATTCCTCTTGTGTTCTTAAGTGAAAAGACCTACAGGAACATAAGACATTAATTAATTAATTTATTTAAAAGATAAGCTCCATGCCCCATGTGGGGCTTGAACTCATAACCCTAGGATCAGGAGTGAAACATTCCACTGACTGAGCCAGCCAGGTGCCCCTATAAGCCCCTATGAGTAGCATGGGCAGTGAACTCAGACTCCCTCAGTTCAAACCCCAGAGTCACTGGTTCTCATGTGTAAGATCTTGGGAGCTATATCTGAGCCAGTGACTCAGTTTTCTCATCTCAAAGTAGGGGTTGATACATTAATCAAGTGTGGAAAGATACATGAAGCTGTTGGCACAGTTCATGGACATATTCAAATAATACTTACGCTATTATTCTCATTATTGCCAGTACTCTTTATTTTTATTTTTAAATTTTTATTTTTATTATTTTTTTAAGACTTTACTTATTTATTGACAGAGAGACACAGTGGGAGAGAGAACACAATCAGGGGGAGAGGGAGAGAGAGAAGTATGCTTACCATAGAGCAAGGAACCTAATGTGGGGCTCGATCCCAGGACCCTAGGATCATGACCTGAGCTAAAGGCAGATGCTTAATGACTAAGCCACCCAGGCATCCCTGCCAGTACTCTTTAGATCCTTGCTTCAATTTCCCCAAATTTTCACATAAGCAAAGATTATAGTAAGAATCTCGGTCATGTCACGAGATAGGCAAATGGAAGGAGAGAGTAGAAATGCTATTAATAAAACTAGGTAGAATTCTGCCCACATACAATTATCAATCTACTTGGAACACATGTATAGCAGTTGTACTTTTTTTCACTGTGCAATTTAATTCACAAAATAATGAGCAGGGGTGTAGTAGATTAGTATCTTCACAAAGCAAATAACCATTGAGTGCTAGGAAACTACCCTCATGAATATGGCCTTTCTTCTCAAGGACAATCAAAAGCATGGGATGTTTCACCTGAAGAACCCTTACAGTTCTTTTGCATGTGAATCACTAAGGGATGCCAAGCTTACTGTTCTTTAACTGCAAATTATAAAGCAAATTGTATTTTTCTGACTAGTCATCGTAAAAATGTTCCTATGAGTACTAATTACTTTTAGCTCTCATCAATAATTATTTGAAAATATGATTTTTAAAATGACTTATTTTCCATTTTAGAGAAGAAGCATTACTTGTTTCTCTTGCTGGCCAGTACCCCAGCTTGGGCTCTTTCCTCAGACTCAAGTCTCTCTCCCCAGATAAAACTCTATCATTAGTCAGGAGTTCATAAGCAATTTGGACAAGTCACTGTTCTAGACACAAGGAAGGAAAAGACAGGTTCTCGTTTTTGGTTGTATAGAGCATCCCGGAAAAAGGGAGAGCGCTATTATCCATTCCATTTATGGTCAGGAAAAAAATTGGCTACTTGGAATGACTCTGAGAGAAAGAGAGAAGAGTGAGAAATAAAAAGGAGTAGAGAAGAAGCCCTTGCATGTCAGGAGTTGGGTCTTTGGGGCAGTGGAAAGTGGTGCACTGAGTACTTTGATTAAAATGGTACAGATCTTTGTGATCTTTATATTTATCTTATTAAATTGTAAATTTTTAATGAAGTCCTACTTAGAATCTATTATGGAGACACACCTCCCCCGACTTCTACACTTGAAAATTGATTGAGTGGAAAAACCGTCTGATTTGGTTTTCATTTCTAGAGGTGAGTGGATTTTCCAGAAATAGCCATGGGCTGCATGGTGCCATTTTTCACTGGCAAGCAGCTGAAATGGGTTTTTCACCTACTGTCTTCTCTATTTTTGGTTAAGAGCTCAGAAAAGCACACATGTAAGCACAACTTGGAAAGTATTGCCGGGTTTAGGGGCCTTGGGACTTCAAGCATTGAGTTGGAAGTTGATTAGCTTTCCATTAAAAGAATGTAACTGTGATCACATGCTCCTTCTTTCTTTTAGATTCTCTGGGACATTTGTTTGGTGCCCCAGCAGTTACCGTGCCCCGCCTCACAACGTTTAGAAATCCTGCATTATTTTCAGATTCTGTTCCCTAAGAATTCTTACCTCTTTGTTACTAAGGTCATCTGGAAGTTGGAGAACGACAGTACACTTGATGAAAGCATGCAGAACCAAAAGTGCTTATTGGACTTTCCTTGACTGTAGAAAATAGGCACAAGGGAAGGAAAAAAATGTGGTAGAGCTGCAAGGAACATGCCTGTGCTCCTAACCTGACTTTCCCTTCTTCCAGGGTAGGTGGGCCACGCCCTGCCCCGTCCTCCCTGGCAATTAAGCTTGGTCGTGTCACAAAGTCCTCTCTGGGGGAATGAGAGCAAAAAAGATGTGTACACTTCCAGGTATGACCCACAGAACCACCTGTGACATTTGCTAGAACAGTCCTCCAGCTAAGTAAAAATCCATATCCCTGTCAAGGCTCTCTGCTAATCATAGGTTATGTGTCTAAAGTAGATTGGATATGCCTATCTCTTCCTCCATGTGCCCTTTTAGAGCCCTTTCTAACTCCAGATATCCTCGATTTCAAAGCTGAGCTCAGAATGCCATTTCAAAAAAAACTCCATGATTAGAAGTAAGGGCCCCTTGTTTGATATTTATAGATATTTGATTATGTATCTGGGCAAGGCAGGTCAGTGTTTGGGGTAAAGAGCTCAGGCTTTGGGGTCAGACTTCCCAGGTATAATTCTGCCCATTTCTGGCTGGGTGACCTTGGGCAGATTCTTTTAACTTTTTGGATCTCAGTTTTCAAAACAGTAAAACGGGAATAATAATAGTATCTCCTATGGTTATTGTGAGAATTAAATAAATTAATGCATATAAAAGGTGTGAAAGAGTACTTTCAAAAAATGTACCCAATAAATGGAGCTCTCACTCTTAATACTAGTAAATAGAACAGGCGACAAAGGAGGAAACCAGCCTTTGAATCTTAACAGTTCCCTCATACTTACATTTAATTTGCCATAGGCAATAATCAGTGACTTCTTGTCTCCTTTCTGCCAGGAGCCAAGTCTCTGTCAGTTGCCATTGCTCAGCTTAACTCTTAGCTTGCTGGCTCTGATGTGCATGGACTGTAAAATGAAGGAGCAATAGCAAACAACAAATGGGCTTCTAGATGGTAAAATCCAGGCCAAAGAGAATCTGCTTAAAGCTAATTGTAATTCTAGCCTCATTAGCGCCTATTAATTGCCAGGCTTCTTCTTTGTAGAGTTTGGGGCTGAGAGGCGGGGTTTGTAGGGAGCCCATCTGCCTCCCTGGCTCTTGGCCCCATGTGTTCTCTGTGGGGGGTATTCTGAAAAATGACCCAGTGAACACATTTCCAGGCTACAGGAATGCAGCTGTCGTTAGCCTATCATTTTCAAGCCTTCTGGAAAAGGAAAGAGTAACTCTAAAGACCTAAAGATACACTAGAAAGCCCCTCAGGATTTCTGTGCCTGTGGGGATATAAGGTTTGCATAAAAATAGTCGAGGTAAATTGGGGCGGTGGGGGGGGCATTTTTACGGTGGAAGACCCACTCTTGCTAATGGACAGGATCACTGCAAGACAGAAGGCTGGATTTTCGGGTCCTTTCTATTTTTTTTTTTTTTTTTTTTTCTGCACTAGCTCCTATTATCTGATCTGAAAAGAGTTGGAAATTCTGTCCCCATCTCTGTCTCATCTGTATCTCTGCAGACCTGGGGCGGAAGACCAGCAAAGAGAGTAAGAGTATGACTTAACTAGTTATCCCTGGTCACAGTGAACCTGGTCACAGTAGCCGAGTCTTGATGGCTTGGATTCCTCATCTCTAAAATGGGGAGGTCCTGGTCCCTCTCACTGGATTGTTGTGACAGCTAAATGTACTCTGCGTGGCAAGGGTTGACTTCAATGCCTGACAAATAGTAAGAGTTCAGTAACTGGTTGCGTTGGTTGTATGCGCTGTAGGGTGTGCGTTCAAAATAGCGTGTGCTGTGCATGTGGTCTTTGTTACGCCCGAGTTTTTGCGTCTGAGAAACCACCCAGGAGCCAACACCAATGTCATCACACGAGGGTTTATTTGACAAGCTTAAGCTTGGGCCCAAGTATACCCAACACAACAGAGTAGGGACGTGGACCCCGAACCAGATTACAGTCAGAGTTTTTAAAGGCAGAGTAGGGGTGGACTCGGTGGTGGACGAGGACAAAGGGGGTGTTCAGAAGGGCAATCAGGGTAAAGAAGACTGTCAGGATATTGGAGGCCTAGTTATTATCAAGCCAAGGCCGTTTTCCTCTCTAACGAGGCACTAACATGAAGACAGTTGGGAGTTTCCTGGTGGAATGTCACGTTCCTCCTATCAAGCATCCTTGTTAGTGAGATTTAGCACTGGGACATTTGTAAATTTACCAAGGGAGACTCCTGTCTTGCAGGATTGTGATTTCTGCAAGTTAACTATTTGTTCACACATACTACTGAGGGAGGGGAGCAGACGGAGAGGGGGTACAAGGTGCCAGCTTTGCTTTGTCAAGATGGCTGTACTTATGTCAGGGCTAGACTCGAGGTGGGTACAGCCTTGTTTTTCTTGGCCTCCACAGTCTTGTCCATCAAGGCATCTGGATCTTTTACATCAGAGCCTTGAAAGTGGATTCTGAATGTTCTGATCTCCTTGTTTATGAGGAAGAAAATATTAATTGGGATTTTCAGGAATGACGTTCTATGCACGGCAAAAATATATTGAAAACCCAGGATACTACATACCTCACAAGCTATGTTAAAAAAAAAAAACAACCAAAAACTAGGTGGTTCAGTTGGTTAAGTGTTGGGCTCTTGTTTGCAGCTCAGGTCATGATCTCGGGGTCATGGGATCAAGCCCTGGGTCGGGCTCTGTGCTGGACTTGGAGTTGGCTTGGGATTCTCTCACTGCCCTTCCCAGTGCTCTTGGTCTCTCTTTCGATTCTCTCTTTCTCTCTAAAGTAAATAAATAAAATAAATAAAATCTTAAGAAACCCTCAAACTCTCATGGTTTGTCTCCCTCTCTGATTTCTCTCCCTTCAGTTTTCCCTTCCTTCCCCTATGGTCCTCTGTGCTGTTCCTTATGTTCCACACGTGAGTGAAACCATATGATAATTGTCTTTCTCTGCTTGACTTATTTCACTCAGCATAATCCCCTCCAGTCCCATCCATGGCGATACAAATGGTGGGAATTCATTCTTTCTGATGATGGCCAAGGACTCCAGTAAACAATCTGAGGGTTTCAGAGGGGAGACGGTTAGGGGGATGCGGTAGAAGGGTGATGGGCATTAAGGAGGGCATGTGTTGTGATGAGCACTGGATGTTAAATGCCACTAATGAATCATTGAACACTACATCAAAGACCAATGATGTACAGTGGCTAACTGAAAAAAATAATGAAAATAAAAATAAATAAATAAAATAGTAATAGAATAAAAATAATAAATATATTTCTTATATAATATATTGTAAATGTTAAGTAAATATTAAATATTAAAATAATAAATAAATAAAAATAAACAAGAAAATAAAATATAAAAAAATAAAAATAAAAATAAAAACCCAAAACAACAACAAAAAATCCCCATACTCTCATATCCAAAAGAACACAAAGCAACAGCTAGAACTGATTCATAAGTTATTATGAGGCTGCTGCCACATAATGGTTTTAATAGCTATGAAAATGCAGTATACACTTATAACCCCCATACTTTATTCATTCAATCTTCTGTTCACTCATTTTGCAAATGTCTAATTTAATTCTTAGTTGGTATCAGGCATTGGAATAGATGCTGGAAATACCATGATGAACAAGGCAGACATGTGCTTGCTTATATGGCTTTAGCATTTGAATGGGAAATACAAGCAAATGCTCTTGAGAAAGAAACTGAATTATTAAAAATAACTGTAGATTGTGAAAAAATCAGTCTGATTTCACTTAGCATAATACTTAGCTTAGCATAATACAGTCTAGGTCCATTGTGTTGTTGTAAATGGCACAATCTCATGTATTTTTATGGCTGAGTAATATTCCATTGTGTATATATACCACGTCTTCTTTATCCTTTCATCTGTTGATGGACATTTAGCTTTATTTTTTACCTTGGCTATTTTATGTCATGGATATTGGGATGCATATGTTTTTTAAAATAGTGTTTTCATTTCCTTCATATAAATATCAAGAAGGGGAATTGCCAGATCATACGGTATTTCTATTTTTAATTTTTTGAGGAAACTCCATACTGTTTTCTGTAGTGGCTGCACCAATTTACATTCCCACCACAGTGCACAAGGGTTCTCTTTTCTCTACATCCTCATGAACACTAATTATTTCTTGTCTTTTTGATACTGGCTATCCCGACAGGGGTAAGGTGATATCTCACTGTGGTTCTGATTTGCATTTATTTCCATGATGGTTAGTGATGTTGAGCATCTTTTCATGGGTCTTTGGGCCATCTGTTCATTGTCTTTGGAAAAATGTCTTTCCTAAGTGTGCATTCGAATGAATCAATTTCAGGTGAAGCCTGTCCATTGGAATATAGGCTCCAGAGAGGAAAAGTCTTGTCTGCTTTCTTTACCACTCTCTCCATGGAGCCTGGTACATCAGTATCAAGCAATACTAATTAAATAAATGAATGAGAGGATGAGCTCCTACTCGTTAACTTTCTCTGGTAATATTCAGTTGCTCATTAGGCACTCAGAATGTAGAAGGTGAGAGGACTAGTGTTTTCCTGGG
The DNA here is from genome assembly GCF_022355385.1 of Mustela nigripes. NCBI lineage: Eukaryota > Metazoa > Chordata > Mammalia > Carnivora > Mustelidae > Mustela > Mustela nigripes. The sequence continues at coordinate 144,587,689 of NC_081568.1, forward strand.
GAATGATAATAGAGAACCGCCAGGGAGTTGAGGGTATTACGGAGGAAATGATTATAATGCTAAGCTATAGGATCAAGCATGGTTAAGAACAAAGGGAAAGCTGATGGGTCATTTGCTAATGGATAGTCAAGAAGTGTTTTTTGAGGTCATTAAGAGGTCAGAAAGTTTGGCACTAGGGATAGCTGAGAAGCTCTTCTGGAGAGATAAGGTCATGATAAGAGAGTGGCAGGTTTAAGACTGGTGTTTGTGAAGAGGGTCAGAGGCCAGTGATGGCCTAGTTCAGGTGTAACCACGTCAGGAGCCCAGGTAAAGCAGAAGTACTTATAACCTGGAAGATGCCAGCATATCTTTATCACCATCAGTTGACAAGTCCCACCTCCCTCCTATGGACACTAGAGACAGTCAAGGGACCAGCAAGGGGAGGAAAGCTTCAACTGGTAAAGAAAACTCAGACTCGATGAAGGTGGCTTTTTTTTTTTTTCATCATCCCATTAAATGGAGCTTGAAATAGAGATTAAGGTGACATAATAAAAAGTTAACTCATGCTTCCTCCACATTTACATATTGGATTCAAAAATTCATACCTGTTATGTAAACAATACTGTTTGAGTTATGATATTGGTATGGCTGCTAGCAGCGACCCAAATATCAGCAACTTAAAGAAGATGTAGGCGGGCCTGGTTGGCTCAGTTGGTAGAACATGGGACCCTTGATCTTGGGATTGTAAGTTCAAGCGCCACAGGGGTATAGAGTTTACTTTAAAATCTTTAAAAATAATAATAAAAAAGCTATAAATAGACTTTCCTCTCAAATAACAGGCCGAACATAAGCCAATACAAGACCAATCATGTGGCTTCGTAATACCGGGGGTCCTGTCTTCTTGCTCTGCCATCATCAGGGCACTCCGTCCATGGCATAGTCTAAGACGGATGCTTTGGTTCTCGTCATCACAGCATATTTTGCCTAATGGGAAGGCTAGTAATGTGGAGAGCACAACCTGGGAATTTGTAAGCATCCCTTTATCTTTCATCCCATGGACCAGAACAGGGCAAGATAGCTACAAGGGAGCCCGAGTTATGTACCCTTGAGCTGGTCTGACATATGTGAAGCTACAATTTTGGGGGAGATATTACTAAAGGAAAAAAAGAGAGAGAGAGAGAGAGAGAGAGAGAACCTATTTTGGAAGACAGTTGGCTGTACCTGGCACTCAATGCTCTTGGGGCCTTGGGGGACTGGGTGAGGTTTTGAAACCTAAGCAGTGTGGAGAGCATGAGGTGTTCCTGCATTGAACAATGTGTCCTTTGGGAACGAGAGCTCGATTTCTACTACTAATCCATGGGTGGACCCTCCATCGCCTGGGCCATTTAACTTCTGACTTCCCGAATGAGCTCATGTCTGGCCCTATCCTAATGGCTTCTTCACTTTAGCACTAAGTGCTAGAAGCACAACGGAAGCTGTTCTTGAGTTTCTGTGCTGAAATTAATTTTTGTTTAGCTTCTCGGTAATGGATCTAATTTATTCATATTATTATGGTAAATAATACAATCCAAAAGCAAGAATTTATATAACAACTATATGTGTGTATTTGGTGGCTTGTTGACATCCATGATCTACTTTGTTCTTCACAGACTCAAGTAGTAGGTGTTGAAACTCTCCCCTTCTTCTCCGGTTTTCAGATCTATGACCACATTCCACTTTTCCTATTTCCTGCACTGAATGACTTTTGGGGCTACATGCCTCTGTTCATTTTGCCCCAAATCCTTTTTTTCCCCTTCTTTTCATAATTCTAGTCTATTTCCTTTGGGTCCTTTCTGGAGTCTTCTGAACATACTGAATTTCTTTTCTCTCTTTGGTTTCTCTGCCACTCTTCTTTCTCATCCTTCCTACCTTGGTTTCTTTGACTTCATGGCCATTTCTCTAAAGCTGGTCCTATAGGACCTATATATTCTCTTCAGAGAATAGCTTCTCTTTTGTCTTTTCCTGTTTGTTGACCTCAGGTTCCTCCACCCCCTGCCATTTTTCTTGACCTTTTCTCCTACTGGTCCCAATCAATTCTTTACTTTCACCCCTGTCTCCTTTCTGAAGCACTCTTCACTTCCATGCTTTTTTATTTTTATTTTTTATTTTTTTTTACCATACTGGGAAGCATTCCCATATCCTTTGGGATCCATAACCAGGGGGAGTTATTTGACTATAGCTTATCCACTTTTTCTTGCTTCTTCGAAGTGGCCTAGGAGATGCCTTCTTCCTATCTATAATCTGGGCCTGATTTGGGGTTCTGCCTGTGACACAGTTTCTGAACTTTCCTGCTAGCAGCCCTTTATTTTTTGATTCGATGTGCCCCATGACTTCTGTTCACAACAGTTTCCCAGTGCCTTGTACATCTAGAGCTGCTTTTCGGAGCTGCTGGGCTAAGATGATAGCTTTTCCTTCCATAGGGCTCCCTCCATGACTGTTTCACTTCCAGCATACGGAGTGACTTACTTGCTTACTCCTTCTGCCTTTCTGATGACAGGGTATCACTCTCCTTCTGGCTTACTGTTTCCTGGTTGTCAGAACACTGGGGTTGTCTTCTTTCTCTGGGGTAGACTATATTTTCAGTCTTTTGATCTTAATGAGTCAGAAATTCCGAGGAACTGGAACCTGGACTGAATAATGTAGAAGTAGACTTCTACTCCACTGCCTGAACTCTTCTGAGCCCCAGCACTGATGTTGTGAGCTGCCATGGAGAGTGGTAAATCCTCTGCTGATCTAACTGGGCTGTTCTTATGCATTTGGAGTGCAGTGGAGTTCTGACTTGCTAAGTTATCTTCTTGATGGCAGAAACGAGGATCTGCACATATTTTCAATCACTGTGCTCTTAATGTGGTTTTGGATACTGTGGGCCAGCTTCTTTATTCTTTTATGAAAATATAACAAGTATGCATGAATGCATAGACAAAGAAAAACTTCCATTGAGGGATATTTAGGCAATACTGTTTTTCTCCCCTTGCTGAATATATGCGAACTATTTTCTGAAAAACGTTGCTGTGATTTTAAGGACGACTTAGGGAATAGAAGGGAATGATCAGTCTGCTAACCCTCTCTGTTTCCTACTGGAAGATAAGTTCAGAATGGGTGGGTGTTCAGGTTCTGGTAGGGAAATTTCTAGAAAGCCTCCCTTAATAGTCATCATCTCATTTGTTCACATCTGTTTGGCCGGTTATTTACCTGTGTGATTTGCACAAAGAGGGATATTGTCCTATTCTTGGTGAATGGCAGTTGGAGTCAAACAAGCATTTATTTAATGAATGAACAGATGCATAAGTCAATGAGGACATGAGTCAGAGGATGTAATAAGCTTTGTGGTCTTGGGCTGTGTGTTAACTTCCTTGGGTTTCACACTTTGCACCTGTGGCCTGAGGGTATGGGCAAAGCAGATGGAATCAAGAGGGTTGGAAGTGGTATTGGATACCTCTGAGAAGGTACCTGGTGAGGAGTGAGAGAGTATGTGATCCAAAGGCAGGGGAGATGTGTCCTTCATACTGAGTGATCAGGAAAGACAAGTTACAGAAGATATGGCACCCCTCACTGCAGGGTGAGAACAGAATAGGAAATGTGGACATATTGTGACCAGATGGAGGTCCTGACACAGCCAGCAGGTTTCTCATAATCTGAGACTGACAGGGGAGAGCATCTAAATATTTTCCACATACCTGCTGAGAGGAGTAGCTGAAGGAGACCCCAGGACCTGGGGAAGCCTATCATTGGGAGGAGATTGCAACTGACCAGCAACCATAGCAGGTGTTCAAGACTCTGCAGACAACATTGGGGGTATGGTGCCGATTACTGACTGGAGGGAGCCAGGATGCCATAGTAGATGTCAGTGTAGACAGAAGAGATCATGATCCTAGGCCATTTCCCTTGCTCTGATGCTAAATATTACATTCTGTGCCCCTTTTTTGTCCTTGGAACTTAACTGCAAGTTTAGAGATAAAGGTTGAAACAAGAGAACTTTGACTTGATTGCCTTTACCCAGAAGTGTCTGATTGAGGTTTCTACCAAAAGAAGAAATAGAAAGTTTGAGAGAGGAAGTAAGGTCATATATGGAAGACACAGTTGAATGTTGGCATCCTTGAGTTTTGTGGGTTGAGATTCTATACCTCCTACATTATGTGAAATGTTAATGTAGCCAGGAGCACTGAACACTGACTGATGACAGAGAGCCCAGGTGGTGACTTTAGAAATGCAGGGGCGCGAGCAGGGATTATCCTGGCTGCGGTTCTCCAAGCATAGATTTTGGGTTTCATTTCAGGATCCTGCTGATGTCCCTTCAGCCAACCAGTAATCAGGATTTTGTGTTTCTTTCTTGTTCTCATTTATAATGTCCATAATTTACATATATTTGCATTTTAATTTTTCTAACGGGAAGAATTGAATAAATGTGCATTCTCTGCCTACCACTGGAGCAAATCACATCAGACTCCAGTGGTATGAAGAGAGGTCAATGTTGACGTACTCCCGACCTTAACCCCTGCTGATTTCTTAAGCTATGGGTATACTTTCCTTTCTGGCACTCGAATCAAGTAATTTTATTCAATTTTCATTTATCATTCTGTTGCTGAAAGATTCTAGATGAGCAGCCTAGGCCATGTCCTTTGTTTTGCAGATGAAGAAATGGGGCCAGAGAAGTGACTTACCGTAACCCAATAGTGATGGTTAGTTAGAGATAGAGGTAGTTGGAGAACACAGATCCCATGATTACTGTGCTTTCCCTCTTACGTCCTTATCTTACCTGTCCCTTTAATTTTGGAGACAGCTTCCTATATTATGGAAGCTAGTTTTCATAACACATCTCTGATAAAAGCAACTAAGACTTGTTTTCTCTTTGGTGTTGTAGTTAAAAAGTGCAAAGGTAAAAATTTTGATGATTTGAAAGTGCAAGTGCACATGATGGTGGTTGGGGTATGTGGAGAGTGAGGAAAGGAGGGAATGGCTAAGGAGGTATCTTCATCTTCAGAAAGAGAATCAAGGGGCACTGACTCAAGTTAATGGAATAGAAAATAAGGCCTAAATGAAATATGCAAGATAACAAAGTATTAATAACTACCAAGAGAATCTATCAGTCATCTACCTAATACTTGTCTCTAGATGTCTATGTCCGTATCCATACCTAAGTATCCTTGCAAGTTACTTAGGGAAGCAGTAGACTGTTTTCAAAGTTGAGTAGTTTACAGTTTAGTGAGCTTGATAAAGCAAGGAAGAGAGGAACAGCACATTGCCTAGAGTTACAGAAGTAACAACCATGGGGAGTAGAACAAAAAAACAGGAGTAGTTAAGAGGTTGCCCTGGGTCACAAAGGGAGGTGAAGAAAGTTGCTCTTGTGTTTGCTTTTTGGCACAAATCTTATATATTATTTTGTAGGTTTCCCAACACATGTATTGTGCTGAAAAAAGTGTGTATATTTTATATTTTGATTGGGATTAGCCAGTACAGGATTCTTCCGCTCCCCAAAACTGGAGCATTCCTATGGAAACTTTTATAAACCAAGATGGTGTAAAATGGAGGAGCAGATCGCAATTTATTTATTTGTATTTATTTATTTTTTATTATTTTACCTTACACTTATAAGGGTTATCAATCTAATTGAATTTATTTCTGCCATATGATTTTTCTGCTTTCTGTTTATTGTGGGTTTTTGTTTTTACTTTTCATTAAAAACATTTAAACATACACAAAATAAATAAATAATGTGATAAATCCTTATATTCTTCTCCAATGATGTGACAATGATCAATATTTGCCACATAGATTTTATTTAACCCTTCCCTTTCCTTTTTGGCAGAAGGATTTTATTTTTATTTATTTAAAATAAATAAATTTTCTTTCTTTCTCCTTCCTTCCTTCTCTTTCCTTCCTTTCGTCCTTTCTCTTTGTCTTTCTTCCTTCCTTGGTGTATTGATTTAAGCCATTTTTTAAAAAGTAATCTCTACCCCCAATGTGGGGCTCAAACTCCTGACCCCGAGATCAGAGTGAGATGCTCTGCCAACTGAGTCAGCTAGGCACCCCTGCCTGAAGGATTTTAAAGCAAATCACAGATATCATGACATTTCACCTTAAGTATGAATGATTGAATTTTATTTTTTCCTCTACCTGCTTGAAATTACATTCATACCCTAATTGTTTTAAACACACATCCTCAGGATAGCCGCTGTTCTTCCAAACAAGGCACAGACTTTAGAACTGACTTTCCCTCTTACTCTTACTGTTGTCTAGTAGTTGAGTTGCTTCCTGGTGTATTAACTAGGCTAGGCTCAGTTGTACAATGACACACAAATCCTGAAATCTCAGTCACTTAACATGAAGCTGTTTTCTTGCTTACATCCCAGGTTCATATCAATTGAGAAACTTGTTTCCAAGCAGGACATCAGGAAACCTGCCTGCTTCCCCTTTCCAGCTATAGCATTCAGATATGTCGCTTCCGAAGTTTCTAGTGAAGGGAAGAAAGAACTAGAGGATGTGGGGAGATGATTTTAAGGGCCAGGACCTTAGAATCCACTCACGTTCCATTTCATTAGCCTAACCCAGTCACACAGACTCCAGGCTATCTGAGATGATGGCTAGGAAATGCAGTCATATTATATTTTTAGAAAAAGGTCTACCACCAACAACATATCTCAGCATATCAACTGTTACTTAAAATTAACTTTTTTTTTAACTTCTGGAGAAAAAGATTAAAATTGTTTTACTTTTGGCTGGATCCCCCATTCTATATCTAGTATTAGTGAGGAAGCTTTTGGCTGCTAGACTAGGAAAATCCTGACTCATGATGATTAATCAGTAAAGGAATTTGTTATCTCCTGTGTTTGCTTTAGGTGTGGCACAAAGTAGTCGCTCAGTAATGTCAAGGACCCAGGCTTTTCTGTCTCTCAATTTCATTGGTATTAGTATTGTCTTAATTCCAAAAGTAATTCTGACATTACCTCAGGGTGGGCTTCAGTGTAACTGGGGCTACACCCTTGTCTTTCCATGTCAACCTGCTATCCCTGGACCAATGACTGTGGCCAGGGCCATCCCGTTTTTCTCTTGGACTTTGATTACTCAGGAGCTGAGTTGGGTATTCATCAAGGTACATGATGATTGGTCTCAGGTTGGGTGTCTAAGCCTTTCACTTGTCCCTTTAGACACACGGTGGGAGGGAATGTCCAGTTGTATAAAATTAAAGTTCTGTTATTAAGGAAAAAGAGACAGTGAGTGTTGGGTTGGCATCAGCAGTGTCCACTAACACTCTGTTGTAGCAATGAAAGAGGAAACTGGGATCTACCTATGACTTAAATGGAGGGGCCTAATATCTTGCTACCAAGGCCATTTCTTGCAAGTAACAGTACATCACTCTGATGATTCCCATGGCAACATGCATCCTGGTGAGTCATCACTACTGGTTTTGCTGGTAGCAGAGGAAGAACATAATGACATTTATGCTATTAGTTTGTTAACAAACATCTTAAATCTCTGATCTTAATTTGAAGACCTAGAATAGGTTCATAACAGGTAATGACACTACATAAAGGGGACCGTCTAAGCAAGTGTTTGTTTGGTTTTGGGAATGTAAGGCAGCTTTGGAACTTCTAGAATAAGGAGGGAGCCGTTGCAAGACATCTGGTTGGATAGGCCTGAAGATTATGGTGAAAATTTTAGTAAGTCACTGGAGATGGTATAAAAATTGAGTAAACATTTTTATATATTAATTGCTTGGGTAGAAAAATACATCAGAAAAAGAAGTGCAGTGTTTACTGGATACCTGAAGTGCAATGTACTTATAGTTGTGGGCATCCCTTCCCCCAAATTAGAGAAAGTGTTAGACTCATAATGAGTACGAAGCAGCTGTTCCATCAAGCTGTTTTCCAAATGGGCTTTCACCATTATTGTTGTTGTTAGAGAGGGAAGTGATTTGAGTGTGAATGTGAAAATGAATTAATGTTGCCTGTCAGGAAACAAAACCAGTGCCAGGAGATCAGCTTATGCACAGCTGAAAGATTGAAAAAGGAAACGCTGGGAAATCAGAGAGCTAAAAACACAATGATCCTGAATTCACTCTCGTCTTAGAGCATGGAAGTCAATTTTCCACTCCAGAGATGGAAACAGCATCAGATAAGGCACTTGAGTCACCAAATCCAGGCAAACTTGGAGACTAACAGTAACACTAGCCCTAAGACCGTCTCATTCCCAGCCATGACACCAGTTGAAAACATTGCTTCCTTGACCATATGAGTCAATCTGGGATAGGGTTGCCAGGTTTAGCAAATAAAAATATAGGATGTCTAAGTAAATTTGAATTTCAGATAAATGAATTTTTTTGGAGGGGGGATAAGTATGTCCTAAATGTTGCATAGATCTTAGTTAGATGAAAAATTATTCATTGCTTATCTGAAGTTCGGATTTAAGTAGGTCCTCTGTGGCAACCTTAATCTGGGATAATTAAAGATACCCTGATACCCAGAACATTATGATACACTTGCTTTTGAACACTTCCCTGAAATGCCAACATTGGACTCTCACTCATCCTTCATGGCATCTTATATCATATATCCCATCCCATATTGTCTTCTGGGAATGTGACATGAACACTCCTTCACTGAGAGTCGGGATCTCGGTGGGCTTTGGAACTGCCTTGACCAAAAGAACATGACAGAGTGATACTCCATGACCTCTGAGGCTGGATTATTGAAGGTAGGTCAGCTTCCAGTGGGCTCTCTTCCTCTCGGTACACGTGCTGTGGGAGTCCTGAGCCGACCTGTAAGAAATTTGACTACCCTGAAGCCACCAGGCTGGAGAACCATGTGGCAAGGTCACACAAAGACAGTGAGGAGTCCTGAGGTGCCCAAGGATTCCAGCCTCTGGCGGTTCATGTCTTCTCTGTTAGATTGTCTCAGCTTTGAGATGACCCTAGAGTTAACCACCGTTTGACGCCAACCTCATGGAAGTCCAAGCTGAATTTGCCCAGCCAAGTCACTGCCACCCACATTTCTAACCCATAGAAATATGGGAGTTAATAAATGACTTTTGTTTTGGGTTGATGAGTTATACAGCCACAGATAGCTGATAGACACTAGTTTGGGGGAAGATTAATAACACAATTTTTCAGGTTAACATCTTGTCTAATAGTGTTTAAAATAAGTAGACTTTCTTTTATTTGTTTGTTTGTCTTTTTAGAGATAGGGACACAATAATATGCCTAAATCTTTGTCAGGTTTTCAAGGTTTTACTCTTGTGTCTTCAGCTACTTAAAACAAAAACAACAAAAAAACCCCCTACCACCACCACCAACAAACCAACAACAAAAAACCCCCAAATGTCTAAACAAGTGGAGGTAGTACTACAGGAAAATTGAATTGTTCATAAGAAAAAACAAACAAGCAAAACTCTGTCCCAATATTGTATAATGGAATGAGCACTGATAAAGGAAACCCAAGTGGTCTTGGCTTTGACAGTAAATAGCTATTGTATTTTGAACAAATTGCTTATTCTCTAAAACTCACTTCCTATATCTGTAAAATGAGGTATTATCCCAGGTAAAGGATGACAAGTATGCAACAGGCAAGCCGCTTTCTTCCCCTGAAGGCATCACTAATGAATTGTAGCTCTCTTTCTGCAGGAAATGACCTTAGAGTCCTTCTGAGAGCAGAACTCCCAGCAGTCAGGAGCAATCAATCAGACTTGGCCATAATGACAAAATCATTTTTTGTCTTCGCAGACCTTGAACATGTCTACTGTTACTTCCAGTGTTAAAATTTAATATCTCTATAATCTAAGCGATTTACCCAAGTTCTTAAAGAGTTGTTAAAGTGCTTGTGGAAGTCATGTTGGAAATATTTGAAGAATCACGGAACAACGTTAAATGTGCAGTGGGTACAACATAGCTGTGCGTGGACTGTGACAGATACAGTGACGAAGAAGACCGTGTCTCAAAGAGAGAAAAGGGTACATACAAGTAATTCCAAATGAGGCAGTTTTACCACCCTGTTTAAGTTAGACCAGTTTTGCTCACATTGTCAGCTGAGACCACGTAACTCTGGTCTCGTGGACAATGTGTGAAAAGAGGTAACGGTGTGTCTCGGGGTACTTTGTTCCCATTTTATCTAAGTATATCTAAGGGATTCAGCAGCAGAGCAGCTCTACATACAACTCCAGTTCTGAAAGAAGTCAACATTCGATTTCTCCCAGGTCCCTATGCCTGGGCTTATTCCCAGCAATCTGTATTCCTATGTAGTACTGTGGACAGCTCCTGTCTTGTCCCATTTCCTGACATGGTTCTCTGCTGTTATTTTAGAGCTTCTTTCAACTGTATTACCATCAGCTGATTTCTCAACCCTAGGCTTGGAAACATCCTTTAAAAGCTATCACCAGCCCCCTTTCCCCCCACATGCCCTCTTGTTTGAGCATTAGCCGTTTCTTCTCTTTCCCATCTTGGATCAAGTTTTCCAAAAGTCTTCTTCAAGCATGTAGTTAGAGGTCCCCCACCCAACAAACTAGATGAGGCGTCACTTTTTGTTTTTATATAACAAGCTTGCAACCATTACATGTAATTTTAAGTTTTTTTTGTATTCAATATAATTTTTTGAACCCTTGAACTATATAGCATAAGACTCCCACCTGAATACCTTACATGTTGCTGTGTATTAAATACTGATTTCTTCACATGGCCCATACCACATCTGAACCAAATAATAAAGTAATTGATCTTTCAAAGCAGAAGAGAGAGAGAATCATTTCCGGCTGAAAGAATCAGAGAAGGAACTCTAGATGACTGAACATTCATTCTTGACCTTGTTGGACAGCAAGAAATCAGAAGGCAGAGTAGGATGGGGTAAGGGTGGGGAGGGAAATCCCAGTTTGAGGAAAAAGCAGGAGGAGCATGCCATAAATCCAGAGAGATAGGAGAGTGAAATATATTTTTGCCTGCAGTGTAGTAGTTGTTGCAGTAGAAGAGAGACAAAGGAAAGACTATATGGTAGAGGCCCTTCGTGTCTGTGAATTGCTTGGTTAAATAATTGAAGGCTACTCCTGTTTCACTTGCTTTCTTAGAGTAGGTGATATATTTGTGAGTGGTTCTCTGGCACAGTTCAGTTTTTGAGAATTAAGGTTTGGAAAGTATGGCTCCTTTGCCTAAGTCTCTAGCCTATTCTGTGGGAGAGAAATGTGGCAAAAGTAGATAGCCAAAGTGGTGAAGATACACTGTGCATTTAAATGACCATTTTAACAATCTGCTTGGAATTCTTCCTTTTCCCACTATACACATCCCCTCAGCCTCTAACAGTTGATCCTTCTAGCATACACTTAAACACAAATATATACACTGGGCTTCCTAGGTACCACCAGGGAAGTAACAGAGGTTTCCCCTACAGAGGACTTTGTCTAGTGGTCATTCTCTATTTATTCATCCAGTCAGGAAGTGTTGTGGAGTAATCTATTAGGTATGAGGCACTGTACTTGATATTGGATATAGATTGATGTTTAACCTAGGCTATCCTTTGCCTTTAGGGAATGAGCTTCGGAGAACAACATGTTAGGCATAATCCATCAGGAGAGATTGACATCCAGCAGTACACGTTATGACAAATGCCAAGCAGGTAGCTAACTGGCTGTAAGAATGCAGGAAGATGAAATTGGGAGATTGGATCAGGTTGTCATATTCTAGTCAATGCCAACCTCAGCCTCTGAAAACAATAGAGAAACCTGTTAAGTCAATGTATTATATAGACAACACTAGCTGGTTTAACAAACCCCAAACAAGGTGATTCCACATCACAGAATTTTATTTCTTTTTCATGTAAAATTCGAAATGCATGTTTGTGATGACCTAGTGGGTCTCCTCCAGGAGGTGATTTAGCAACCTGGTTCCTTCTGTCTTGTGACTTCAACATGTGGCTTCCAAGGTCACTGCATTCATCAGCTCAAGCCTTAAGAGAAAAGAATCTGGTGGATCAAGGTGGCAGATTTTTATTGTCAAGACCTGGATGTGAACACTTCTTCTCTCATTATTTGGCCATAACTATCTAGAGGGGAGGCTGGGAAACGTTTTCTATCTGTGCGTGTAGAAAGAATAGGAAGCAGTTTATAGAACAGCATGTGTGTGTGTATGAGACATTACTAAACAGACCATGTATTAGGTCATAAAGAAACCTAAACCAACATAAAAAAGAGAAAATGACACAAGCCACCATCTCTGTACAACACAGTCCAAAAAGTTATTCTGAACAAGAGTCAGTTTGCACTCCTTAAAATGTTCACATAAACACCCTTGTAAGTAATTATTGGCTTAAAAACAAAAGTGGTAAAGTATTTACAAATGAACTACACTAACAATAGTACATAAAAAATTCTGTGCTTTGGGTTATGGCTGAAAGTGGTAGGCAGAAGGAGACATGTGGCTTTAGATGCATATATCAGCAAATAAAAAAAACAAATTAATCAAACTGAGTCTTCAATATAAGAACTTAGACAAAGAACAAAATAGAAACAGTTAGATGGAAGGACTAAAAAAGATATAGACATGAGCACCATAGGAAATAAACACAAAGCCACTGGAGTAGACCAATAACAGCAAAAACTTAAAAACAAAAGACATATAAAATTGGCAGGTTAATATAGACAATAGAGAGGAGAACATATAACATTAATAAGAATGTGAAAGAGAACATAATTGTACATATAACAAATTTTAAAAATAAATATAAATATTACAAAAATATTCTAAAAATATGAAAAATTTGAAGAGTAAGTGAATTAGAATACTTTTTGGAAAGTATAAAATGTTAAAATTGGATAAGGAAATACAAAACCTGAATAAATCTAAAGCCAATAAAAAAATTAAAATTTGCAGTATTTCTTGAGGCTCAAGCAGTTTTATGAGTAAAGTATCTCAGAGCTTCAAAGAGAAGAGATTCCCTATGTTCTAGAAAAAAGCAAAACAAAACAAAGATGGTATGATATTCAACTCATTTCAAGAACCTAATACTTCCCTGATCCCAAAAACTGGACAAGGATATCCAACCTGTAAAAGTAAGTATAGGCAATTTCATTTATGGACATGGGTGCAAAAATCTGAAATAAAATATTTACAAGCATAATTTGAATTCAAAGACCAATAGATCATTGTCAAGTTAGAGGTAATTATAGTGATGGAAGAAAGGCCAACTTTTAAAAATCCATTCATGTAATGACTGCAGTAAAGAACTTAAAAAAATATATCAGTTTTCTCATTTTATCCTCTCACTAAATTGGAAAGACAGTTGGCAAAAATAAATACTCAACTCATTTTAAAGAAAAAACTAGGATTAAATGAAATTTCTTAAAGTTGAAGCAGGCATCAACGTCAAACATTATTCAGAGGTTAGATGAAAACTTATGGCAGCAACTTCAATCTGTATCTCCATATCCTTCGAGAAACAACATGGAACAATACAGAAGATCATATTTGCAGGATAAGTAAAGGACAGATATAACAAACTTTAAATTACCTGTTAATAAAAAAATGAAAAATCACCTAATCCTGTGAGTGAGTGCTCATACTTCTGGTGTGTTTATGGCAAGTAAACGCAGCTCAAAGAAAAACTGTGAGGAAGAGAGAAGTGGAGAGCCAGGGATGGACTTGGTACTGCTTAACTACCAGGAGAAGAAAGTTCAATTGAAACCTAAGCAATAAGAAAGGGTCCTGTTAGATCAAAGCACTGATTACAGGGAAGAGTTAAAGATATGCATCATGGGGTGCCTAGGTGGCTCAGTTGGTTGGGGCCTCTGCCTTCGGCTTGTGTCATGATCCCAGGGTCCTAGTATCGAGCCCCACGTTGGGCTCTCTGCTCGGTGGGGAGCCTGCTTCCCTTCCTCTCTCTGGCTGCCTCTCTGCCTACTTGTGATCTCTGTCTGTCAAATAAATAATAAATAAAATCTTTAAAAAAAGATATGCATGATAAGAAGTTGCAGTCTTTAAAAAGCATAGTTTCTTGGTGAAGAAGCAAAAAGAAGGGAAAGGCAACACAGTAACTGGTGTGATAAAGGAGAAGAAAAGGGGAAAAGTTAGAGTTGTTCAAGAGAAAAAAGAAGGAAAATAAAAAGCATGACTATAATTCCTCATTCAAAAACAGAAGCAAACAAAACATCCCCAAACAAACAGACATAGTACTAGGAAGTAAGGAGTTTCTGGAAAAAAAAAAAAGCATGAAGACTTGTCAAAGAGACAGCAGTCAATATGAAAGAATGACCATTGGTCAAGGCTGAAGTATTTTGAGCAAAAAAAATAATGATACTGTATTGGATTATGCACCAAAGTATAAAATAACTATAGATGAGCCCATACTGACATAAATAAATGATCAAGGAAAAACATAAATTGGGGACTAAAGACAACTTTTTCTATAGAAGAATTCCACATAGTTTATGTCAGCACTCCCCTTTCCAGGGCGTAGAGCTTAGACCTCCCCTTTGGACTGTTGGCTGGATTCTGTGACTTGCCTCCAAAGACTAGTCTATGGAAAAGGAAAAACAGTAACTTTACAGTAGAGACATAAGGTGAACATTACCTTATGCAAGTGATCAAATTTCCCATCACTCATGATATCATGAGGATATCCTCATGATGTGATGAGAAAGTCACTTCAGTTTTGTGGTGTTCTTTCCAAACCATGTCTTGGTTCTTTCAAAACCTAAACCTAGTCTAATCTGAGAAAAACACTGGACAAACCCAAACTGAGGGATATTCTGCAATTTATCTGACCAGTACTTTTTTAAATAAAAAGAGGTTTATTTATTTTAGAGAGAGGGGGTGGGCATGCTGCAGAGAGGGACAGGAGGAGCAGAGGGAAAGGAAGAGAGGGTCTCAAATAGACTCTATGCTGAGTGCAGAGCCTGATGTGGGGCTTCATCTCATGACCCTGAGATCACGATTCGAGTTGAAACCAAGAGTCAGACACTCAACCTCCTGTCACCCAAGTGCCCCACATCTAACTGGTACTTTTAAAAATGGTCAAGGTCATGAAGGTTTAGGTAAGATTGGGAACATGCACAGACCACAGGAAAGACAACTAGAGGGCATGTGGTAACCTGAATTGGATCTGGGAACAGAAAAGCACATAATGGAAAAACTGGTGAAATCCAAATAAAGTCTAGTGTTCAACTAAAAGTAATATATCTGTGTGTTTTCTTGGATTTTATAACTGGTGCTAGGGGAAACTGAGGAGTACACAAGAGCTTTCTGTGCTCTTTGCTATTTCTCTATAATCGTAAAATTATTCTGAAGTAAGAATGTGTAAATGAACAAAAACACCCAAACCTGTCGAATAGAGAAACTGGACTTTGCTCACTGATAGAGGATAGTGTCTTTGAATTAGGTATCTAGAAAGCCACCTCAAATTCACAAAATGAATAGGAAAAAAAAAACCCAGGATAAATCTGTATGAAATTACTATGTCAGAAAATGAGAATAATTCTACCTCAACTAATGAATATTTCCCCATCCAAAGAAACAAACACAGCAACCAAGAAGTGTAAGAAAGCTGTCAGGCATCCCTCCAAGCTGGTGAGATATACTGAAATAAGCATTTGGGGATATGTTAGCTGATCTTGAATCAGAAATACAAAAATTAAAAACAGAAATAGACTGAACTACATAAAGAAATGAAGAGAGTTGATTAAACTTACAAAAGAAATAAAAGGAAAAAGACCAAATCATCTTACAAATAAAGACTAAATTACAAGTTGCTCAAAGGAAAATAGACTCAAAAGGAAATTTAATGAGGAACATTCAAGAAAAATGGAAAACACCCAAGAGAATAAAAATCGGGTAAAATTAAAAGTGAAAACGGTTCAAGAGGAAGTGGTTGAAATGGAAGACAGAAGAAATAGGACAAATGTTTGATTAAAGCCCTTGAAGAAGAAACAGAACAATAGACCAGAGCTAATACTTTAAAACCTCAATTCAAGAAAATTGTTTCAGAAATAAAAGATCTAGATTTACATATTAAAAGAAGCACTGGATACTTATGGAAATTAATCCAGAAAAATCAGCTGTACGACATATTTGAGAAAAAAAACGTATTTACGAGATAAGAAATCCTCAATCCACAAAGATCAAATAATGAAACAAAGAAGTAAGACTGGCATCAGATTTTTAAAAAACAATATAAAAAGGCAACAAGAGAGCAGTTTTTCAATAAGGTAAAACCAAACCAAACAAAAAAACATTGAACTGAAAATTTATATCTCCTTCAAGTATCAAAGATATCAATATCAACTTCAAACATGGAGCAACCTAGGGGCAACTTAGGGAATTCCCATTATGTCCACTACTAGTCAATATTATATTGGCGCTATGGGCCAATGCAATTAGACAAGCAAAATCAATTAAAGAATAAGAATTAGTGAAGAAGAGGTAAAGCTATTTCAATATGCAGATGATGTGACAGCATACCTGGGAAGTCCTAGAGAATCCATGACAAAATTAACTCAAACAATAAAATTGTAGTAAAGTACCAGATTATGAAATTAATATACAAAAATTGTTAGCTTTCTTACACACACATACACATGCACAAAATAAGTTAGAGGTTATAAATGTAGAGAAAACTCAACATACAGTTTAAATATCTAGAAATAAACTTAACTACAAATGTGCAAACCTATTTGGAGGAAATTTAACATCTCTTGGAAGACTCAAAACTTTGGTTGAGCATATGGAAAGACACACACATACTTGGTTGACTACCTGAATTCATGCAGAAATTTAATGCAATCCCTATAAAGATACCAATATTTTTTTTTTCTGGAGATAGACAAGTTGACTTTAATATTATTTGGTAAAGCAAACACACGTGAATATCCAGGCAAGCAGCAAAAATGTAAAAAACATACAGGAGACTAGTCTTATCAGTCATGAACACATAATAGAAATTCTCTTTAATTAAGTCATGTTTACATGAGTAAACAGACTAGTGACATATAAGCTGCAGTAAAAGACTTAAATACATAAGGAAATTAAACACGTGATAAAGGCAACACCTGAGTTATCAAGTCTAAGGTGAGGTTTTTTAATAAATAGTTCTAAAAAAACCTGTTTATCTTTTGGAAAAGATAAAATCAGGCTATTCCCTCACACTATACATAAGAATAAACTCCATATGCATGTGAGTTTTAAACATAAAAATGAAACCAGCCAAGTGGTCGAAGAAAGGTGGACAAATCCCTCTGTAACTTGGGTATAAGGAGAGGTTTCCTATGATTGAAAATCCAGGGGTGCCTGGGTGGCTCAGTTGGTTGAGCGACTGCCTTCGGCTCAGGTCATGATCCCGGTCTTCCAGGATTGAGTCCCGCATCGGGCTCCCAGCTCTTTGGGGAGTCCGCTTCTCCCTCTGGCCTTCTCCTCTCCTATGCTCTCTCTCACTCATTCTCTCACAAATAAATAAATAAAATCTTAAAAAAAGAAAAGAAAATCCAGAGGCTATGAAAGAAAAGATTGATAAATTCTACTCTATAAAAATAAAAATGTATGTGTCAAAAAGCACCATAAACAAAGTCAAAGGATAAATGACAAATTACAAACTGGCAGATTTTAACATATATTGTGGATAAAAAGCAGTATCTCTATAAAATATGCAACTTTTAAACATTGAAAGAATAAAACCCCAAACTTGATAGGAATGCAAGCCAGTGATATTAACTGATTAACAAAAAAAGATAAAGATTACTCTTAAATCAATGGAAAGCTCTTCAACTTCACTCATAATTATGGAAATGCAAATTAAAACTACACTGTGATACCATTTCTCACCTATTCCATTGGTGCAAATTAAAAACAGTATGACTAGAAATGCTGTTGGTGAGGCTGTGGGCAAACAGCCACCTTCATACATTACTGGTGAAAATGCAAATTGGCACATCCCATTTGCAACAGGACTTAGCCAAATCTAACAAAATTAAATGTGTTTACTTTCGAGTCGGCGGCAATCGCTTGTCTAGAAATTTACCCTGAAGATCTATTTCCCCAAATCTTAAAATACACACAGTTATTCATGACAGCATTTTAAAAGTTTCAAAATGCAGGAAGCAAATACATACAAGAGGTTAATTGAGTGAGCTATGGTACAAACACATAGCGGAGTGTCAATGGGGAGGAGCTTTATGAATGAAAGTATGCTTATACACAGCTAATAATTGAGCACTACGTCACTAACTTAGGATATACTATCTAATAGCTAACTAAACATGATAAAGAAAAAGTATGATATGATTTCTGCAGGTATATTGTAAATGAAGAGAAAATGCAGAAGAATATTGATAGTATGTTGTCTTTCATGTAAGAGAGGAAATAAAATACATGTGTGTCTGCTCATTTGTGTAAAAAAATAAACTTAGGAAGGGTAGGTGGAACAGAAGGGAATGAATGGGGGATGGAAATGGGGTAGACGGGATGGAGAGAATGCCACATCTCTGAGTATACCGGTTTGTGTATTTTTGACTTTCAGAACAAATGTTTGTTTCCCACTCTATTTCTATATACTATACATACATATAAAATTAGGTACATCAAAATATATAATGTATTATATATTTCTTACGCTGTTATTTTTTTTTTACAGCTTTTAGAGTCTGAACTAATTTCAGACTAAACACTTAAAAATAATACAACAGGCTTCTCTTTAAAGTCAGAAATCAGTCATTGGTGCCTATCCTCATGAGTTTCATTCCTGCTATTTTGCTTTGCACCAAAAGTCTTAACATATGCAATCTGGAGAACAACATACATAATATGCATTAATGTGGGAAGAGAAATCACATATAATTGCAGATGTTGTTTGTCTATTTGAAGATTAAAAACAGAATCTAGTGACATCAGTTGTACTTCTAAGAGTAAATCATAAGGAATGTATGCCACTCAGCTTTCCAATATGCGCCATCAACAAACAATTAGAACATACAAGGAGACGGGAGAAGGTGCCAGTTTGTGCGGAACTCAGGAGTGAATGGGAAGAAGGTTATAGAGATAGTGTATGCTGGCTATTCTTTGAAAAATTTTGCTTGTGAAGATCTTGTGATGTGATGGTATAAAGATGCAGGAATGTTGTGACCTGTGGGGCAAAGTTAGCAACTGAGAGTTGCTAACTCTTTATCTGAGAGTAGAGTGGGGGATTTCAGACAGGCGAATATGTGAAAGAGTACTCTTAGAGAATTGAAAAGCAAGTGTACTTTAGAAATTAGTAGAATTACCAGGTAATCGAGATTCTCCTTGTGGTATAAGAATATGAATGAAAAGGGGCACCTGGGTGGCTCAGTGGGTTAAAGCCTCTGCCTTCGGCTCAGGTCATGATCCCAGGGTCCTGGGATTGAGCCCCACGTCAGGCTCTCTGCTCAGCAGGGAGCCTGCTTCCTCCTCTCTCTCTCTGCCTGCCTCTCTGCCTACTTGTGATCTCTGTCTGTCAAATAAATAAATAAAATCTTTAAAAAAAAAAGAATATGAATGAAAAATGAAACGATTCTTCCTGGTTGCTTGTTAGAATTTCTCTAGCAATATATGTATACATTTAATTTTATTAAAAATCAATTATTTTTTTCCTTTTTTAAAATGTAAATTCAATTAGCCAACACATATAGTACATCATTATAAATTCCATTAATTAATGTGCAGCGTATTATTAGTTCCAGAGGCAGAGTTTGGTGATGCATCAGTTGTATGTAACGCCCAGTGCTCATTCCATCATGTGCCCTCCTTAAAGCCCATCCCCCATTTACCCCATCCCCTACCTCCCTTCTCCTCCAGCAACCCTCAAGTTTGTTTCCTAGAGTTAAGAGTCTCTTTTGGTTTGTCTTCCTCTCTGCTTTCATCTTATTTTATTTTTCCCTCCTTCCCCAGTGATTCTCTGTTTCTTTTCTTAAATTACACATCTTAGTGAAATCATATGATAATTGTCTTTCTCTGATTGACTTACCTCTAGCAATATTAAACTGCTTTGGGTGCAGGCAGCGAAATGGCAAATGGCTGCTTTGCTTCCAGAGTCGGGGATTTTCCGGGTGGGTATGATGGAAGGAGAGAAGAGACAAGAGAACTGATCGTGTTTGCAAAGGTCTGATTGTAGTGATGGACCCTGTTATCTAAGGTGAACAAGGAGGGAAGTGAGTGGATGATGAGGGTCTGGATATAGAAAAAAAAAGTTACGGGGCACTTGGGTGGCTCAGTGGGTTAAAGCCTCTGACTTCAGCTCAGGTCATGATATCAGGGTCCTAGGATCGAGCCCCGCATCGGGCTCTCTGCTCCGCAGGGAGCCTGCTTCCTCCTCTCTCTCTCTGCCTGCCTCTCTGCCTACTTGTGATCTCTGTCTGTCAAATAAATAAATTAAAAAAAAATCTTAAAAAAAAAAAAAGAAAAAGAAAAGTTACAGGACCAGTAGATCAGAAGTCATGATGGGGCTGGAACATTGGCAAGTGGCCCTTGTGAAAGAAGAGAGTGTCTTGAGAGTGAAATATTTGCATTTGGGATGTCAAAGTTGTGCAGTTTTTAGTGATAACAGGTTCCAACAGTGATGTGATCTTGAGATCAGGGGGCTGAAGTAAGTGAAATCATAAGGAGGTCAAGAATTTGAATGTCCTCCAGGAGGACAGAGCCTCCAGGAGGTCTTCCCTATAGGTATGTTGACTTTATTCAAAGTGATAAAAAGAGGTGAGGTGGAGAGGAAGGAAGGTTCTGAG
This sequence comes from Mustela nigripes, assembly GCF_022355385.1. Lineage (NCBI taxonomy): Eukaryota > Metazoa > Chordata > Mammalia > Carnivora > Mustelidae > Mustela > Mustela nigripes. Next base: position 144,608,401 of record NC_081568.1, read on the forward strand.
CCAGAAGCAAGGTGGTATAGACGATGACAGAGCCTCAGAGAACGGGGGCCTGGTGAGAGGGTAGACGTGCAACAGAAAGGACACGGCAGCGGGAGATAAGAGGTCAGCCATCCCACCACAGCATGAGACTTGAGACAAAGCGTAGCTTTTATTGGGAAGACTATGCAGGAATGTTTTGTTCCCGAGGGACATCTGGATTTCAATTAAATGAGAAGGTAAATGCACAGTGCAAGACGTTGAGTATGTAGGATTGTTTGCTGATCACCAGCATGAGTTGGGAGAGAGAGAGAGAGAGAGATCGGAGGGGAATTTGTTCAGATTGGAGATAGAGAAGGGCGGGCACAAGCGTTTCAGTCAAAGTAACCAGGGAGGCTGGTACTGGGATTTGATTCATGATAGGATTCATCCTGACCGTTTTCTAAAGGGACATGAATTGGATCCACCATATTTGGGTGCAAGAAATATATAATATTTATTTTATTTTTCTCTATTAAATCATACTTGGCTTTGAGTCTTCCTCTCTGTATCTGATAAGAAATGAAATTTTAGGCATGTTTGGTGATGCCCTTCTACTCTCTAGGGTAAGTTTAAGGGAAGTTTAAGAAAGTTGGGGAAAGCCTTCTGAATAATATTTGGTGATAAACTGCTTACTGGTTCATTGTTTATTTAGATGGTGTTTCATTTGAAGTCAGGCAGTTATTCTGCTTAAAATTCTCTTTGTTTCACCCCAGTCCTATCCCATGAAGGCTTTTGTCTCCAGGTTTGGTCTCTGGGATTCTATTTCCCAGCTTTATCAGAAGGTCCCGGTATCTCCCGGAGCACTGGGTTCGACTTGGGGCACTGGTCCCTGGCTCGCAGCACCTGTTTGCCTTTCAACCTTCCATGTCTTTTCCAAATCCTCCTTCGCTTGAAATTGAGAAGAAGCCTATTTTAACTGTTTATTCCAATGAGCATATACTTTTGAAACAGATAGCTTCCATTCTTTCCACAAATTAAATCTGGAAGATAAAACAAAACAAAACAAACACAAACCAACACTGCTTGCTTACAGGGTGGAGGGAAGAGAATATGACTTTATATGTGGTCATGATGAGGCTATAGAGATATTTTTCAGTCAGATTATTCTCACTTAAAGCTGAGTGGGGCTCTCGGATCTTGTCCTGGGGTCTTAGTACGTTACCCATGATATGGAAACATCAAGCTTCCTCTGCTTTTAAGGGCTTGTGTGACTTGGCTGAGGTCATACAGGGTGACGAGGGCACTGTTCTCTCAGACGGAGGGGGGAGGAGGTGAGTGGCTTCAGTATCTGGCTCCCCCCTCCTTTGGAACTGGCGCTGCATACGGAACAGCAGAAACAGGAAAGACTTCCCCAAAACAGGACTCTGGGAGTTCTCCACCATTATGCAAATCAGTTAGCAGCAAACACTTGCTTTCACAGTCACACAGTGATGGTGCCCAGAGTAATCATTTCCGTTGCTACCATCCGGTGGGTGTAAGAACTGGGCTCATTTTAAAACATATGACTAATGAGCATGTATCCGGGTGGTCCATCTGCTATTTGATGGGGCTGATCTGAAATGATGGCAGGGCAGCCGAGACCCAGGAACACAGCTCATGGGCAACGGACTGAGTCTTTGTGGCCTTCTGCTTGTGCGGGTTGATGGTGGGAAGGGAAGGGTTTCATTGCCTCCTCTCTCAGGTGGAATATCTTCCCCTCTGAGAACATTTAATTGCAAGATTTCTAGGCAGATCAGTGACCACATCAATTCGTCACTTTCTGTTCTCTGGAAAATACAAACAATGTTGCACTCGAATGGTTTTGTGTAGAATCAGCCTGGGGTCATTCCAGTGAACACCACTTATCCTGTGTCCTGATGTCACGTAGGAGGTAGCCCTTGAAGCATGAGGAACATGGGCTCTCAGAAGAAAATGAACTGAGGCCTACGTTCATGGAAAGAACTGAGAGTTTGGTCATTCGCCTTAACAACTAAGAACAGGAAACAGGACTGATAAATGCAACGTTTAATAAAGGTGTTCTTGAATTTTCTATTACACATTAGTAAGTGAGGATAGAGAGCATGTATTATATATAAAAGTGCCATAGGTGGGGTGCCTGGCTGGCTCAGTGGATTGAAGCCTCTGCCTTCGGCTCAGGTCATGATCAGGTCATGCGGGTCCTGGGATTGAGCCCCGCATCGGGCTCTCTGCTCAGCAGGAAGGCTGCTTCCCCCTCTCTCTCTGCCTGCCTCTCTGCCTACTTGTGATCTCTGTCAGGTAAATAAATAAAATCTTAAAAAGAAAAAAAAGCACCATAGAGAGCTAGAGAGGGGAAGGAAAAGAGAAAAAGCAATTAATTACACTTGTTATTAAATACTCATTATTGTGGAATTTTATTTTATTTACATCTTTATTCCTCTGCTTTTTACCTCCTTTTTGTCCTATCTCTTGTCTACCTGGCTTGCTTGGAGACCTCAATTTGAACAGAATCATCTTTTGTAGTGTCAGTTAAAATGATTATTACCTTCTCCCCTACCATGGTATTTCTTTGATTTTGGATTTAGGGATAGTTCCTATTCTGATCTCTAGTATTAGCTGCGAGCTTTCTAGAAATGGGCTATAACCCGCCCCAGATACCTCTGGTTTCTATTGCTGTTGTAAAAACCGAACACAAACAGAGGGCATGATCTTATAGTTTTGAAGATCACAAGTTCAACACAGGTTTCAGGCTAAAATCAAAATGTCAGCAGGGCTGCCTTTCTTTCTGGAAGCTGTAAGAAAAAAAAAATCTGTTTCCTTGTCTTTTCCAGCTTCTAGAAGCCACACATATTCCTCCGCTTGTGCTCCCTTCTTCTGTCTTCAAAACCCGCAACAGGGCATCTCTCTGAACTTCCTTCCTTCCTCGAGTCTCTTTCGTGGGGTAACCAGGAAAGACCCTCTACTTTTAAGGGCTTATGAACTAAGACTGTGTGACCTGGGGGCGCCTGGGTGGCTCAGTGGTTAAAGCCTCTGCCTTCGGCTCAGGTCATGATCTCAGGGTCCTGGGATGGAGTCCTGCGTCGGGCTCTCTGCTCAGCAGGGAGCCTGCCTCCTCCTCCTGTCTCTCTCTCTGCTTGCCTCTCTGCCTACTTGTGATCTGTCAAATAAATTAAAAAAAAAAAAATCTTTAAAGACTGTGCGACCTGGACAATCCAGGCTAATCTTGCCATACCAAGCCAGCGGATTAGCAGTCTTAATTGCTTCTGCAGACTTCAGTCCTCCCTCATGTAATGTAACACATTCACAGGTTCCAGGAACTGGGCTGTGGGCATTTTGGGGGTATTAATCTTCTAGGTAGGCCAACATTATGCCTATTATAACTTCTCTTGTTTTATAATAATGAGATAATTTTGCTTTTAGGCCCACTGGGACCTCTCCTAGTTTTGGATGTTGGACTCCTAATTGGACAGGGTCGTACTCTTATTGGGAAGAAAAATGTCTTGAAGAGTTTACTGTCATCACTTGAATATAAACTAATCTTTCCAAGTACAAATGTTCATATAAGTCATTTGGTTGACACTGTTTCTGGTTCACAGCTTACTTGGAATTTTTAATTCTTTTGACCCTGGTCGTGCCATACGTAATGAGATCAACGGAAACGCCCTTGCCACTTTTCCCCTTTCCTGTTTTCATCTCCTGTGTGGTCTCCATTCCTACCCTCAGACAATCAGGGGTGGCTGGTAGGGGGAAACGGATTCTCTCTATACAGTGTTACGTTTCAAATATACAACATAGTGACCCAACAATTCTATACATTAATCAGTGCTCATCCAGAGGAGTGTACTCTGAATCCCCTTTATTTCACCCCCTCCCCCCACCAATCTCCCCTTTGGCAAAGAGCAGTTCTCTGTATTTAAGAGTTGGCTTTTTTTGTCTCTTTTTTTCTTTCTTTCTTTGTTTTGTTTCTTAAATTCCACAAGTGAGTGAAATAAATACAGTACTTGTCTTTCTCTGACTGGCTTATTTCACTTAACATTACACCTTCCATCTCCAACCATGTTGTTACAAATGGTAAGAGTTCATTCTTTTTTTAGGGCTAGGTGATATTCCATTGTGTATATATGCCACATCTTTGTGTATTCACCTTTTGATGGGGACTTAGGCTCCTTCCTTATCTTACCTACTGGAAATAATGCTGCAAAAAACACAGGGGTGCATATATCTTTTATTATTAGCATTTTTGTTTTCTTTGGGCAAATACCCCAAATGTGTAAAGAATGTAGACAACACCAAAAAACCCCAAGTAATCTGATTAGAAAACAGGCAGAGGACTTAAATAAACATTTTTCTAAAGAAGACATCCAGATGGCCAACAGACACATGAAAAGATATTCGACATCCCTAATCATCAAGGAAATGCAAATCAAAACCACAATGAGATACCACTTCACACCTGTCAAAATGGCTAAAAATCAAAGACAAAAACTCAAGTGTTGTCGAGGATGTGGGAAAAAAAAGAACCTTCATGCTCTATGGGTGGGAATGCCAACTGGTGCAGCCACGGTGGAAAACAGCATGGAGGTTCCTCAAAAAAATTAAAAGTAGAATTAGCTTATGAAAAGCTTATCCTTTTCATTGAAACTGTGGGATGTTTGGTTTTGCCCTCCTACCTCCACCTAAGTACCTGCCAAGAGTATCTTTTCTCCATAGTGAAAATTAGATGCCATGAAAGGTAATGAATTGTATCCAAGGACTGACATCATTATTTGTCTCTAGCTCGGCCACTGTCAAGAGCATAGTTATTCTTCCCACTCCATGTCCGTTGTAACCTGCTCTTGGTGGCATCGAGAGGTCCTCTCATGGGTCCTGCAGGAAATTGCCCATGTCAGAGACACACTCTTAGAGTCTTATTTGGTGCAAAATGGGAGATCTTTTTAATGCCAGAATCCTTGCATGACAACTTCTGAAGGTCTTGATGCTTCATCATCAGTATTTGGAAAAGGTAGGCACATGAATCAATTTTTCTCTGATTCTTGCCTTTAAGCCCATCTCTCTTTTCTGTTTCTAGGTAACATCTGGGCTATATTCCATAGTTTTCCATTTTCTTTTGAATTTTTGAATGATCTCATATAAAATGAACATCAGAGCTCCACCTCACAAACGCTTCTTGTGTCTCTTCAGTGTAGGCCTTTATTCAGGCTTTTCCCAACGAGCAGAAGGGAAAGGGCACGCAGAGTCTGTCCGTGTACTGTCTTTCCTCTGCTTTTTTCTCCTGCTCGTGGTTGATAGGTACAGAGGGAGAGCAGCCTGGGTGGGTGTGGGGGTGGAGTGGGGGTGGAGAAATACAAAGTCTTCATTGTATTGTCAAAACGCTGGTTCTCACTTATGGAGTCTTGGATTGGCCCTTCCTACACCTTCCCACTGTGGGCTTCCACACGGTCTTTCCCTAGTGGCTGACCTATTTCACGCCACCCCCATTTGCTCAGGTCTTGCTCCTTGGGGAACACTCTTGGCCAGACTGATATTCAGGCATTATGGATCTGTGCTGGATATTTCATTGTTTGCTGGAGACCATCCTCATTGTTTGGTGCTGCTGGCTTAGTAGTAGTAAGTACTTTAAATATCATTCCTACCTCCAGGCTGTTTTCTCCTGGGGGTGACCCTTCCAGCATGTAGCCCTCCTGGGTGATCTCCTTTCAAAATGACTTAAGCCCACTCACCATCTAGATCCACTTAGTCTGTGGGAACCACACTGGCATCCTGTAGCTTCAGTAGAGCCAGGCTTTCCAGCAGACTTATTTTGGGAATAGCCAGGCTCCTGTCTCCATTGTGCTTCCCTCCCCAAATCCCAGAAACAGCTATCAAATATCCCTGGGATCATTCTGACCTCCTCCTTCTCTATCTGCAAACATCAAAGCCGCAGAGCTCCTCATTAGAAAGGACAATTGAAAGGAGGGGAAAGTACCATCCCTCTCTCCTTGTTTTGCATTCTTGTGAAAAACAAGCTCTTCCTGTCCCAAAGCATCTCTAGCCTTCTTTTGTTCGTAGGAAGGGGTGACAGCTGCTGAGTCTGTTTGGCCATATCTTGGCAAGATCTATAAGGACACGCAAGATACCTCTGCTTAGAAATTGCCATCACTCATCAGTCACTGTCCTCAACTTTGGGGTCTCAGTTGAAACTCTGAGAAGACAACAGGAGTATTGTCACCAGCATTGAGTGTTGTCACCCCCAAAGGCAACCTCAGTAGTCGGACTGTCCATGCATCTGCCTCTACTTGCTGACTCATCAATATTCCCCCGAAGTTTACTACGCCCCACATGGACTGTCTGCAGTGTGCTAAGTACTGATAAGAAAGGAAAGAGGAGTTTGCTTTTAAACCATTCAGTCAATGAGTTTAAAGGCTAGAGGGTAGCAAAGGTAAAACCTTGACATGAATACCCAAAATACAATATTCAAAGGTATAGCAAATATGCTATGAAAATTCAGAAGAGAGAAAGAGAAATGGTTTTCAGCTCAGGGCATCAGTGAAGGTATTACAGAAGAGGTAGTGTTTTTCCTTCAACAAGAGGAAGATTGGTTGAGCTAAAGTGGGGGTTCTTAATGAAAAGTAGGAGCAAGGGTTAGAGGAAGTCAGCTCATCAATAAAATGGATAGGGGCACCTGGGTGGCTCAGTGGGTTAATCATGCTTTCGGCTCAGGTCATGATCTCAGGGTCCTAGAATCGAGCCCTGCATCGGGCTCTCAGCTGAGTGGGGAGCCTGTTTCCCCCCCTTTCTCTGCCTGCCTCTCTGCCTACTTGTGATCTCTGTCAAATAAATAAATAAAATCTTAAAAAAAATAAAATGGATAACTTTTTTTTTTTTTTTTTTTTAGGGTGCTCATTGTGGTAAGCTTTGTGTTGTGTACATGTATATCATTTAGTTTTCACAACAAACTTAAGGACGTGTGCTATTATTATTTCTACTTCACTGTTAGGACATTGATTAAATTAACCACGGTCACACAGGGGTAAGTGATGGAACTGGGAACTGAGCCCAGGGTTTTTCTGACTTTAAAACTCATAGGTTAGGGTCACCTGGGTGGCGTAGTCATTAAGTGTCTGCCTTTGGCTCACGTCATGATCCCAACATCCTGGGATTGAGGCCTGCATCAGGCTCCCTGCTCTGGGGGAAGCTTGCTTCTCCCTCTCCTACTCCCCTTGCTTGTGTTCCTTCCCTCTCTGTCTCTCTAAATAAATAAAATCTTAATCTTATAATCTCTGTGGAAGGTAACAACATCACAAAATAAGGCATGAGTTTATAAAAACGCCCACTGATGAAGACCAGATGGTGTCCGCAAGAGTTAATAGAAATAGTATTTAGTCCAGTTGACCCCCTGGTCCCCCCAGGGTGAGGTTCATCACTGCTTCTGGGCTGTTCTCCGAGGTGTTCTCACAATCTCAGATGTCTGTCTGGCCTCTTCTCTGCTCAGGCCAATCCCTTATCTCCTTGAAGGCTTCCTGTGATGCTTGCCACCATGAAGCCTTCTCCAGTGTCAACATTCCCACTGGCTCAGGCTTCTCCCCCTCCCCTTCACCTACTGTAATGCCAGCACTCATCAATGAGTAGTGCATGGCCTACCGTATTATTTCTTATTTATCTCTTCTGAAAACTGTATATTCTCAGAAGATGGGACTGTGTTTTATGTTCCTTTTGTATTTCTCCCAGTGCCTGGGATGTCTGATGATCTGTTAAATGTTTGGGGGCGGGGCGCCTGGGTGGCTCAGTGGGTTAAGCCTCTGCCTTCGGCTCAGGTCATGATCTCAGAGTCCTGGGATCGAGTCCCGCATCGGGCTCTCTGCTCAGCGGGGAGCCTGCTTCCCCCTCTCTATCTCTACCTGCCTCTCTGCCTACCCGTGATCTCTGTCTGCCAAATAAATAAATAAAATCTAAAAAAAAAAAAACAAAAAAAAACCAAAAAAAAACCAAAAAAACAAACAAACAAAAAAAAAATGTTTGGGGGCTGTTTTGAGAGTGGAAGTGATTGCTGGCATATAAAGTTCTGCAGGAAAGATTCAGTGAAAGTTGGGGCAGGGTAACACTACAGGGTTAAGAAACTTCTTGAGTTTCAAACGCACCAGAGTGTAAGGAAATGGAGAGGATGCCTGTCGTGCTGGAGAGTCATTAAAGATGCCTCCACAAAGGAGAATGTTGGGTTTGATGAGAGCCAAAGCGACAGCCGGAGAATCCAGAGACTCATGAGCTCAGCCTGTACAGAGGAGTGTGAAAAATGCGAAGGGTGAAGGGCCGTTGTGGGGTTTTTTTTTTTTCCCCTAAAGTGTTTCCCTTCTCAGCAAATGAGCCAAGGGAATATGTGGTTTCAGAGCTTCCCTTCTGTTCTCCAGCTTTTGTGACACCCCAGCAAATGCAAAGCATTGTACACGCATGAATTTCTTAGTTGAACAGGAAGAGCCTGGGAGGCAATGACAGATACTTCACAGGGCCTCCCTGGCATCTGAGACGGTTTTCTCAGAGAACACGAGCTCCTACTTCGTGGATTCTCAGGGCACATCTGTGGGAGGAGCTTTCCGTAGCAAATATGTACCCTCTCACCATCCACACAGTGCAAATGCCATGAGAATATGTGAAATCTGGTGCAAACCCAGAGCAATGAAGGGAGACTTAAGGAGGTCTTAAGGAAGGCTCATGACCACATACCTTGGCCCAGAACACTGAATGGACATCCATCAGCCCCGTGTGTTATTTTCAAGGCATCACAGAGTGTGAACACAGCAGAAAGAAAGTCAGGAACGCAGCAGGCTTGGGTAAAGCAAAGGTTTCCATTCCACAGTATTCCATTTAAAAAGAACTAAGAAGCAGCTTTTGGCAACGGCTCATCTGGAAAAATAGCACTGTGTCGGTCATTAGACAAAAAAATGACAATCTGAAATACATCAATCTTCAAACAGCAGTAGAAACCTGGATATGGCTCTACAGAGAGTCTCCTCACCCCCAAATGAAATCTTCGCCACATGTCTTTACTGCTAAAGAGCCATGGCTGCTTACCTCCTTGGCTGATAAATTTAGATTTTGTTCAGCACATGCTTGGTGAAGGAATACTTGCCAAATTAATTCAAGCTGGCTTCAAGAAGAGCTTAGTCATGTGGATCTCCAACTGGATGAAACTGATTAATAATAATTGTCAGCATTTTAAGATAATGACTGTGATGCAAGAAATGTAGAAGAGAAGGCAGCTTCCTGACACAATTTTATTCCTTTCAGAGCAGTATCTGTTGGCCCCACCTCTGCCAAGGAGATTAGAAGCCTGCCACGTGGGAGGTGGTTGGAGAACTGTAGTTATTTTGTGAGCGCCCCTTGCTCCTTTGTACATGTGCACACGTGTAGAAATCATCCAGAAATTCAGGTGCTTCAGTGTCCTGAGTTCTGGGATGGCTTTTCACTTGGTCCCCTAATTCCATGATGTCTAGTACAATATGAGTAGCTAGAATGGGATGCTGCCAAGCTCCCCCTGCCCCAGAACTTGCCATGGGCCCCTAGGGTGCTCTGAAGGTGATCCCTTGTCAGGGCGAGGATAAAGCTATGGTCAGCCGGTGATCAGCCCTCTCTCTGCCCTGGCCATTCTTCAGTTCTTTCCTCTTTTTCCTTTTTATTTTGGCCTCACTTGCCCATTTCTTAAGCCTCTTGCTCCACGCACAAGAGGTTCATCCATAATTTAAGGAATTAATTCAATAAAGATATGTTTTTATGACATCTGGGGGAGATAAAGACAAATGAGCCAAGACGTTCATAGTCAAGAGCAGCAACCGTACAACCACAGCAGAGGGTGACGCATGCTCTATGCAGGGTGTGCACAGGATGCCAAGGACACCCGGAGGAGTGAGGCTCTCTCCAGCCAGGAGACCATATAAAAGGATCAGGATGGCTTTGGACCTGGAGGGGATGATGCATGAAGGGAATGCTCCCAAAGGGTATGGAAGAGGGCATCCTATTCATTCATTCATCAAATATCTATTTAACACCTACTCAACACATCATGGTTGGTAGCTGGAGAGATGCAGTGAAGAACCGGTGTTGTAGGACCAGCCCAGACATGCCGACAGAAGAACCAGTGACAAGGAATGTGCTTTAAATTCTGAAATTATTCCATTCTTGCTCCGAAATACCCTGCTCTGTGCTGGCAGGAGTGGAAGGTGGAGAGTAAACGTGCCAGTTAAAGTCTGCATTTCTTTCCGTCCCAAACAGTCTTCTGGAGACACACCATCTCTTTGGGTACCTGATCAGCCTTTTGGAGCTCCTCTCCCCTTACCTTGTCTTTCTATTCTTGCCGCAAAGCATCTGGGCACGAGGGGGGTGGGGGGTTTATTGAACTTACTGGAATGGAGGATGAGGTGGAAAGTGAGTCTAGTCTGAGGGGTGACCCTTCTCTGTTGATTTTCTACTGACCTCAGCTCATCTCCCCTCCTTTCTAGGAATTGACTTCTGTCATCGCTTCTTTTACCACAGATACAACATGTAGAATTTGATCTTGGCACAGAATATGTGTGAAGATCATGGCTTACGAGCTAGAGTATTCCCTTTTGCTATTAGGTGTCATCTTAGCTCTCACTGGGGGTATGCGGCATCTGAGGCCTACTTATAAACCTTCCAAGTCATGACTCCTCTCGATTGTGACTTTTCACCCTTTGCTATGTGGACCTTTCAATCCTTCACCTGTCCAAGCTCTGTCTCTACCCTTAGCCACTTCCTTGCCCACTTCCTTGCCCTCTTCCCCTCTTCCCCCTTGGAGTATTAATTGAATTTTACATTCTTTCTATATAACATGGAAGAGATGTAGAGGTGCCATTTTTCTTTCTTCTGTGCTTTCCTGTCTTCTTATGATTGCCAGTGATAATTGGGGCTCAGACCCCTTTGCTTTTGGCTTTCTCTCAACCTACCTGAGATTCCGATCTTCTTGACCCATTCTCCGTGGCTGAGGGTACCAGGCAGCATCTTAATCCTAATCCCTTCCTAACTGGCTCCTTCTTTCCAACAAGAAGAGCTCTCTACTTTCCTTCTGTGGACAAATGGGAGCCTCCTGATTATCATATCCTGAATTCTCTCTCTCTATGGCTTGTGGCGAACTTCTGTGTTAGAACTCTAAGCTTTCTTCTTGGTATATAAGAAGACACTTCTATGAATTAGAAAAGTCTTTTTACATGGGATAAAACCTGGCTTTTTAAATGATTGTGTCACACTGGCCTCAGAAACGTATTCGAGAGGAAAAAATCTAAATGTTTTTTCCTTTCACTGCATATCTACTCTAGCAATTCTAATGTTCCCTCAAGTATTATATGCTTCAGAATGAATGGAGGGGAGCTTGCCTATAAGGAAGAAGAACAGCAGAGTACATTAACATATTTGTAAAATATTTCTTCCTATTCCAGGTGAGTTACTGTGTCTACTTTCATTGAGATCATATTTAGTCTAGGGAGACCAAACATTAAAAAAATGATTCCTGATGGGGCGCCTGGGTGGCTCAGTGGGCTAAAGCCTCTGCCTTTGGCTCAGGTCATGATCCCAGGGTCCTGGGATTGAGCCCCACATAGGGCTCTCTGCTCAGCAGGGAGCCTGCTTCCTCCCCTCTCTCTCTCTGCCTGCCTCCCTGCCTACTTGTGATCTCTCTCTGTCAAATAAATAAATAAAATCTTAAAAAAAAAGATTCCTGATATTGATAAAAGCAATTAAGATAATACAAGAAGTAACATAATAGAGCATGACTTTATGTGGGTCTGAGATGGGAGTTTCCTTTAGGTTGCCCTTTGTGCTTTGCTGTTATGGATTTTACCCTACATATGTTTAATATCCCACAATTATTGTTTTGTGAACTTATTATTTATTTTAATTTTCCCACATAGTTACCTTTCCTTTGTTCTTTATTCATTCTTCCATTATAGCGTTTCTGTCTGGGGTTATTTTCCTTATGCCTAAAGAAGTCTCTTAAATATTCATTTGGGAATGGATCTGATGGTGATGAATTCTTTTGGTTTCTCAAAAAAGTTTCTGTTGTCCATTTCCTCTGATTTCAGATTTCCAGGTTGTCAGAAATTCTCTTTTACCCGTTTAAATATGTCATTCTAGGAGTGCCTGAGTGGCTCAGTCAGTTAAGCAACTGACTCTTGATTTCGCCTCATGTCATGATCTCAGGGTCAAGAGATTGAGCCCCAAGTCAGGCTGCATGCTGGGCATGGAACTTGCTTAAGATTCTCTCCCTCTTCCTCTACTCCTCCCTATCCCTCACTTACTCTAAATAAGTAAGTAAGTAAGTAAGTCATTCCAGTGTTTTCTGGCTTCCACAATTTATGTTAAGGAGCTAGTTATATTTTCTTACGGTAACTGTGGTTTACCTCATGTGTTTTTGTTTTGATTTTTTTTTTTTAATTAAGGCTTTACCTTTTTTTTTTTTTAAAGACTTATTTATTTATCAGAGAGCGAGCGAGTGCAGGCAGACAGAATGGCAGGCAGAGGCAGAGGGAGAAGCAGGCTCCCCGCTGAGCAAGGAGCCCGATGCGGGACTCGATCCCAGGAAGCCGGGATCATGACCTGAGCCGAAGGCAGCCGCTTAACCAACTGAGCCACCCAGGCGTCCCAAGGCTTTACCTTTTAAGAGCAGTTTTTAGGTTCTCAACAAAATTGAGGTACAGAGATTTCCTGTATCCCCTGTCTCCACACATACACAGCCCCCCCCCCCCCCCCCATCAACATCTCCCACCAGACTGATGGGTTTGTTTAAGTTTGTGAACCTACGTTGACACCACATTGCCATCCGTAGTTCATAATGCAAGCTTGGTGTTGTCCAATTTATAGATTTGAACAAATTTATAATGTAATGTATCCACCATGATAGCATCACACAGAGCATTTTCATTGATGTAAAAATCCTCTGTGCTCTCTCTGTTCACCTCTCCCTCCAAACCCCTGCCTTTTTCAGAAGATCACATGTTTGGAGTCTCACAGTAATGTAGCCTTTTCAGTTTGCCTTCTTTCACTGAGTAATATGTATTTAGGGTTCCTCCGTCTCTTTTCGTGGCTCGAGAGCTCACGAATACTCTACTGTCTAGGTGTACCACCATTTATGAATCCGTTCAGCTACTGAAGGACATCTTGGTGGCTTCCAGGTTTTGGCAATTATGAATATAGCTGTGGTAAATAAACATCAGTGTGAGGGTTTTCGTGTGGCTGTAAGTTTTTAACTCGTTTGGGTAAATATCAAGGAGCATGACTGCTGAATGTGTTTCGTTTTCTCCCATCCAAGTACTAACCAGGCCCCACCCTGCTTAGCTTCCGAGATCAGACGAGATCGGGTGCATTCAGGGTGGTATGGCCTAGATACATGTTTCGTTTTCTAAGGAATCTCCAAAATACCCTCCAGTGTGGTTGTACATTTTACCTTCTTTTCGAGAGTGAATGGGAGTTCCTTACTTTACCTCTTTACCAACGTTTGCTTATTATTTTAATTATATTTCCCCGGTGAAGTATGATGTGGAACATATTTTCATATACTTATTTGGAATCTATATGTTCTTTGGTGAGATGTCTGTTATAGTTGGTGGCCCATTTTTAATCTGGTGGTTTGCTTTCTTATTGCTGAGTTTTAAGTGTTATTTGCGTATTTTAGGAATAGCCCTTGGGGCACCTGGCTGGTTCAGTGGGTTAAAGCCTCTGCCTTTGGCTCAGGTGGTGCTCTCTCGGGGTCCTGGGATCCAGCTCTGCATCAGGCTCTCTGCTCAGCAGGGAGCCTGCTTCCTCCTCCTCTCTCTCTCTGCCTGCCTCTCTGCTTACTTGTGATACTGTCTGTCAAATAAATAAATAAATAAATAATCTTAAAAAAAATAAAAAAAAAGAAATAGCCCTTTATGAGATGTATCTTTTACAGATATTTTCTCTCAGTCTGTGGCTTGTCTTTTCATTGTCTTGACATTGCCTCTCACGGAAACAATGGACTTCAACGAAGTCCAACTTTTTAAGCATTTCTTTCATGGATCGCACCTATGGCATTGCATCTAAAAAGTAATTGCCATACCCAAGGTCATCTAGGGTTTTTCCTTTGTTACATTCCAGGAGTTTTATAATTTTGCATTTTATGCAGTTTTGGACTCTATTACCTGTTTTCCATAGCAGCTGTAACATTTTGCATTTCCAACAATAAGGCACAAGATTTTCAATTTTCTACATCCTGTCAACACTTGTTATTTTTCTGAAACCCCTGTCTTTATTCAGATATAATTGACATATAACATTGCGTAAGTTTAACTTGTACAATAGGTTGACTTAGTATACTTAATACACTTCTGAATTGCATAACAATTATGACTGTAGCATTAATGAACATCTCCATCATGTTGCATAATTACTATTTCCTTCATATAGTGAGAACATTTAAGACCTAAACTTTTAACAGCTTTCAAATATATAACACATTGTTGTTAACTATAATCACAGTGCCATACATTGGAGCCCTACAGCTTACTCCTCTTCAACTGGAAGTTTGTACCCTTTGACCAACATCTCTTCATTCCCCTGTTTACTATCGTTCTACTCTGCTTCTCTGAGTCTGACTTCTATTAGATTCCACGTATAAGTGAGATCATACAGTATTTGTCTTTCTCTGTGTGACTTACTTCACTTAGCACAATGCCCTCAAACCCATCCATGTCATAAATGGCAAGATTTCCTTCTTTCATATGGCTGGATAATATTCCATCATATATATTTATATTTATTATATTATATTTTATATTATAATTATTATGTTAGTATATCTGTATATACTAATATAATAAATATATATTTATATATAAATATATATATTAATATATAAAAATATATATTTATAAATATATATAAATATAAATATATATATATATATAAAATGTCTTCCTTATCCATTCATCCATCAGTGAATACTTAGGTTGTCTCCATGTCTTAGCTATTGCAAATAATGTTGCAATAAACAAGGAGGTGCTCTTGTCCCTTTGTCTCTTTGATATACTATTTTTATTTCCTTTGGATCTATATCCAGAAGTTGGATTGCTGGATCATATGGTAGTTCTATTTTTAACTTCTTTAGGAACCTCCATATGTTTGCTGTGGTGGCTGTAACAATTTACACTCTCAGGACTAGTGTGTGAGAGTTTCCTTTATTCCACATTCTCACTGATAACTCATTATGTCTTGTCTTTTTGATGATAGCCATTCTAACAGGTGTGAAGTGCGATCTCATTGTGACTTGATTTGCATTTCTCTGATCATTAGTGATGTTAAGTGCATATTTTCATGTACTTACTGCCTGTGTGTCTTATTTAGAAACATGTCTCTTTAGATCCCTGCCCATTTTTAAATTGGATTGTGATTTTTTTTATTATTGAGTTGCATGAGTTCTTTATATATTTTGGATATGAATCCCTTATTAGATATATAGTTTGCAAATATTTTCTCGCGTTTTGTAGGTTGCCTTTCCCCCACCTTGTTTCTTTTGCTGTGCAGAATCTTCTTTGATCTAGTGACATTTTTTTTTGTTGTTGTTGCTTGTGCTTTTAGTGTCATAGCTGGGAAATTGCTGTCAAGACTTGTGTCAAAGTGCTTTTCCCATGTGTTTTCTTAGAGGAATTTATAGTTTTGGGGCTGATGTTTAAGTCTTTAATTCCTTTTGAGTTAATTTTTGTGAGCGGTGTATGGTAGGGCCCCATTTTGTTTTTCTGCATGTGGTTATGCAGTTTCCCCAGTGCCATTTATTGAAGACTGGCCTCTCCCTTGTCAAATACTAATTACAAAGACTTCTTCCTTTCTGATTTGGTGGCCTTTTATTTTTCTGTCTTGATAGATTTCTGTGGCTATGACTTCCAGTTATATTGAATGTTGGTTGAATATCAATATCAATATTTATATTGAATATTGATATTGAATATCTTGTTCCTGATCTTAGAGCAAAAGCTTTCAGTCTTTCACCATTGAGTATGATGTTAGCTGTGGGCTTGTCATACATGGTCTTTATTGTGTTGAGGTACGTTCTTTCTACACCCAATCTGTTGAGGGTTTTAGTCATGAAAGCATGTTTTATTTTGTCAAATTCTTTTCCTGTATTTATTGAAATAATCATACAATGTTTATCTTTCATATTATTGGTGTGGTGACATTTATTGAGGTGTACCTTGAACCATTCTTGCATCCCAGGGATAAATCCTACTCGAATGTGGTGTATGATCCTTTTCATGTGCTGTTGAATTTGGTTTATTAGTATTTTGTTCAGAGGGTTTTTTTTTTTAAGATTTTATTCTATTTTAAAGATTTATTTTATTTTACTTTTTTAAATGCAAAGACAGAGAGAGAGAGAGAGCAAGCATGAGACAGGAGAAGGTCAGAGGGAGAAGCAGACTCCCTGCAGAGCTGGGAGCCCAATGTAGGACTCGATCCTGGGACTCCAGGATCATGACCTGAGCCAAAGGCAGTTGCTTAATCAACTGAGTCAGTTACCCAGGCACCCTAAGAGGTTTTGCATCTATATTTATCATTGATGTTGGTCTCAGTTTTCTTTGTAGTGTCCTTATCTGGCTTTGATATTATATAATATTGGCCACATAAAATAAGCTTGGGAGTATTCCCTCTTGTTCAGTTTTTTAGAACAGGTTGAGAAGGAAGGAATCTTCTCTTATTTATTTATTTCTGTAATATTTTCATACCATATAAGATTTTATCCAGTCCAGTATCACCCCAATATCCAGTATTCCCTGTGCTATACTATAATTTTTTTAAGTTAATTTTTTAAAGACCTGATTTTAAGTGGATTCACAAAATTATACTTGACAGTTCTGAAATCACTTGTTTGTAACATTTAAGTCATATAAATAAAAATAAAATTTCTGTATGACCTAAAATGACCTTATGGACCTCCAGAGGAATGCATATCAGACCTTTCTTCTCCATTTGCTCACTAACGTCTCCTACTTGCTGTAAAAATACCTGAATCGCAACTCAAAACTCAGCTCCCACTAATTTCAACCATCCCCCTGAAACTTTCCCAGGTCTCCTCATCTTAGTGAATAGCACCGGCCTCCACACAGCTACGCAAGCTAGAAACCCAGGAATCACCCACCCCTAACCTTGGCCTTCACTATATCTAATTCATTGTCAAATCTTGTCAATTTTACCTCCTCAAAATTTACTTCTTGAAACCATTCTAGTCTGAAAAAACATTGTCTGAGTCCTACCCCACTACAATTGCTTCCTGACCAGTGTTTAGTGATATTTTAGTCAACTTACAATGGGCATTAACTCCTGTAACTAGAGTGCTCATTTCAAATTTCAAATAACATAATTGTTAGACCCTCTTGCACCTCTTCCTACTGGGCTCTCTATCCCCATTCTGCCTTATACTGATCAACCACAGGGCATTTTCACATGCTGATTCCTCTCCCTTCTAACCTCTTCTCTCTTTTATGCTTGCTGTAGCCCAGTTACTTTCTGCTCTTTTTCTGGGTGATAGCTCATTTAGTGCCTCCTCAGGGAAACTTTTTTTTTTTCTTTTAAATCGGAGTTTGGTTGACATATAATATTATCTTAGTTTCATGTGTATGATTTGGTGAAATGACAATTATATACAGTAAAATTCTCACCATGGTGGGTAGTTACCATCTGTTAACATACCAAGATATTATAATACTATTGACTATAGTCCTTGTATTTTGTTTTCCATCTCTGTGATTTATTTATCTTATAATTGGAAGTTTCTACCACTTAATTCCCTCCACCCATTTCACTCATCTTCCTACTTTCCTCCCGTCTGGCAACTAACTTGTTGACTTATTTTCAGTTCTATTGCCTTGACTCTATCTCATCACACTTACTATGAGCATGGCAGTTTTATGTGTCTTTGTTTGATCACTGGGTTAATGTTTGACTTCTTCATTAGACTTAAGGGCAGAAATGCTGTTTCTCTCTCTTGTAAAACCAGTGCCTCTCATGGTCAGTAAATATTTTCTCAGTAAATGGATGGATTCATACTGGGTTGTAAGGCTGGAGCACAAGGAGGAGACAGAGGCTGCAGTATTTGCCAAGGGAAGAAATTCATTGGGAATATTGTTTTAAAACATTTTTTTCTTTTAACCCCAAGAACACGTTACATAAGTGAGGAACTGGTTGGGAAGCTTTTCTCAGCACCTCTTTAAAAATGGATTGAAACAGAACCAAACATCGAGTTTGACAGATATTTCAAAGAAAAGAGGAAGGAAAGCAGAAATAAAAAGACAGATATTGATCAACAAGAGCAATGTTGAGAAGTTAGAGGAAGCCTGGAGGGAGAGCTGAGGAACAGATTAGAGGTAGAGTCTGGTGGTAACCCTGGGTTTATTTAATCTGAGGTGTCACTTACCAATTGCCCTTAATGTCCCACTGTGCAGATCAGAGCAAGAGAAAACAGGATGGAATGGCACCCAGGGAGTTCTGTTTGATAAAGGAAGTTCTTCCTGTCTTTATGGATGGTTGCATCCTGGAAAGGACTAACAGGGAGGCCCATGACTCTGATTTGGAAATCCTTTAGGAATGGAAGAGAGAGCCACTTATCTGGAACAAAGGCAGGTGATAAACTAATCTCACTCTTAACTCCTTTGTGTTTTTGTAATTAATGGCTTTCTCCCTAACAAACTCTTCCCTATCTGAAAATAAAGGACTGGAGGTAAAGGACCTCTCATCTATTTTTATTTTGAAAGGGAAATAATTTGTCTTTCAGCTGCAGGATCCCCTTTAGCTGCCGTCTTATCTCTCTTCTCCTCCTGCCAAAGTTCTTCAAAGCTTTGTCAATGTTTGTTGACCACACTTCTCCATTTGTTCTCTGACTCCTTCCCTCCCCTCTTCTCTATAGCACTTACAAGCACTTAAAAATGCTATTAATGACATCCTCATTAGTGCACTCAAGAAAGTGCAATTTTTATTCCTTATCTTACTAAAACCATCTTTATTTTAATTTTTAAAATTACATTATTATTATTATTTTTAAAAGATTTTATTTTTTTATTTGACAGAGATTACAAGTAGACAGAGAGGCGGGGGGGTTGGAGAGTGGTCTCCCTGCTGAGCAGAGACCACGATGTGGGGCTCAATCCCAAGACCCTGAGATCATGACTTGAGTCGAAGGCAGAGGCTTTAACCCACTGAGCCACCCAGGTGCCCCCAAAATACATTATTTTTAACTAACCTCTATACCCAACATGGGGCTCAGCCCCACAACCCGGAGATCAAATTCACATGCTCCATCCACCAACTGAGTCAGTGAGGCGCCCCCTTGTCTTACTAAAACTTTAAGGAGCAAACAGCACTTGACCATACCTTCTTTCTGAAACACTCTTTTCTTCAGAGTTTTTGGTTGCTTTTTTTGGTGGTTAAATATATATATAGCATAAAATTTGCCATTTTAACCATTTTAAGTGTACAATTGCATGACATTAATTATATTTATAATGTTGTTCAACCATCACCACTAGCTACTGAATAATTTTCCCAGTGTTGGTCAACAATTACCATGGTCTCTTTCCAAAATTCTTTATCACTCCAAACAGAAGCTCTGTACATTAAGCATTACCTTCTCATCTTTTCTTGAATTTTGTAACAGCATACTCTTCTAGATCTCTTCTCTGTCTCTCTCCCCACCTTTCTCAGGTTTCTTTGTGGGTGTCTTTTCTCTGGCCATTGTTAAAATCTGCATTTCTTGGATACTATCTTAGATCCTTGTCTCTTCTTACTATATACATTTTCTTTGGTAAATATCAGTTTATCTTGTAGCTTTAAGGAGCATCTAAAGCTCACATTTCTTTCTCGAACCCTTTCCTATAATTCTTTATTTACCTTTTGCCACCCACCAGTGCTTCTGCCCTTTTTGTCCTATGAAGGTTTCTTATTTTTATTTTGTTCATGCTCCTTACCCCATTCAGTTTGCCTCATTTTTAGCAACTAACTAAATATATTGAAATAGCCTGGATTTAGGATCAGCCTTTACTAACAAACTGTAAGCTCTTTGAAGTCTGGGAAGCACATCTTGTTCAATATGTTATTCCAGGACCTCCTTCATTGAGGCCCAGCGAGGCTCTGATGTATCTGTGTAAAGAGGTATGGGAAGCAAAATGGAATTTTGCGAGACCTTGAGTATGTGGAGCCGGAATTAAAAAAGTTATTATGCAAGTATAATTGATACACCATGTTATAGCAATTTCAGGTGTACAACATAGTGATTCAACAATTGTATTCATTATGCTATGCTCACCAAGATAAGTGTAGTCACCATCTGTGACCTTCCGAAGTTATTACAATGTTGTTGACTATATTCCCTGTATCCCCTATTTCATCCCAATGGCTTCTTTATTTTTATAACTGGAAGTTTGTACATTTCAATCCCCTTTACCTATTTTGCCCATCTCCCACCGACTCCTCTCTGGCAACCACCATTTTGTTCTCTGTATTTATCAGTTTGTTTCTGTGTTTGTTTATTTATCTGTTCATTTGTTTTATTTCTTAGATTCCATATACAAGTGAAATAATACGGTATTTCTCTTCACTGTCTGACCTCTTTCTCTTAGCATGATACCTTCTAGGTCCATCCATCTTGTTATAAATGGCAAGATCTCACTCTTTTTTATGGCTAATATTTGGTATGGTTAATACTGTATATTCCATTTATATATATATATAATATTCCATTATATATGTATACATATATATACATATACATATATGTGTGTGTGTATACAGACACACACCCATTGTCTTTATCCATTCATTTATTGATGAACACTTAGGGTGTTCCATATCTTGGCTATTATAAATAATGCTGCAATAAGTAAAGAGGTACATGTATCTTTTTGAATTAGTGTTTTTGTTTTCTTTGGGTAGATATCCAATAGTGGAATTGCTGGATTTTATGGTAGCTCTATTTTTAATTTTTTAAGTAAACTCTGTACTGTTTTCCAGTGCAGACACACCAATTTACATGACCACGAATAGTGCAAGAGGGTTCCCTTTTCTCTACATCTTCACCAACACTTGTTACTTCTTGTCTGTTCGATACAACTATTGTGACAGGTGTGAGGTGATATGTCATTGTAGTTTTGATTTGTCTTTTCCTGATGATTAATGATGTTAAGCATTTTTGTATGTCTGTTGACCATCCGCCTTCTTCAGAAAAATGTCTCTTCAGATCCCCTGCCCATTTTTTAAAAATCAGATTCATTGTTTTGTCTTGTTATTGAGTTGAAAGAGTTCTTTCTGTATTTTGGATATTAACCCCATTAACACAATTCATGTGTGAAACCACCTGTTTCTGGCCTTTTCCTTATTGGGTTTTTTGATGGCTGATTCAGTTTGATTGCTAATAATTGGTATATTTAAAATTTTTTATTTCTTCTTGATTCAGCCTTGGGAGATTTATCTTTCTTTAGGTTGTTCAATTAGTTGGCATGTGAGCATCTTTTTGACCATTCCTTTGAACTCTTTATCAGGTAGATTGCTTATCTCTGTTTCATTTAATTATTTTCCCATTCATTAGGTTGCCTTTTTGTTTTGTTGATGGTTTCCTTTGCTGTGCAAAAGCTTTTTATTTTTTGTGTAGTTCCACTTGTTTATTTTTGCTTTTGTTTCCCTTGCTTGAGGAGACAGATCTATAAATATACTGGTAAGGCAAATATCTAAGAGATTACTGCCTATGTTTCCTTTTAGGAGTTTTATGTGAGGTGTGAACATATCTCACAATTAGGTCTTTAATCCATTTGGACTTTATTTTTGTGTATGCTGTAAGAAAATGGGCCAGTTATATTCTTTTGTATCTAACTGTCCAATTATCCCAACATAATTTATTGAAGAGACTTTCTTTTCCCCATTGTATAGTCTTGCATCCTTTGTCGTATATTAATTGACCATATAAATAATTGGTTTATTTCCGGGCTCTCTCCTATTCTATTCATCTGTGTGACTATTTTTGTGCTGATATCATACTGTTTTGATTACTATGATTTTATAGTATATCTTGAAATCTGGGTTATGCAGCTTTGTTCTTTCTCAAGATTGCTTTGGCTATTTGGGGTCTTTTGTGGTTCAATACAAATTTTAGGATCATTTTTTCCTAGTTTTGTGAAAAATATTATGAAATTTTGATGGGGATTGCTTTGAATATATAGAATGCTTTGGGCAGTATGGACATTTTAACAATATTAATTCTTACATTCCATGAGCATGGATGGAGTATCTTTGCTTTTGTTGGTGTCATATTCAATTTCTTTCATCAGTATCTTAGAGTTTTCAGAGTTCAGGTCTTTTATCTTCTTGGTTAAGTTTATTTCTAAATAATTTATTCTTTTTGGTGCAGCTATAAATGGGATTATTTTCTTCTTCTCTTTTTGCTACTTCTTTATTAGTGTATAGAATTGCAACTGATTTCTATATTTTAATTTTGTATCTTGTGACTTTACTGAACTCACTTATCTGCCGGTGTAGTTTTTTTTCTTTTTTCTTTCTTTTTTTTTTTTGGTGGAGTCTTTAGAGTTTTCTATATAGAAAACTTTTATTTCTTTTTCTTGTGCAGTTAATATGTTGAAGAAAGTGGCAATAGTGGGCATTCTTGTCTTATTCCTGATTTTGGAGGGAAAGCTTTCATTTTTGCACTGTCGAGCATGATGTTAGCTATGGGTTTGTCATATATAGCCTTTATTATGTTGTGGTAGAGGCCTTCTGAACCCTTTTGTGGAGTTTTTGTCATGAACAGATGTTGAAATTTATGAAACATTTTCTGAATCTACCAAGGTGATCATATGGTTTCTATCCTTTGTTGTGTTAATGGGATATATGGTGTGGATTGACTTGTGAATATTGATCACCTTTGCACTCTTAGAGTAAAGCTTGCTTATTCATAGTGAATGATCTTTTAATGTATTGTTGAAATATGTTTTCCAATATTTTCTTTTTTTTATAGTTTAAAAAATTAAAAAAAAATAATCTCTGCACCCATGTAGGACTCAAACTCACAATCCCGAGGTCAAGAGTCAGATGCTCTACTCATTGAGTTAGTCAGGTGTTTTCCGGTATTGTCTTGGGGGTTTTACCTCTATGTTCATCAGCTATATTGGGCCTGTACCTTTTGTTTTTTGTAGTATCTTTATCTGGCTTTGGTATCAGAATGCTGTTGGCCTTGTGGAATGAATTTGGAAATTTTCTTGTCTCTTCTATTTTTTGGAATGGCTTGAGAAGAATAAGTATTAACTCTTCTTTAAACGTTTGATAGAATTCATGTGTAAAACCATCTGTTTCTGGCCTTTTCCTATTGGGTTTTTTGATGGCTGATTCAGTTTGATTGCTAATAATTGGTATATTCAAAATTTTTTATTTCTTCCTGATTCAGCCTTGGGAGATTTATCTTTCTTTAGGTTGTTCAGTTAGTTGGCATGTGAGCAACCTTGGGGTTTGACCATTCCTTTGAACTCTTTATCAGGTAGATTGCTTATCTCTGTTTCATTTAATTATTTTCCTAAAGTTTTGTCTTGTTCTTTTGTTCGCAGGGTATTCCTCTGTCTCCTCCTTTTGTTTGGATTTCTGCATTTGTTTCTGCTAATTCGATGGAACAGCTACTTTCCCTAGACTTGAAGGAATGGCCTATGTAGGAACATCCCCTGTGTAGACTGTATGTGCTTGGCAGTTTGGGCTCGATGGCTGGAGCTGTAGTGGGCATAGGCTGGGTGTCTCAGGGTACTTCTGCTGAGGCTGCCTTGGGGAGATGTCTGCAGCTAACATGGGCATGGGCTGGGAGGTCTTGGGGTGCTCTCTGCAGAGGGCAGCCTGGCAGCACAGCTGAAGGTGAAGCAGGTACATGTTGAGGTGGGGTGTCCTGAGGTGTTCTTTGCAGTGGTTGGTCTGGTCAGTCAACTGGAGCTAAAGTGGGTTCTAATCTCATGTGTCCCAGGATGCTTTGTGCCCGTGTCTCCTTTGCAAGATGCTGGAGCTGTAATGTGCACTGCCTGGGAGCATTTCAGTGTGTGCTGTACTGGGATTGCCTTGGTGGGGCTGCTGTAGCTCTAGTAGGCACAGGTGTGAGGGACTTCCGTGGGGGGATTGCTGAGGCCGAAGAGGGCTAGCATCCTGGGGCTCCTGAGGGCAGCCAGCTGGCCAGAATACCCTTCCCTGAAGCAGGAATTTTAACTCAGGGGTTTGATTCCAAAATTTCTAGTTTAACTTCCCCCCAAATCGATTACAGTTGACACTTGAACAGGCTTGAGCTGCATGGGTCCACTGATATGTAGTTTTTAACCCCATAAATACAGTACTGTAACTGTATTTTCTCTTCTTCATGATTTCCTTAATAAGATTTTCTTTTCTTCAGCTTACTTTATTATAAGAATACAGTATATAATACATATAACATACAGAATATGTGTTAATGTATTGTTTACATTATCAGTAAGGCTTCCAGCTTAGCAATAATATAATATAATATAATATAATATAATATAATATAATATAACATAATATAATAATTAATAGTACACTATTAGTGGCTGAATTTTTGGGAGGTCAAAAGTTATTCATGGATTTTTGGCTGTTGGAAGGGGCTTGGTGCCCCTTACTCCTCTTTTGTTCAAGGGCCAAGTATATTATTAAATGATTTTTAATTTAAAATAACTTTAAATTTAAAAGCATTGGAATATGCGCCATCCACACACAAAAAAAAAGAACCCAGAAAACCCCCCAAAAAACAAGTTTTGTTCTCTTAGAGAGCTTTACATGGTTCATGATTTGTGAGTTATTCACTGAGGGATGTAACCTGACTGCTTATCTTTCTCTCCATTGGTATTGTAAACTCCTCAAGGATAAGGTGAGTGCTTTGTTCATGGCTTCCTTCCTCCCCCATTTTACTGAGATATAATAAACAAAGCTTATGTTTTTTTCCCCTTCACCTTTGCAATTACATTTCCCTATACTTGGACTTTGTTTCCCCCTTTGCTTACTTTCATATTCATATTCTTTAAGTTATTTGTTTAACTAATCTCTTTATCCAATGTGGGTCCCAGACTCACAAACCCAAGATCAAGAGCTAAAGGCTCTTCCTACTGAGCAAGTCAGGTGCCCCAACTTCTATTCATATTCTTTTTTTTTTTTTTTTTTAAAGATTTTATTTATTTATTTGATAGAGACCACAAGTAGGCAGGGAGGCAGGCAGAGAGAGAGGGAGAAACAGGCTCCCTGCTGAGCAGAGAACCCACTGTGGGGCTCTGTCCCAGGTCACTGGGATCATGATCTGAGCCAAAGGCAGATGCTTTAACCCACTGAGCCACGCAGGTGCCCCTTTTATTCATATTCTTAAAGTCTCTTCTTAGAAATCACTTCCTTAAAAAAGAAAAGAAAAAAAAAGAAAGAAGAGAAAGAGAAAAAAAAGTCACTTCCTCTAGGAAGCTGCTTAGGAGTCTTGTCATTGTCATTTCCCCCCCATTGTTCCCTAATTCTGTGATTGATTGAGATAAGAACTATTATCTGTGTTGCAGATTTCCAGTCCCAGTACATAGCAGGCAACCATTAACTGTTTGACCCAACAGCGATGACTGTCACTGAACGAAGTTATAAACAAGTAGTGAGGAGGACATCTAAGTATCTTTATGCTGACAGAGGTGTACTAGAGGTTAGGTTGATTCTGTCTGGCTCTTGCTTTCTGTGTGTGTGTGTGTGTGATGTCAAAACACTTTACATTTTACTGGGAAATAGTAAAATTAATGACAAGGCTTTTATGGACAATTAACTGGGAGCTTCAAAACCTATTTGAGACTCAGCCTGATGGGTATATTAGCTTAATTGGTGTTTATTGATTTAAGATAAAGTCCAAGGTAGCATTGTTTAAATTGAAGTTTTGCCTTTTTTTTTTTTTTAAATTGAAAAGAAAGAAAGAAATAGCTCCTCTGAAACAGTTGCCTTGGCTCAGCTATTTATAAAGAGGGCAACTTTTCTGGGTCTTCTTGCTCTGTAAACACAGGGAGGAAGCTGTAACTGCCTATTCTGGTGCCGTCTGTCTTCCAGGCACTTTGGATGATGTGTGTTGGTTTTGAAGTATATAGTCTTTGTGCATTTCATGGAGAGGAGTCTTGTTGAAGAAAAGCCAGCTACACTGAGCAGGGTACCAAAGGGCAGTGTGATGTTATACATTTCTATAACATCCCGTACTCGGGAAGTACTTCTAAGCTCTTGTTTACAGGAGTTCTATAAACAAGGGCTTGGAAACATTTCTTAACAAAATCCCATGGTATGTGCATATGTGTATACAAATGTATATACACACACACACACACACACACATATATATATGTGTGTATATATATATGCACACACACACACACACGCACACACACACACACACACACACACATATAAGGTTTTATTTTATAGCCATAAAACCTCAGTTTTAAGTTTCTTTGTATTTAAAATGACCCTAAGATCATGGCATCTGGAGAGACTTCAAATAGGTTTCATGTCTGAAAAAGGTACTGTTAGAATTCCTTTTTATGAGACTAATCTTAAAAAAAAAAAAAAATCTTAAAAACCAGGTATCAACCTTGGGAAAATATCTACAAATCAATTAAAAAAAAAAAAAGAAAGAAAGAAAAGAGAAAATAGGCAAGGTATATGAATAATTTCCAGGGCAAACACAGTAAATGCTAATGTACATGATAAAGCTTACTTACACTTATAAGGGAGTTGGAGATTAAGATAATTGCTTTGAAGATAAAATTGAATTGAGAAAGATCAAAGAGATATAAAGGCATGAAAATTAAAGATAATTTTCAGTGCTGGCATGAATAGTGGCATGGTTTTTGAGTGCTTACTATGTTCTAGATGCTGTATTTAGTTCTTTAATTTTACCACTACATGGAGTCACTATGGAACACATTTGTGGTGGATAGTATTGTCAACACATTTTTACAAATGAGGAACTTGGCAGAATGAAGATGTAAAATTGCCCAAGGACCTACGGCTAGCAAGAGACAAGGCCAGAGAGTTTGATACAGTGACCAGGATTCACACTGTTTTGTCAACTGTTATTTGGTGAGAGCATACTGCCGCAAATGCCTACTTGGGTTGAATGTTGGTGTCAATATTGTGGAAATCAATAGCGACCTCGTTTTGGGCTCTGGAATTTCTGCTTTAGCTCTGCAGTGGATCATCACGTCTGCTTTTCTTGCTTAGGAAACGTTCTTAGATCTTTTCTCGTATACTTTATCCTCTTTGTTGCCCTAAGTATGCTTGCTACCATTCCATTATCTTACCATGTAATGTCTCGTGTCAACATTCATCTGTCCAGGAATCCACCTACCTAGGTCCTCTTTGCTACCTGTCATATTTCAAATCAGGTTTATCTTAGGATACCATTCTGTCTTCAGCTCAATTATACATAGGATGCGTGAGTCTAAAGAAAATTATAACTGTGCGGATATGAAATCATAAACAATTTTGTTATATTTAACCAGTCATCTAAATTCACTGTGAATTACCTGCTCAAGAGGCACCAAGAAATGAGAGTCTTGGAGAAGGGTATGCATCTCAGCGATAGACGGGGAAGATGGGGTCAACAAGTTTTGTGGGTGTCTTGAAAAAGTTGTCCTTGGATCTGGGATGTGAGGAAGAGTTTGGGCAAGCATGTACCACAAAGGAGCACTGGGCCTCCAGTATCAGAGCCAGAAGAGACAAGACAGCAAGATGGCTAAAATGGCTAACATCAGAAGAGGTGGGATTATACAAAAGTCATAATTTATGATTATGCCCAGAGTCAGCTCTAGCCTAGAGCATCCCATGGAGCTGATAACTCAGAAAAAGGAGCAGCCCTGGCTTGGGGGGACATGTTTGCAATGTCTCCCCACATAAACATCTCCATTAGATGGTTTCAACCATCAAGAGCGGTATTCTTCAACTTGCTTTGCTGCTCTGCACCCAAGATGCTTCTTGCACAGAATATACCTTAAGTTGTGGCTCACTCCCTGCTTCTTGGCCACTACTTCTCCTACTCAAGAAGGTGTATCCCATGCCTTTTCGAGCTACACGTTCTCCAGTCCCATCATGCGGGTGTGTACCGCCTCCCTTAGGAATATCCCTTCCACACACACCTGGAGAATTACTGCTCTAGATAAAGAGAACGAGCTTAGGAAACATATGACATGATCTTCCGAAACTTAAAACAAAACAAAACAAAACAGATTTATCTGGAGTGAGTGCGTGCTCTCCCATATCAAGCTGCTGGAGGCCTGAGAGACAGATGCGTCCTGGTCTGATCTCCTTCTCTTCAGCCTCCCACCCGGCGTCTGGCACTCTCATTCCTGGGAGTGCAGTTCTGTGGCATGAATGACAATGTTGCCCCTGCTACTTCGTCTCTAGATCTATAAACAGTGCCAAAGAATAGTCTCATGGGCTGTGCTTACTTGAAGAGGGACAAGCCTTAATTTATAATGGTTATGTTAAATGACTTAACTTTACCGGGGAGATAATTCAAGGTAAGAAGCACTTTGAGTTATTCACTGAGGCAGTTTAGCTGGCTGTAGCTCCAGAAGCCCATACTCCCATTTAATTCCGAAGTCCACTGGGAGGCATTTATTTACAGAGTGAGAAAGTAGGCACATGCTTGAGCATTCTGGAAAAAACAGCAGCCTCTGAACATTGAAAGCAACACAACAAAATGATTGTTTTGGAGAAGTAAGATAAAATCAGATCAAGTTCCAGACGATGCCCTCTTTTGGGAATTGTCTGTATCCTTTGCTCATGGTACCTAGGAAGGGCTTGTTTTGTTTTGTTTTGTTTTTTCCTCTTCAGTTAATCATCTTTGTTACAATGTGTCTTGGTCTGTATTTCATCATCTAACACACTATCCACCACATTATAGGTGTTCAACAAATACCGACTTACTGAAAAAAAAAAAAAAAGAGGATGTGTTGTATATTTAAGACCTTACCCTTTGTATTACTGATTTATTTTCTCTGGCACATGAATTGGCTGATATGTTTGTCGCTTTAAAATATATTCCAGTTCTATTTTCATGTCAGCAGAACATTTTCTTAGGAATCTTTATTTTTCCAATTCTAAAGCTTTCCGTGATTAGTATAAATGCAGAAGAAATTTGAAATATTCTACAAGGCTGAGATCTTTCAGAAAGAAGGCAGATATACCTAAACTGGGAATGCTTCTCTCTCTGCTGATAATATCTCTCTGCTTGTCATGGGATGCAGGTTGTTATGGTGAAGGGATGTTACTTGAAATTGGAAAGGAATGTAATATGTTAATAACAGAAAGGGTTTTAAAAATGATACATAATTTGTCAAAGTATTCTTTAAAATGGGTTTGATTCATTGAATTGCCATTGGCTTTATAGGGGCAATAAAATCTCCCAAGTTATTGCAAGACGAATTAGTCCTTTGTCATCTTAATGCTTTCTTGGCAGTGTTAGGGACCATGATTAATGAAGGACATCTCGTTGTAGGAACATAGTCTACACCCTGCTGCCCCCAGCATGTTGAGCTCATGTCTACTATTAAGGCCTCCAAAGGGTTGGATTTTTTTTGACACTGAATCCCTGCTGAACTGTCTTCCTGAGGCTAGACCATCATTATTGCTACTAGACTGTCCCTAGGTTGGCTTTTCCTACTTTCAGATGGTTTTCTCTACCACCTGTCTATTCTCCTAACAGCACATTTTCTGATTTTACATTTTTTTTTAAAGATTTTGTTTATTTACTTGACAGAGATCACAAG
Organism: Mustela nigripes; assembly: GCF_022355385.1. Lineage (NCBI taxonomy): Eukaryota > Metazoa > Chordata > Mammalia > Carnivora > Mustelidae > Mustela > Mustela nigripes. Next base: position 144,638,160 of record NC_081568.1, read on the forward strand.
TAGGCAGAGAGGCAGGCGGAGGGCGAGGCACAAAGCAGACTCCCCGCTGAGCAGAGAGCCCGATGCGGAGCTTGATTCCAGGACCCTGGGATCATGACCCGAGCTGAAGGCAGAGGCCCAAGCCACTGAGCCACCCAGGCACCCCTGATTTTACTCTTAACTTCAGCCTCATGATAAGCTAGAGAAGCTGAGGTAGGAGCCCTATAAAGCTTAGTCTTCTCTCTTGCATAAGCCATAATGACTTATACACATATTGTATTTTTTTAAATGTTATTTATTTATTTATTTGAGAGAACAAGAGAGAGAAAGAGAGGGAGAGCACAGAAGGAGAAACCAAATCCCTGCTGAGCAGAGAACCCGACGTGGGACTTGATCCCAGGTTCCTGGGAGCATGACCTGAGCTGAATGCACGCTTAACCGACTGAGCCACCCAGGCGCCCCTTATATACATACTTTATAGATGAACCCCAACCTCACTACATTTGCTATTGATGATTAGTCCATGTACTGATGAAGGAGTCAAGCCTGAACTTGGTGGTATTGAGTGGAAGGTGGGCTGGCAGCTTGAGATGAATTGGCATCATCTGTTCCTTCTTCCTTATTATTATATTATTTTATGCCTTTCTATTGAATAAATTTTTGAGGACTGATTTATGTACACGGCTAGAAGACTAAGTCCTCGCGGAGCTGAGAGGTTAATGAGGAGGCAGGCATCATCATAATGAAACAATCACATGAATAAGGAAGAAGGTGTGCTGTTGGTGTATGCTATCATCAAAGCAGTACAAAGCATGGAGAACCTATCATAGGGCCAATGCCCAAGTTTCGGAGAAGCTTGCCTGGAGATCTCACACTTGATCTGAATGTGAGGGCTGAATCATGTTAACTAAGTAACAGGGGGAAGGAGAAGAAAGAACAAATGCACTTTTAGAGGTAAGAGAAAATGGTCATTGTCGTTCAGTTTTTGTTTCAGAGATGCTGAAACCTTTTCCCTTTTCTCTTTGGAAACTGCTAATATTCCCAGCAGTGGGAGTGCTGAGGTGACCTCTCATGCTTTCAGGTTTCTTTGTATTAATGTGCCATTACTGAAGTAACTTTTCAGTAAATTTTTCAGTTAACTTTTTAGTAACCAAGTCTTGTTTTTACTCCCCTATTCTTATCCTGGGTCTTCCTGAGACTACGGGGGCTGCCTAGATCCTTGGTCCTGGTCTACTCTGAAGCCAGTGGCTGGGAGAACATGGGGGGCACAAGTGTAGGGCTGGACTGGGTGAAATATGACCTCAAGCACAGTGATTTTTGGGGGTAAATTGGTTTGACTCATTCTCCCGCTGTGCCAGCTTTAATAATGATTCCAAATTTTGCCAGAAGAATTCAAAATATTCATATATGGTGTCAACTACACTTCAATGAAAAAAAAAATCACATAGGAATGTAAAATACTTAGGACAGCAGCCTCAGAAGGACATGGACGTAGGAAGGTTGGGTAGATACCAAATTGCTCACACACGTGCACGTGCACACATACACACAGGGAATGAAGGGTTTACACTAGGGAGATGTACACGTAACAAAGGCAGAGACTGGGGAATGGTGGCATTCTTTGCAGATCGCAAAGGCTATTGTCAGGACCAGGAGAACTGGGATAGTGTTTTGTCCTTTGTTCAGGGCAGTAGTGAGCTAGCTCAGCCCATGACCTGGCTTTGCAGGATGGCTCTGCTGAACATGGGAATGCTATTTAACTCATGCTCACTTTTTGAGTGAAGATTCTGCCTCTTTTTAGAGGTCTCAGGAGACTTGACAAAAGCAATACTGTAGTTGTCCCGAGGACAGATTTCATGATGAAAGAAGAGCCTGAAGTGCTCTCATGCACTGCATATTTTAGAATAATGTGCTTCTTGGTGGCTTCTTAATTTTGTAATAGGCTTGGCTTCTGAGCTTTATTTCTGAACACTGTTAGAAAGATGTAGAAGAAAAGCCAAATTTAAAATAAGTTTAAATACTTTTAATTAATATTCAGAATTATTAAAAGTTTTCATCAATGCATAAGGTGACAAATTAAAAGGGATAGTTTCTCCCCATCCTTACTTACTTATTCTTGTTCCCTTGAGTGTTATTGGTAATAATTTGTGATTGCTGATAATCACTAAGACTATGTGTGTTAGCTATTATTATCTCTTCCTATACAGTCATGTATATATACACATGTACATGTTCACACATACTCTCACACAAATACATACATGTGTTTTTGAAGTGCATGAGATTCCATTGTATATATTATTAAAACTTGACTTTTTAAAAATTTAACAACATACCATAGACATCCTTTCATGTCAGACAGATATAACTGATTCTTTCTAATGACTTGTGCTATTCCCAGTTGGAACATTTCATGGTTTATTTATTTAACCATTCTCGAATGTGTGGACATTTGGTTGACATCAGGAGACTGCCTTAATAAAATACTACATGAATGTTAAGCAGCTGCCTTCGGCTCAGGTCATGATCCCAGCGTCCTGGGATCGAGTCCCACATCGGGCTCCTTGCTCCGCAGGGAGCCTGCTTCTCCCTCTGACTCTTCCTTCCACTCTGTCTGCCTGTGCTCGCTCTCACTCACTCTCTCTCTGACAAATAAATAAAATAAAAAAAAATACTACATGAATATGGCTGGGAGATACTTGTACAAGAATTTCTTTAGGACATATTCCTACAAGTAGGTTGCTGTGTCAAAGGTTGAACACATTTAAAATTTTGATAGATACCAAGGATAGCACCATAGAAATATGGAAGAACATCCTTGTCTCTTTTCTCTCTCCCCCACCCCATAAAAGAATGGATCCATAATAGTGTGCCAGGGCCATGCTTGAAGCTAGGGTGTCTGAGGATAGACTGCTGTATAAAGGAGAGTCAGCCAGCCAGTTTTCCTGCTTGGCACTCGCGTTTGCATTTATAAATAGAGAGGGGAATATTGAATTTGTTATTACTCAAGCTGTTCTAAAATTGCTTCCCAAATATTAAAAAAGCAATTTGATTTGTTTTCCTAATCCAATTTCAAATCGTGAGTCCATATGGACCTTGAGAAGATTGTCTCTGACTCTCATAACCTTCCTATTGGTCTGCTCTGGCTCTCTGTTTCTTTACTGAATCATTTTTCTCTTGGTGGTCCTCTTGCCTTGTGTAATTTGTAATGACTTTGTCAACTCCCTGCTGGAGGTCCTAGGCTACCATTGGTAGTTCCACTCCTATCATAGTTAATGATTTCTTAGAAATGCTAAAATGGTAAAGGTACAGGGTTTGTTTTGTTTATTTATTTATTTTTTTAAACTTATTTGAGAGAAAGACAGCAGCAGAGAGTAAGAGTGCAATAGGGAAGGGCAGAGAAAGAAAGAGTCTCAAACTAAGTGCAGAGCCCCATGCCGGGTTCAGTCTCATGATACAAAGATCACGACCTGAGCTGGAATCAAGAGTTGGTCACGTAAATGCCTAAGCCACCTAGTTACCCCAATTACAGGCCTTTTTTAGAGTAAAAGGAAATAGAAATGATGTTCCCACTTTTTGTACACTCTGTCTTGAGTTTTCTTACCTAAGTGATGTTGACAACTTTGGTTTATTCCCTCTGCCCCTATTTTAATAGGTCTGCTATTCTTGTTAAAACCAGAATCAGGTTTCTGTTTGCATTTACATAGCTCAAACATATAAACTGATTTTTAGTTACCTTATCAATCTTAAGTTAGTGTCCACATTGTTTTTCTCACGGACATTTAACTCTCTACGAGCATTACTGATTCCTTGGTTTCTGCCAAATATATCGTCCCTCAGTCACATAACTTCCCTAAAATTGTTTTACTGTAAAATTAATACACAGTTATTACAAACCAACTTTAAACTCTGTACATGTAATCTTTAAAAAGTGACCATAACTCTACTCTTCAAAAAGATTTGATGTCAAACTTAAAAAAAAAAATTTCCCTAGGATTTTATTTTTTCTTATTATTATAATTTAAATAATTCTGTGTATAGAATTTTTATCTTTATACATTCACTTCATGTATTTGCTTTTATTTTTTATTGTGGTAAATAGACACAATGTAAAATTTACCATTTTGGCCATTTTTAAGTGTACTTCTCAGCGGTGTTATGCATATTCACTTTTTGGTGCTGCCCTCACCAACCATCCATCCACAGAATTCTTTCCATCCTGCAAAACTCATTAGACCCATTAAACACTCCCTGCTTCCTCTTCCCTTAGTCCCTGGAAACCACCATTCTACTTACTCTCTGTGAGTTTGACTGGTCTAGAGATCTCCTACAAGTGGAACTATACAATATTTTTCATTTAGTGAAAGGAGCGTAATGTCTTCCAGATTTATCCATTTGTAGCATGTGTAAGAGTTTTCTCTTTGTAAGGCTGAGTCCTAGTTCCCTATATCTCCATCCTGGATTTTCTTACCTATTTATCTTTTGACAGACATTTGGATTGTTTCCAATCTCAAACCATTAAAAATATGGATGTGCAAAGAGTCCTCCTAATCCCTGGTTTCAACTCTTTTGAGAATATACACAAAGGTAGTCTAGCAAGATCAGTTGGTAATTCTATGCTTAATTTCTCCCTCCCTCCCTTTCTTCCTTCCTTCCTTCAAAATGGAAAATGCACAGGTGGGGATGGGCAGAGAGAGAGAGAGAATCTTAAGCAGGATTCATGCCCAGCACAGAGCCCAAGGCAGGCCCTGATCTCATGAACCTGAGATCATGATCCAAGTTGAAATTAAAAGTTGGATGCTTAACCACCCAGGTACCCCTCTACATTTAATTTTTTGAGGAAGTACCATGTTAATCTCTATAGTGGCCGTACCATTTTACAGTCCAACTGAGAGTGCACACTAGTTCCGATTTCTCCGCATCCTCGCCAACACTTGTTATTTTCTGTCTTCATAGCACTAGCCATCCTCGTGGGTGTAAGGTGGTATCTCACTGTGGTTTTGATTTGTATTTCCCTAATGATTATTAGTGCTGAGCATCTTTTTAAGTGCTTACTGCCATTTGCAAATCCTCTTTGAAGAAATGTCTGTTCAAGTCCTATGCCTACTTTTTTAAATTGGATTTTTATTGTCGTTATTGAGTTGTAGGAGTTCTCTATGTATCTATTTGTTGATCCCTTATCTTAGTCAGTTTGCACTGCAATAACAAAAAAAGTTTTTTTGTCATAGAAAAATATTTTTCCTTAATTCTTGAAGGATAATTTCCCTGGGTATGGAAATCTTGATTGCTGAGGTTTTTCTTTACAACATCTTAAATATTTTACTTCACACTTGTCCTGCTTGTGTCGTTTCTGAAGAGAAGTTGGATATGATTCTTACCTTTGATCATCTATAGGTAAAATTTTTTTGTCCCCTGGGTTCTTTCAAGAATTTAAAAAAAAATTCTTGATTTTCTAATCTGAGTATGATATGCCGAGGTGTAGTTTTCTTGGCATTTAACCTGGTTGGTGTTCTCTGAGTTTCCCTGGTCAGTAGTTGGGTGTTTGACCATTACCTCAGGCCATTGGACCCTTTCTGACTTTATACCAAGTATTCCCCCCGCACCTTGTGCACCTCAAGCTCCTTTCTAATATCAAGACCTTCATTCTTTTGTTCCCTCTTCTTGGAATGCTTCTGCCTTAACTATGCCTGAAACTTCATTTCATCCTTCAGGTCTGAGGTGAAATGTTTACTTCTAGAGAAAGAGAAAAAAGAGGAGGTTGGCAAGTACTTGTTGTCTGGCTGAAGCCCTGGTCTACTTTCTGTTGCCTTCAGCAGACGGCCAGGAAGGCATGAATTCTGGTAACTTCCTAGGGAAAACTAATTATGGGCATAAAGTGGAAGTTTCTACAACTTTGGAAGATTGACCTCCAGAGGGTAAATATGTAAGAGTGTGTATTGGAAAGACTTGAAGGGTAGGGATTATGTTACTTAACTCTTTTATCATGACAATGGATATTTGTCACTTGGGTAATTTGTAGACATTTGCCATTAATATATGTTCATTATGAGAGATAGTTAGTGGTAGGTTGATTTCTAAGGATTCCAGTTGCATTAATAACACTTGCTGGTGAATAACCTACTTTCTAGATTGGACTACTGTGTTTCTGTATTTTTTGGACCTCTAATAAGACATTCATGACATTCATTTATTTATTAAATCACCGATTCATCACTATACCTTTATTGAAGACTTTGCATGGCACAGAATTACAGAATTAAAAAGAAGAATAAGGGTCGGCTCTGTCCTCAAAGCTCAGAGTTTGGTGAGGGAACTAGATTTGTTAAGAAAGCTTCATATTGTGGTATCCACCACAAAAACCAAGAAAGAATGTTCACACTCCACTCTAGAGACAGAGTCTGAATGAACTGTGAAGAGAGAAGTAGTCCTGGTTAGAGTGAGTAGTGTGAAGTCGGACAAGAGGATATAGAGATATGGGGAGATGAGGAATGGTGAAATAAAGTGCGAGAGTCGGGGATGGCCAGCCAGAGGCCCATCAGGCCTTTGAATGCCACACTATTGTGTTTGAAGTTGGTCATGGACTGATAGACGTGACTAAGAGAGTGAGCCAAACCAACTGGTCTGCCAAGATACACTTCCTGAATCAGTGAGGACAAGGACCTGCATCAGTTGTTAGCGGGTTGTCTGAATTAATCATCAACCACCTTTTTTACCTCCCCAGGGGTGAATATATAACATCCTTTGTTGCCACCTAAAAGATAACATAGCTTCCCCCTTTTATGGGAAAGACAGCTGAATGACAATCAAACAGTCAAAGTAAAAAATCATGAGAACAATTCTTCTTTGAAAAAAAAAAAAAATCAAGCCACGTCAGCTGAAATGAGTTATATCCGTCATGTTATTTTTCTGTATATCATTAAGGATTTTTTTTTCTTTTCCATTTAAACATTCCACTGAAGTTTTTTATTTTTAAGATCTCTGCCTTATAACATTGAATGACTATCTGTATCCCATACAGATTTCAAATTTGCCAAGATTTGGGCCTCATTTTTACAGAAGAGAAATAAAGCTAGCACTTAGGTGTTTACAACATAATGTATCTGTCAAGAATAAAAACACCAAGGCATACAGACTTCTGCAAATGCCTTTTATGTTCTGTCACTCACTGCGTGCATTTCTGCATTCAGGACATTTATGAACAAACGTGGGAGATTCATAGTCACCCCCAAAGAGTCAGTGCCTACATTTATAGGTCTAAATGAAAAGAGAAAAACTTTATGAGTGAAAATTGCCTTCCCCTAAGAAGGAAGGCTTGTATAGCTGTTTTGTCAGGGGCATTTTACTTCTTTTTCTCTATCACTGGATGTAAGCAGAAGCAAGGGGGAAGCAACATTTCAGTGCTTGGAAGCAGCACCAGCCATTCTGAGAACACAGGAAACATCAGGATTGGCTTGGTTTTTATAAAAGGTCACTCTCATCAAGTGATTTAGAGCGTATTTTGAAGAAATGTGTTATTTCTGTGAAAGAGGTTTCCCAACTGAGTGGTTGGAAAATCTTCTACAAGTCATCCTTCTAGGCAAGCACAACGAGCTCAAAGAGAAGTGCCTGTTTCCTTTCTACCCTCTCCAGGCTTATTTTTGATTGGGGGAAATGCTAATCTGACCTAAAAAAGGACTCCTACTGATGTCCCAGTGTGGCCATACGTCTGTGTATGATCCCAAGGTATTTTTTTTTTCCTTTTTTGATTTTTCTTTATTTGTCTTTTAAATAAATGTTTATTGTATTGTTTTGGTTTTGGGGCTCTATGATCCAGTGGATCATTTGGACAGGATTTGTGAATCCTGTGAGGTTTATCACTGGATAATGGACCACGAAAGAGAATGTTTATTAGGACTGGTGGCTGTTATGTCCTATGCCCACTTGGAAAATTCCAGAGTCCAGGCTTCTTTTTAGCCTGTCCAATGAAGGAAGGCCCAGCCTCTCCCTGGGAAATCTAATGGTGGCACATGTCAGGACAAAAAAGTCTCCTCCTGCCCCTGGGCTATGAGACTCTGAGCTCTTCTTTGTCCTCTCAAGGGCAGACAAGGTTTCCCTATCAAGGCACAATTCAAAAAGAAATTAAAATTTCTCTAGAAGGCCTCTATGTCATGATCACTGACAAATAGATAAAGAAAGTCATGGTCAAAACACTCAGCATTACAAGGTCAACTCTCAGTATTACAAGGGACTTCAAAGGTCACCTGGCATTGAATCTCTTCCACAACATTCTGAGAGTTCCCACTTTAATCCTTTCTCTAGTGGGGAGCTTTCTGGTTCCCTGGGGAGTGACTACACTTGTCAGGACACCCAGACATTGCTTTCCTTATTTCCGTCTAACGTCTCTTCTTTTAACCTTCAACCTGTTTGTTCTAGTCATACACTTTGGAGCCAAGATTAGCATCTGATTGTTGAGCCCGGGGCTTCTCAAACTTGAGCTTGCTTGAGAAATTGTTGCTGTACAGCTTCCTGGGGCCCACCCCCAGACATTCTGACTCAGTAGGCCCGAGGCCCTGCCAGCATATTTGCATTTCTAATAAGCTCTCCAGTGCTGTGCATTACCGGATTACCACTGAGCATCTAATTTAGACTACCCAAGATCTTTCCCTCTTCTTTTGGGAACTGCACCTGCCTTTTCCTTTGGGGGACTAGCTTGTTTCTTACTGTAGGCAGACTGCCAGCCAATCCTCTCCACCACCTACCAGCCAACGTGTGGGCGTGTGATGCAAGGTGGGCCAATGGGAGGTTGACTTTGGAGAATTTGAAACAGGGGAGAAAGAAAGAGGAGCTCCATTCATTGTCCCATTGATCACAGCTGCTACCTAGGTCCATGGGGTTGCCTTCCTGCAGTGGCTTCTTAATCTAATACTCAAATTTTCCATTTATTCTTTGAACTATCTCCTATCTTCCAAATAAGTGATGGCTTTTCTTCTGGTTCTACTTCATCTTCTTCTCCTATCTCCTCCTTTTCTTCCTCGTCCTTTTTATGCTAATGCACTAGTTTCTACTTCTTGCCACCAAAAACCTGAACAAAGATAGAACTACAAAATACACACCTGCTCTCTTGACCGTAGCACACAGTTCCATAAAGGCAATGTTGACTCATTCATACAGATCCAGTGCCCTACTTCTTTCATTGGTTCTTTGTAGAGCATGCTTTTTTTTTTTTTTTTAAGATTTTATTTATTTATTTGACAGAGAGAGATCATAAGTAGACAGAGAGGCAGGCAGAGAAAGAGAGGAAGGGAAGCAGGCTCCCCACTGAGCAGAGAGCCTGATGTGAGGCTTGATCCCAGGACTCTGGGATCATGACTTGAGCTGAAGGTAGAGGCTTTAACCTGGAGGATACTTTTTGTTTCCACACTCTCATGTTTTCTTTTGGACCATCTAATAGTTCTCTCCATCCCTTTTCAAGAGTGCTAGACTGAGTCAGGCCAGTACTTTGCCAGTTCAACATGGCATGATCTGGATGACAGACAAGAAGGAGAGGTTTAATGACTCTCCTGTGGGAACTGCACTCTGATTAATGCCACCTAAAGCAGAATGAGAAGAGAAAAATGGACAGTTAGCTAGTAGTGTATTTAATCAGTGTCAACAATGAACAGAGATCATCCAGATTTCAAAGTGAATCTGTTGTCCTGAATGTTGAAGCTTGGGTGTGATTTCCTTTCTCCCCTTAGTGTAGTGTAGACTGGATAGAATACTAGAAATCTCTCAATTCTGCTGGCAGGTAAGCAGGGACATTGGCCTGAGGTGGCAGAGAAAGCAGGGGTTTTTGGCTAGCAAGTACTCATGCCTGGCCTGTGTAAAGAACATTAAGGATTCTTAGCCACCATCATGTGCTCAAAGAGTATGTTAGTGGTCTGAAAAATGGTAGAAGGTGAACTTCTCCTGGGATTTTCCCAAAATACAGAAAAGATACTTATTTATAGGTTCTTAGGCCTTTACTCTGGGAGAGTTAGAGAAGTCTGAGAAGAAGGCCAGGATTCTCAGGAACATTAGGAATTTAAAAACAAATTATTATTGATATTCCATGTAAATACTCAGAAATTTAATGCGTCTACTTGACATGCATATTCATAACTAGTCATTTGTTGGGCGGGAACTTCTCTGGCAAAACAAACGGTCCTCTGTCCTCGATAGTGATTTTGAATTTAAAGCAGAATGACACAAAACATTTGTTCACTCCCAAAAACAGTGGTAGGGAAGAGAGGAATGATAAGATTTTGGATCCTTCCTTGTATTTACTTAAAATTATTGCTATCTGTTCCTCATTTAGGGTCAGGCTAATTTTCTCTAGCAGAGTGGGGCTGGACAGAGGGCGAGGACAAAGTGTGATGCTTTTACAAGAAAGGCCTCTGCCAATGCAAGGGGGTCTGCCATTAGGATGGCCCTTCAGAGCTGTCCCATACTGATGTCATGGGGTCGAGCCTTTGGAACTCCTTATCCACTGGTCACTGGATGTGGGTTGTCCTTGGCAGGGGGTATGGCCTTGGGTGGGGCGGCCCCTCTGTTTGACTTCCCTTCCCATGGAGGGCCTCAGCCAAGGGCTCTCAGGTGGCCACACTCCTGTCTTGTTTGCTCCCCTCTCTGGATGGTTCTGAAATGCAGTTCACGAGAATGAGGCATACCCTCCTTCTGTTGCAAAGGTACTTGGCCCACAACCCCTTGTACATACTCTCTTCTCTGCTTCATTGCTCTTTTCTTCCTTTCTTTTCCTTGGGAGCATACGCTCCCACTAAAATGTGAGCATGGCCACTTTGCCTTAGCATCTGGTTTCTAGGAAACCCAGGTTAACACCAAACGACCTTATTGAGATATATGAACTTAGAGAACTGAATTGTGAATGCCCCCCTCTTCTCCCAGCCCTGGGATTTTCAGTAGTAGAGAGTCTCTAGGCTGTTAAAGCTGGTTGGAATCAAAGAGGACATCAAGTCCTGTGGTTTCCAATCTATCTACCCATAAGGATCCCTTCTGCTACTTTCCTTCTTCATCTCTGTTCCAAAACATCCTTTTACAAAGATTTCTTCCAAATTGCTCTATGAGACATAAATAATTTCCATTTCTTTAATTGACTAAAAATGAAACTTCCATCAGCGTTGTTGATGTGAGGTTTCTGTCTTTCGTGTTGCTTCTACTTAACTCTTGAAAAGAGAGAAGAGGGTGATGAAGCTAGCTTCACAGAATCCTTCTGGAAACCCCAGTGAGCAAGCCACTCATCTGATCTGCCCCGTACTCCCGCCCTCCACTGACTGCCCCAGTGGGGGCCCAGCACGCATCAGAGCCTGGATGAGAATCTGGGTCTCCTGAGTAGACTCTTCCCAAGTTCAGAACATTCCCCCTCAAGAGTCTTCATACCTCTCATTTGTTATTATCAAGGTCCCTCCTGTTGATTATTACCATCACTACTCAAATGGCCGTGCATGAGTTTCCCCCAGCCTCTCTGCCCTATGGTGACTCCTTGGGCATCCATGATTGAGCTGCCATCCTTCCTCTAGGAGACTCATCCAGGAGATTAGGATGTGGGGTCTTGTCAGTTAAACTCCATCTGTTATTTCCTTTTCCAGAAGCAGTTGTTGGTGAACTAGCTCTTCCAGACTGCTCAGTGACAAACTGTGTGAATGACCAGGAGGGACACCCTTCAGTGGCCCCCTGTCTGTCCATTTCAGGTGTGTCTGTGATTGGATTTCCTCGGGAAGAGAAGCCTAGAAGCTCCAGAGGAGAGGAGCCTGAGAAATTATTTTATGGGAGGCATTTTGTTAGGAATGAAGGCATTTATTTAGCTGTTAGGACTAATTAATTCAATAAATGGATTTTTTTTTTTTACTAGTTTCTTATTATTAGACTGGGAATCAAGAGATTAGGTTCTTGTCCTTCCTTCTGCTACTCATTTGCAGTGCCCGTCTTGAGAATGTCTCAATTTTTTCTATAGGGCTCTGTGTCTTACTTTGTAAACAGGGATAATAATACTCATTTTAGCTTTCTGACATTCCTTCTATCTTGGTTCTCCCTGGGTAACCATGTGACAGCCTGCTCACTGGCCGCACCATTACTTTACAAAAAGACCACTCTCCACAGCGAAGTCAGAGTAATCTCTAAAAATGTCATTTACACTGTATCACTCATGTGCTTAAATACCTCCACTGGCTTCCATGAGATTTACTGTAAAGTGTGAATGTTTTGTTTTGACCCTTTGCTCATCCCAGTCCTCGCGTCTTCCCAAGCTCTGCTGCAGCACTCTGTTCTGTCTGTTCTTTGCAACATACCCACCTATGTTCCAGCCTCAGGACCTTTACATTAATGTTTGCTCTGCCTGGAATTCTTCTCTGCTCCAGGTTGTCTCCTCTTGACTGTTAGGTTGGAATGTTGGGTCGGCGGGCTCCGGGAATGCAGGAGGAACAACAGAAATGACTGCCGGGTCCCACCATCTTCCAGGCAACCCCCCTACCCCCACTTTCCTTCACCCTGACTCTCCCGCCAAAAGGATGTATGCCCAGGTCACGTCTCCATAGGTAACCCGATACCTATGCAGGAAACAGATAAAAGACCCCCGCCAACTCCCTCCCAGTGCAGCTTCCCCCACTCTTGCTTTCCAGAGTCGTGGAAACTCGCCCGAGGGTACCCACCTCCTCCCGGCCCAACTTTCTTGGCTCCCTGTCTCCCGAGCCCTGAAACTTCATGGGAGGGTACCTTTAATAAATCTTGCCTTGCACCCACTTCACCTGGTGTCGTGTTTATCTCACCTATAAAACCTTACATTGACAGTCAAGTCTCAGCTCAAAGTCTTTCCCCGTCATACCTACCCTTGGCCTTTCTTTATTCTGTTAATCTTTTTTCTTTTTTAAATGATGCTATAGAGAAAGAGGAATAAGCATCTTTTATTTCCCCCAAAGATTTTATTTATTTCAGAGAGAGAGAGAGATAGCAAGAGAGATATTGAGAGAGAGAGAGCATGAGTGGGAAGGAGAGGGAGAACTATGTGCTGCTCTAGCCATGAGGATTAGCACAATGCCAACTAAACAAAGCCTCTGCCCTCCTGGAGCTTATACCCTGTGGGGCTGGTCTGGGGCAGGTATAAACAAATATACTAGTAAATGCCTGTCAGTGGGTGGTAAGGGCTGTAAGAGGAGATATAGTAAGGAGGTCTGTAGTGTCAAGGGCATGGTGGGGGTTGGGGGAGTTCTCATTCACATTTGATGAGAGACTTGGAGGGGCGGTAAACCTTGAAGGTAGGGGCAGGGTGGAAAGAATGTTCTAGTCAAAGGCTTTGAGGTGGGGTGTGTACCTGGTGTGTTGGCAGAATAACAGAAAGAGGCTCTTTCTGGGGGAACAAGACATGGGGGATTGACTGAGAACAGGTAGACTCTGCTGGGAAATCGGGGGGTGGGGGGTGGGCTGGGTTTCACTCTGAGGGAAAAGGAGACCTTTGCAGAATTTGGATCACCATGACATACGATCTGTCTTTCTTTCTAAATGAGTCACTCTGGCCTTTGTGTTGCAGGCAGCCTTATCGAGGAGTGAAGATAGGGAGATACTTAGGAGACCAAGGGAGGGTCATTCTGAGTCTAGGTGTATTTCCAGGTGAGGCAGACAGGATTTGTTGATAACTGCAGAGCGGGGTGGCAGAGAAAAGAGTCAACGCTGAATCGCAGACATTGGCGTGGGCAATTAGAAGACCAGAGTTGTTCTTTACTGAGATGGAGAAAGTCTGTGGGTAGAGCCAGTTTGGGGGGAAAAGTCAAACTGCACTTTTGGGGAAAGAATGACATAAACTTAAGGTAGTGCTGTCATTAAGATGGTCAGTTCTAGACCTTCAGGAGGCCCTTGACAGTTCTAGTTTTTCTACCCTAACATCCTCTGCCTTCATTTAAAGACTATTCTTGATTTTAAAATTTATTTAATTTAAACTTTATTTGTTTGCACACACACATGCATGCCCATTTGTGTGTGTGTGTGCACCTGTGTGTGTGTGTGTGTGTGTGTTTGTGTCTTATGGGACATATATAAATGGCTGAAGGGCATGAGCAAGTTGTACCAATAATTGATAGAAGAAGCCTAGTTTGAGCATGTTGCTAGCTGGGACGTCCCCCTTCTCTGCTTTCCATCTCATTTTGGACAGTAGAAAATCAAAGCCCAGAGAGGTACAGTGGTCTGTTGGAAGCCAAACAGCGAACGAGCAGCAGAAAACAGCTCTGGAACAAAAGTCTCTGCTGTCTCTGACCTCTGCCCCTTCCCCAGTATCATGCTAATTCTATACCATTACATCTTATTATACCTGGCATGTCTTGGATAGCAAGGTTCGAACTAGGTCGAGTAAAATACACACTTTGTTAAAGACCATTGTGTCCTCAGAAATGCTCGAAATCTTCCAAAAGCCAGAGAGGAGGAGAGAGAAGGCAGCACGAATGTTTATAGTCACAAGATGTGGAGCCCTAAGCATTTGCCTATAACTCACCAAAAAACTTGAGTATTTATTTCCTCTTCTTTATGCTTGTAAAGCAGCAGGAAGAGACAAGCTGTTCCGTTCAGAAAGCTCAGAAAAAAATGCTTCCGTGATCTGAGGCTGCCTGTAGCATATGGGATAGATTCTTTGGACTGAAGCTGCAAACACTCAACAGACCATCCCTCCCTCCCAGAGTCCCCGCCTGTGACAGTGGGCTCTGCTGAAGGACTGGCAGACTGTGCGTGCCTCGTCGGGAGGGAGTGCTGAGTCTGGACTCCCATGCCCGCCCCCCTAACAGAGGGATTTTTGCTTTGCAAAGCTGTGAAAGGTCAATAGAAAAATTGGCATGCTCAGCACTGTCCCTGGATGTTTTTTAAGGTTGGAAAGTGGACGGTATAAATGTCTAATTAGGGAAGAAAGACACTTGCACATTTAATCTTGGTGGGGGCTGGGGATCACCCAGTCTCATTATTGCTTATGCTACCTACAGTCTTCCCTGACACTTCTCCTATTACTTTCCAACAGCCATGCCAGTCAAGTGCACTTGGGCAGCTGAGCTGCAGCTTGTCATTGATATAGAGGTGACAGGAGGACCAAAGCCCTGGTTCAAGTTTCTTTTGTACTCCGTGGGAAAAAGCCACCAATTCAGAGCCGGTCAAGGATCACGATGAAACTTCGACTCTGCTAGATTCCTGTGTAGGAAACTCCCTCCATAAGAGACAGACCAAAGTATTCCTATAGGACCCTATAGAAATCTTGTGGGGAGGCATTTTTTTTCCATGCAGATTAGCCACCCGTGTTTTGATGCATTTCAGCTTCTGAGCTTTTCCTGTAGTGTGTGGGAACTCTATTGAGTACTATTCTTGAGATTTTAAAAAGCAAATATATGAATCCTAATAATCTTCATTAATTCCCAGGCTTATAGGGGTAAAACATTGGGGAAGAGAGTATTAACAAAGAAAAAAATTCCCCAAAGCCCCAAGCATAGAAGTCCATAGGACATTTTGTTGTTGTTGTTGGGGAAGTGGGGTGGAACTTGGCTAATCAGCAACTATCCCATGGATTTGAGAGAAGAAATCTCAGTCTTTTTCTTACAGGGTGTCAGGGACCACATGGCAGAATAAAATATGAACAGTTAACAGTGCCGAGTTTACAGTTGGTTAAGGGTTTTCCTGCCCACATAGTGGAAATTATCCTTTGTATTCCAAAAACTTTCCCAATAATTCAAAGGGAAGATGATGCTAGCAGCCTGGGTTGAAGAAACAGAATGTAGCAAAATGGTACCTTCAGGTGTGGACCGTGGTGTTTTCAACTCAGACCTCGGGCAATGCTTTCCTGTAGGGAATAGCTCCCAGTGCCTCAGTGACAGGTCTTGATGCTTTAGTTTTCCCTTCCTCTCCCAGTAAAATAGCATTAAAAACAAAATCAGAAACCTATTTCAAGGGAAACAGCATAACACCATGTGAGTGAAAGGAAATCCCTCCGCTGATAATGGGGTCCTGGGTGCTGGCGGAAGGTGTACGCCGAACTGTCCTATGCGCTGCACAGGGAGACCAGCCGGTTGCTCGGCGGCCACACCGCAGTTTCCATGGCTTGACATCCTCAGGACATCCAGCAAGAACATGAACAGCTGGTTCCCCCGTATGTCCTGTACCGACCGGCGAGAGGACAGACCTTGCAAGAGCTGGAAGGAGGCAGATGACGCCTGGGTCTGTCCTGGCCTGGACTGAACTCTCCTCGGTAATAGACGCGACTTGTGCTCCCAGGGACTATGAGTTCCCGTCTCAGAAAGGAAGGTTTAAGACTGGTGATACCCTGGAATAAAGTCCACCATGCAAGAAATATTTCTGCTTAGGCTCCTTAGGACACATGGTATCCATCCAGGGCTTTCCACAAGGATATTCTATAGGAACTTCTTGAAGTCTCCTTCTTTACTTATAGGTTCCTTTTATGGGGCAGAAAAGATCTTAAGCCGCTCTCTAAGCCAAGAACAGTGGTTTCTTTTCTAAAGCTCTAAATGCTGCCCCAAAGCCATTTAACAATTATCTTGTTAATTGGGAGACTGTAGAGTTTGTTAATTGGGCTTCAGTATTTCTCCGTGCCCTTCCCAATTAACCCAGTTTCATTTTGAGACAGGGAAATTCCCCAGTGGGAAGGGGGTAACCCCTTCTAGGGCAGGCTTCTCACAATGGAAAGATCTTTTCCCCCTCCTCTCTGTTTTCCTAACACAAAACAAAGCAAGCAAACCTTAGAATTGGCCATGGTAAATTAAGCCTACAAAAAGCAGCTCGAACAGAAGTGAAGCTCCGGGTGCAGAGACTAGTGGCTAAGTGACAAGGACACTTGTCTCAGGGTGAGAGCCCCCTGCTTGAGCAGCTCTTCCAGAGCTGAATTCCCAGTGCCCCTAAGAAGGGAGTGGATAAAGACAGAAGAAGAGGAAGAGACAAATGAGGCCAAAACCAAGGAGGGGAAGAACAACCGAATGTTCTCCATAATGAAAAGTTGTGAGGTGGTTTTACAGATCTATATTACTTTTTCTTTCTTTCTTTCTGTCTTTTTTTTTTTTTTGCTAGCCATTTCTCTGTACAATTTTCAATTTTTCCCTCCTCCTTCAGCTTCTCCTCACATATATTATTTTTTTAAAAAATATTTTCCAGTTTAAAAAAAATATATTTCTTAAAATAATTTTTAAAAAATATAATTGAAATGTATTTCCATTTCCCTTATTTGATTCATGTGCTCACTCTGAATGGTCTTCTACTTTTTACGTTCTTTCCCACCTCTTTTAGTCTACTGTCCTTTTCTTCCCACCATCTCTAACCCCTGTTGAATGTATATGGGACATGGGAAAAGGATTTCCAAAGCCACAAGCTCTCCAACAATAGTGTCTTTCTACAACAGTTTTGGTCTTTCGTCTTAGAGGCAAAAGCTTCTTTGTTTCTTAATAGACATGAGTTTACTCATTAAACAGTCACAAAGCACCTGCTGGGCTCCAGTCACTGTTGAAAATGCTAGGAATACGCAGATGAATATGATAGTCAAAGCAGCTAACTCTGGGGGTGTCTGGCTCAATTAGTTAAGCATCTGCCTTTGGCTCAGGGTCCTGGGATTGAGTCCCCCATCAGACTCCCTGCTCAGTGGGGAGCCTACTTCTCCCTCTGCCTGCTGTTCCCCTTGCTTATGCTCTCTCTCTCTCCTTCTTGCTGTCAAATACATAAAATCTTTAAGAAAAAAAGCAACTAGCTCTTGCGGTGTGCATACTCTATTCCAGGCACAATGCTTAACAGTTATTTTTCTCCCCCTCTGTTCATCTTCACAGCCAGTTTTATTTTATTGATTTTTTAAAATTTTATTCATTTATTTGACAGATGGAGATCACAAGTAGGCAGAGGCAGGCAGAGAGAGAGAGAGGAAGAAGCAGTCTCCCTGTGGCACAGAGCCTGATGTGGGGCTCCATCCCAGGACCCTGGGATCATGACCTGAGCTGAAGGCAGAGGCTTTAATCCACTGAGCCACCCAGGTGCCCCACTCACAGCCAGTTTTATAAGGAAAGGCAATTCCCCCCACTTTCTGACCATTGCCTTTTAAGTGTTGGGACTGCAATGTGGACCCAATATTTGGGCTAGAGAGCCCCTTTAACACTCACTTGAGTGCCTCCTTAGTCCTTGCCATAGAGTTAGCCTGTGCTCTAGTGGAGGTGAATGATGTGTAAAGTGAGGACTACTGCAAAAAAATGTACAGGATGCTGTGTGGTGCCATCATGTACAGGTGCACAGGTTGCACACTATGCAACTTCAGGAAGTATCATTCAAATCACATATCCCTTGGAAATGTGCAGTGCTCTATCAGGAGACAAGAGTCATACAAATAATTTGGGGAAAATATAATAAGAATTTTAAGCTAGTCATGAGGATTAACTACTAAAGGCAAATAAAGAGAATTTTTAAAGACTACAGAATTATGAATATAGGACTCTAGTGTGTCCTGATTCCTTTCTGAAATCAGAAAGGGCTTATGGCATGAAAAGCTGTGTTTAGCAATTGTAAAGAATATTTCATTAACATCTCAAGTGCAAATTAAGACCTTAACCTCGCATATACAAATTACGAGGTGTGAATGGAAAATGGTGTATCTGAGAGATTTTATTTCCCACAAACAAATGTTGGTGTGCCGACATATGCCATACCTCTAGGCCAGAACTTCCCTCTAGTCACAGCCATTATGCAAACTCCTATTGTAGGTGAAAGGACACAGGGACCAATCTCAATTAAAATTAGCCTGATGGTACCCCCAAGAGTTGTCACATAGCTTGTATTGCAGTTGTCATTTGCCTTTCACATTATAGGACCAGGTGGTTTATTTAAGAACCAGTGGACTCTATTTGTGGTTATGTTCTGTTTAATCCTCTTTCACCACCTTGGGAATACATAGAGTTGAGAGTCCCAGGATGGAAGTTACCAGAAGACACTGTAGAAGATAAAATGATTCCCTGGTTTTTGCAAGATGGGAGCTTCTAAACTATTCTTAGAGTAAATACAATTTCCGCAGGCTAATCCTCATAGGAGAAAGATATGGCAAACATGTCCTAGGAAGAGGTGGACTGGATTGCTCAGGTAGATTTCAAGACTCGAGTCATTCTAATTTTTAAGCAAATTTGGTGCATGCTCTGTGGACTTGTATAAATTGTAATGTTGTCTTCTGGGTTCCACTCACAGTTATTTCTGTATGTGTGCAAAGCTATCACAGGACTACTGAGGTACCCTAACCTTGAGGCTGGGAAGGACCTGAAGTGGCCAATTTGAAGCAAAACTCAACAGGAACCTTGATTCTTCCTGCCCATTTTTTCCCTGGTCATTCAAGAGGATAGCCTGTGACAGCATCTTTGCCACCTTCCTTCATTCCATAGGAAACAGCATTAATGTGTACCCTTGGCTACTTGTGGTTGATCATTAGTTACTCTCCTTAGAGTGGGGTGAGTGCACAAGGCACTAAGTCAAGGCATGGGAGGCAGATCCCATCCCTGCCTTTTTCCTCTTTCCCTGGATCCCCATGTCATATGAGAACTGATGGATTGCAGAAGGCTGGAAATGTTTTTTCCTTTTTTTATCTCCAAAGACAACAAAGTGTACTTTGTGTTTGTGAAACTAGAAACCATGGCTGAAATCAACAAGAAAAGGTGAGAATTAACAACATGCCCATGCTTTTGTATACATTAGTTTTCTAGGTTGGCAATACATTTGTTCATTAAAAAAAAAAAATAATAAAAAATGTGATTTCATGTAGAAATTCTGAGATTTTTTTCTTTTTCTTTTCTTTCTTCTTCTTCTTCTTCTTTTTTTTTTTAAATAAAAGGGCAAAAGATGTATTTGATCTGAAGAGAGGACTGGAGTTCTTATTTTTTTCAGCCTGGTGATGAGATGCCAGGTTTTATAGGCCTTGAGGGAATTATGCAGCTGACTCATGAAGCCAAAAAAGGAGCAAACTCTTCTGTGTGTTGCATGTGTAGGTCAGTTTTCGCTCATGTAAACACTGCTCCAGTGGGAAAGGAAAGGGTTTCTGGTGTGCGGCTGAAAATGAAGACAGAGTCACTCACAGAATGGGCTCTGGACCCACAAAAGGGTTTGTGGAATATCATGGTAGCCTCCAGCATGAGTCTGTTGCCAACACTCAGATTTGTTTGGATGCTTCTACCTGCTCTTTTTCCTTTGATAATAATAAGTCGCACATATTTAAATGACATAATTTAATATATTATGTGTTTTACACACACACACACACACACACACACACACACACACATCAAAATATATATTTAGGTGACTGAAATGAAGATAGAGGGATCAGCTGATTTCATCAGGGAGACTCTGGAGACCAGCAAACTCCCACTCAGAGCAGGGCCCGGTTTTATAGGCTGAGCAAAAGGGATGGGTGCATGTCCTTGTGATTTAGTGTTTTGTCATTTTTTAAAGATTTTATTTATTTATTTATTTGAAAGAGAGAAAGGGATCAGGTGGAGGGGCAGAGGGAGAAGGAGGAAGAGATTCACTGCTGAGCAGGGCTCCAACCCAGGAACCTTGGATCATGAACTGAGCCTAAGTCAGAGGCTTAACCAACTGGGTCACCAGGCGCCCCTGATTTTGTTCTTGTTTTTGTTTTTAATTGAAGTATAGTTGACATACAATATTATGTTGGTTTCAGGAATATACCATCGTAATTTGAATTTATATACACTACAAAATACTCACCATGATGGGCATACTTAGCGTCTATCACCATAGAAAGTTATTACAGTCTTCCTGATGATATTCCCAAGAATGAACCATTCATCCCTGTGACTTATTTATTTTATAACTGGAAATTTGTACTCTTAATCCCCTTCACCTGTTGTGCCCATCTCCTGACCACCTTCCTGTCTGGCAACCAACAGTTTGTTCTCTGTATTTATGTTCTGTTTCTGTGTCACTATTGTTGTTTCTTTGTTTATTTGCTCTGCTTTTTAGATATAAGTGAAATCATGTGGTATTAGTCTTTCTCTGTCTGACTTCACTTAACACAATATTCTGTAGGTCCACCCAGGTTGTCACAACTGGTAAGCCTTCATTCTTTTATGGCGGAGTAATTCCATTGTGTATACATGCCATATCTTCTTTATCCATTCATTTAAGAGTAGATACTTGGATTGTTTCCAATCTTGACTATTATGAATAATGCTGCAATACACATATATCTTTTTGAACTTTTCATTTTCTTTAATATCCAGAAGTGGAAATCCTGCATCATACGGAATTTCTATTTTTAGAACTAGAAATTTCCAATTTTTTTCAGGAATGTCCATACTGTTTTCCACAATGGCTGTACCAATTTACACTCCTACCATCATTACACGAGGCATCCTTTCCCACCCCCCAATATCCTTACCAACACTTGTTGTTTCCTGTCTTTTTGATTTTTAGCCAGGCTGATAGGTAGTGAGGTGATACCTCATGGTGGTTTTGATTTGCATTGCCTTGAAGATGCTGAACATCTTTTCATGTGTCTATTGGCCATCTGGATGTCCTTGGAAAAATATCTATTCAGCTCCTCTGCCCATTTTTAAGACGAATTATTATTATTATTTTGTTTTTGAGTTGTATGAGTGCTTGCTATATTTTGGATACTGATCCCTTATTGGATATGTCATTTGCAGACTTTTCCTTTCCAGTAGGTTGCCTTTTTTTTGCTGTTGATAGTTTCCCTTGCTCTGCAAAAGCCTTTAGTTTTATGTAGACCCAGTTGCTTAATTTTGCTCTATTTCCCTTGCTTGTGCAGACAGATCCAGAAAAAATGTTGCTAAAACCAATATCCCACAGTTTACCACCCATTTTTTTCTTTAAGGAGTTTTATGATCTCATGTCTCACATTTAGGTCTTACCTTTGTATGTGGTGTAACAAATCGGTCCGGTTTCATTCTTTTGCCTGTAGCTGTCCAGTTTTCCCAGCACCATTTATTGAAGAGAATGTTTTTTTCTCCATTGTATATTCTTGTCTCCTTTGTCATAGATTAACTGACCATGAAATCACGGGCTTATTTCTGGGCTCTCTATTCTGTTCCATTGATCTATGTCTCTATTTTGTGTGGTACCATATTGTCTTGATTACTAAGGCTTCATAGTACAGTTTGAAATTAGACCTTGTGATCATTCCAGCTTTGTTCTTTTTCAAGATTGCTTTGGGTTCCATACAGATTTTAGTATTATTTGTTCTAGCCCTGTGAAAAATGCCATTGGTATCTTGATAGGAATTACAGTGAATCTTGCTTTTGGTAGTACATTGCTTTCGGTCATATGGACATTTTAACAATATTAATTCTGCCTATCCATGAGCATCATATATCTTTTTATTTATTTGTTGTATATTCCATTTCTTTCATCTATGTCTTATAGTTTTCAGAATATTCACCTCCTTGGTTAAATTTATTCCTAGGTATTTTATTCTTTTTGATGCTGTTGTAAATAAGATTGCTTTCTTAATTTCTCTTTCTACTACTAAGTGTTTGGTGTGTAGAAACAACAGATACCTGTGTATTAGTTCTGTATCCTGTCAAATCATTTTACAAAGACAATATCCGTCATCATCAAGAGTTGTCTCATGCCCCATTATGATTTTTCCTTGCAACCTCTCACCCTGTGAGGCTGTCACTGGTCTATTTTCTGTCACTATATATTTACATTTTGGAGACTGGTAAATGGAATCTTATAGTATAAACTCCCTTTGTTTTCTTTTATCAGCAAAATTATTTTGAAATTCATTTATGTTGCTGTGTGTATTAATAATAGCTCCCACTGTTTTATAGTAGAGGGCATTCTTTTGCAGTTTGTCCATTCACCTTTTGATGGATTTTTGGGTTGTTTCAGGTTTTGGTTGGTGTTTTATAATAAATTTTGAAGTGAGGTGGTGCAAGTCCTTCATTTTTGTTCTTTCTCAAAGTCCTTCTGCCATTGTAAATACTTGGCATTTCAACGTGAATTTTAGAATAATCTTGCCAATATCAACAAGAAAGCCTGCTAGGATTTTGATTGGGATTATGTTGAATCTGTAAATTACTTTGGGCAAAATTGACATGTTAACATTATGAAGTTTTTTGATTCATGGACATATTACATTTCTCCATTTATTAAGTCTCCTTCAACTTCCTTTAGCAATGTTTTGTGGTTTTCAATGTCTTGCACATACTCTGTCGGATTATATCCTGAGAATATTATAGGTTTTGAATCAATTTTAAATGACATTTAAAAAAATTCAATTTCCAGGTATTCACTACTAGTATATTAAAATATGGTTGATTTTTAAATATTGAACTTGTTATCTTTTCATCATGCTAAACTCACCTGCTAGTTCTCCTAGATTATTTTATAGATTTCATTGGATTTTCTACATAGACAATCGTGTTGTCTGTCAATAATGACAGTTTTCCGTTTTCCTCTCAGTGTACAAATTGTGTTTCCAATTTCACCTTGTTGGGTTCTGTAGCTTTTTTATTCCTACCTATAAATATTCTTGAGCTTTGTTCTTAGACATGGGTAAGTTACTTGGATATGGTTTAATCTTTGAAGGTCAGTTCTAGGCTCCTGCAACCTGGTGGGAACTCACACCAAGCACTGTCAAGGGCACCGACTTCTGGTTTGCTTCTGAAACTTACTAGAGAAAAAGCAATGGCAGTCACCTCAATTTTCCTTTAACCATATAATGTTTACTTCCTTTCTTACCACTTTAAGAGAAAACCAATATAAAAGCAGCCTGGAAATAAAACTGAGTAATCATCCTCATCCATCTCCTGAAAGATTCTGCAAACAACTCTGAGACTCTACCAGCTCCAGTATTTTCTCCCACTTTGTCTCTCTGTTGCATTACACGTAGCTTCTTTAGATGTGCCTTCTAGTTTCAGAATTCTCATTTCACCTGTGTCTAATCTGTGGTTTAACCCACTCACAGAATTTTATTATTTTTTTAAATTTTTAATTTTTAAAGATTTTATTTATTTATTTATTTATTTATTTATTTATTTATTTGACAGAGAGAGAGAGAGAGATCACAAGTAGGCAGAGAGGCAGGCAGAGAGAAAGGAGGAAGCAGGCTGCCTGCTAGCAGAGAGCCCAATGTGGGGCTCGATCCCAGGATCCTGAGATCATGACCTAAGCCGAAGGTAGAGGCTTAACCCACTGAGCCACTCAGGCACCTGCCCACCCACAGAATTTTAAAAAAATTCTCTCTTAGGTTTTTCTCTGAAACTTTTTGATGTTTCAGTTTTCCTTATTAATATTTTTTATTCCATTTAATTTCATGTAATTTATTTTGTATTTATTTTGTATTGCCTACCTCATCATTCCTAGGGCTTTAATTCTGCCGGCAGTTGTTTCTGTTGATTCTCACTCATGAAAGCTTGGGTAATCATATACTTTTGGATTTTGAATCTGTGTTCTGTGGTGCTTTATCTCTGGGAATCTTTTGAGCTTGGGTTGATTACATTTTTCTGCAGAATCAATCTGGTTTTGTTTGTAATTGGTGCTCTGGATAGCTATTATTCTTGGAGATCTTTAAGTTAATTTCTTACTTATTTTTCCCTAAATTACTTTGGCCATACAAGTTCAAGTCATAAACTCATGCATGGGATTAAAAGTGCTCAGAGCAGAATTCCCTCCTCTTGAGCTCAGACTAAGACAGACAGATTTTCTTATTCTCTCAGTTTGCCAGCAAGCCAATTTTATTAATTTTTTCTATTTTATTCTTCCACTGAATGTGTAGCCCTAACACAACTGGGGCTTTGCAGAGGGTTCTCAGTTTCAACTTATTCCTTACCTTCCTGGCTTCTTTGTGGCTGTCAGAAGGCAGAGCTCTTGGTTGCCACGATTGACAAAGATACATAGGTTGGCTGTGGTTAATACCCACTACTTTACCATAGCTTCTTTTCCTTTGCTTCTGAACTTTTCCTTAAGTTTTTCAAGCTGAGCTTTACATTTTAATGGGTGAAAACGACATTTATTTAGTATTTCTGTGTTTTATGATTTTCGCTTTTGGAGGCATCTCATTTCTTATGCAACCTAACATACCTTTATATATTAAACAAGCTAGAAAGACAGTAATTTTTCTTTTTTTCATAATTAATAACTGGATTGGCATTGGAATGCTCACCAGATCCATATATCAGGTGACCAAATGTCGTAATTATGAGGTACTGAAAGGTATGAGTGGGGATTCTATCTCATGGTGGGGGGTAGTTGACAATGACATTCTAATTTATTTTGTTGCTTTTGGTGTGCCTGAGATATGGAGCTTTACGTGCATATGGTTATTTGGGTTTATGATTTACATTAGCTAGTTTCAGTTAACACCCACACAAAGAACATAATGGCTTTAAAAAATTCCTTCAAATAAGCCATGGATTGGGACAGTATTACCAGGGCAAGCGCATGGAAACGGGAAGAGAAAGGCAGAGCTGATGATGCTCTTGTTCCTAGGATAAGCTCAGTCTCATTTTCAATCACTACCAGAAGTTAAGATCACTTTCTATTTCCTCCCTTTTATTTTCTGTAAAGTACAGTCTAGTGTAATTGCCAGGTCTCTGAATGTCTTTTCTACACAGCTTTCCCACGTTTTCCCATCAGCAGTGGTAGAGTGTGATGCACGTGTGATAGATGTGAGTCAGACTTCCTGGGTTTGGATTCTGGCCCCACACCTTCCTGCCTCTAAGACTTGAGCAAGTTCCTTATCTCCAGTGCCTCAGTTTTAATCACCTGTAGTTATGTGTACCTCACAGCTTCTCGTGAAGATGAATGAATATGTGCAGAATGCTTAAAACAATGCCTGACACATAGCAGGTTTAGAGGGACTGAGCTCCTGCTCTATCCTCCTGTCACAGAGCAGTTACAAAACACAGATGAGAAGTTGTATGTAGAACTGCGTTATAAAGGGAGAAGTGGTATTAACAAAACAAAGGATCATGCAGGTAATTTCTCTAAACCTGGTGCCTTTGTCTAGAATCTATCAGAGTGACAGAAGGGAGAGGAACTTGTTTAGCAGGTCTAAACAGTCTAGTAGAATTAGGTGAAAAGTAGAAATTATGTTATTCTAATGTTAATATACTGAATAGTGCTACTGTTGAAGGTATTATAACAAATATCTCACTTGCTAGGAAGCTGGGAGGGACTTGTTACTAGAAAATGCTCTAAATTGTTAATACCCAACTGAACAGGAAAAGATGGAAATAAATATTTGAACATCAGAATATTTGAACATCAGAATCATTACTTCCTCTCAGTCAATTTTTTTTAAAGATGTAAATTTTGGTAGAATATACATAATATAAACTTTGCATACCTTAACCATCTTTTCTGCCTTTAATTAATTAATTAATTTTTAGAATTAACATATAATGCATTGTTTCAAGGGTACAGACCTGTGATTCATCAGTCTTACACAATTCACAGCACTTACCATAGCACCTACCCTCCCCAATGCCCATGACCCACCACCCCATCCCTCCCATCTACCCCCCTCCCCTCCAGCAACCCTGAGTCTGTTTCCTGAAATTAACAGTCTCTTATGGTTTGTCTCCCTCTCTGGTTTCTTGTTTCATTTTTTCCCCCTCCCTTCCCATATTATCCTCTGTCTTGTTTCTCAAATTCCTCATATCAGTGAGATGACATGATAATTATCTTTCTCTGATTGACTTATTTTGCTTAGCATAATACCCTCTAGTTCCATTCACATCATTGCAAATATGCCTCAACCATTTTTTTTTTTTTTAGATTTTTATTTATTTGATAGAGAGAGAGATCACAAGTAGGCAGAGAGGCAGGCAGAGAGAGAGGAGGAAGCAGGCTCCCTGCCGAACAGAGAGCCCAACGTGGGGCTCGATCCCAGGACCCTCGGACCATGACCTGAGCCGAAGGCAGAGGCTTCAACCCACTGAGCCACCTAGGCGCCCCTGCCTCAACCATTTTTAAATGTAGAGTTCAGCACTGTTAAGTATGTTCTCATTGTTGTGCAACCAACCTCCAGAACTTTAATCTTGGAAAACCAAACCTCTATACCCCATTAAACAACAGCTCTCCATTTCTTTCTCCCCGCAGCCTCTGGCCACCACCATTCTTCTTTCTGTTTGTGTGACCTTTCATTCAGTTTTTAAAAACCTCATGCTGTCTTTGGGTAGACTCAGTGCCAAAGAAGGAGGATTAATTAATAAATTCCAAAGCAAGGGGCGCCTGGGTGGCTCAGTGGGTTGGGCCTCTGCCTTCAGCTCAGGTCATGATCTCAGGGTCCTGGGATCAGTCCCATATTGGGCTCTCTGCTTGGCGGGGAGCCTGCTTCCCCCCACCCCTGCCTTTCTGCCTACTTGTGATCTCTGTCTGTCAAATAAACAAATAAAATCTTAAAAAAAAATAAATTCCCAAACATTTATTTTGTGTGTGGAATCATCCCATGGAACCTATGAGAATCAGCAAGGATCACAAAGGTATAGCAAGTGCATTGATTGCGATCCAATGAAAGGATGTATGTTTTCATTTATAAATGAGTTAGCTCTTAGAGAACAGTTAAAAACTGTTTAAAAAGTTGAAATGCTCCTCTCCTGTGTTTTGTTACTTGAGAACATTGCCATCTGATCTCTTGTTTGAAAGTTTGATGACTACCAGCCACTGGAACTCAAAATTCAAGACCTAAAACTAGAGCCTTATTCAAGGAAATGCTTCAGGCTCCTCAGTCTCTTTAGTGACTATGACCTTGGGATTCCATTTTGTCTCTAAGTGAAACAATCATCACTTTTGGGGGATAGTGACTTGCCATTTGGGGCTCTGTAGGAATCATGTAATTTCTAGATCCTTCCATCACATAACTTAACCTTTTTTTTTTTTTAAGATTTTTATTTATCTATTTATTTAATAGACAGAGATCAAAGTAGACTGAGAGGAAGGCAGAGAGAGAGAGGAGGAAGCAGGCTCCCCGCTGAGCAGAGAGCCCGACGCGGGGCTCGATCCCAGGACCCTGAGACCATGACCTGAGCTGAAGGCAGAGGCTTTAACCCACTGAGTCACCCAGGTGCCCCATAACTTAACTTTTTAAAAAATATATTTTTACTTATTTGAGACAGAGAGAAAGCAGAAGCAGGAAGGAGGATCAAAGGGGGAGCGAGCAGGGAACCCGACACGGGGCTCAATTCCAGGACAGATCATGACCTGAGCTGAAGGCAGTCCCTTAACTGACTGAGACACTCAGGTGCCCCACATAATTTGACTTTGAGCACTTTTTAATTTCAAGAAATTTCAGAGCAGAATGAGAGAAGGTTGGTATCCATTACAGTATCTAGTGCATATTAAGTAAATAGTGAATATTCTTTATAAACAATTATATGAAAATAAATGACTTACTAAAATTTCTTGTTATATTTAAGATATGTGGTAGGTCAGACAGCCATTGGAAGCATCTGATCCTAAAATAAATAATCTCATCCTATTGAGATACGTGTAATTACTTTATATCATGGATAGTACCTATAAATAGACCATTCACATGGCAATCCATGTAGGGAATTTAAATAATTTAATTTAATACTGATTCACATTTTTATTTAAATAGGAAAAATAGATTTGTTGTTTATCCTATTGAGATGGAATCCGTTTTACTAATTTTTCTATTTTCAACTTCCCAGGAATGAAATAGGAGGCAAATGTTTTGCCTTGTGACCTTTCAAATATTCTGATATTCTGGCAGTCAGAGGCAACCACATTTTTTTGTGTCCTTGACACTGATGGTTATGTGGGTCTTGGAAGAAACATCCATCCCTTTGCTTCCCTTCTTCTCCACATGCATGGAAAGGGAGATCACAGCATCTTTTCTATTGTGTCTCAGAGGAAAGAGTGGACATTTGTTTCACATTTCAACTTAAGAACAAACGTTCTCCCTTCAGTAGCTGCCGGCTGAATGAGCTTGCCTCTTTTTAGAGGCAGGCCCTCTGTGGGGTCCATTGCTATGAGGTGATGAAAAAGTCTTCTTTGCAGCATTTCCTCTGCCAGGATGAGGACCATTCAGCTACTGCTCTGACGCCATTGCCCATTCCAGGCAGTCCTGGGCCTCTGCCTCTCTCCCAGATGGGCTCCTCTACCCAAGGATACACATCAAGGAGGCAAGATACTCTCTTCATCACACACCACACACACTGTCTTTAGCGAGGCTGTGGACAGACCCATAGCTGGTTTCTTCCAAGGGCCTTTCTTTTGTTGAAAAAGATCATCATCTACAGTCTTTGATACCATACAAAAGAGAAAAAACCGAGACAGGGGAATTTTAATGATGGAGGATTATTCTGAGGCCAGGATTTTACCCATAAACTAAAAGTAAGAGATACAATTAAAATAATTCCACACTACCTTTCAAAATGTGTCTGACTTTTATTTTTTAGTAGTTACCATCTCTATCTTCTGATACGATGGCAAGGCCATTTTGCTGGGGGAAAGGAGAGGTGAGGATAGATCCTACATAGAACAACAATTACTGGCTTCAGTTACCAGACTTTGAGCTTCTTGGTTTGTCCTGCATGTGATGGTATGGATTTGGGGGCAGCAAGGAGGTATGGTGTTTCTTCTCTCTGTATAGGTTACTGTGCGCTTGGGACATAGCCATTTCTAGCTGGGGGCCATTAAATAAGTGACTTCATGTTCCAGTCCTTCATTTTCTAATCTCCAGAATAGGAATAGTAAGAGGATCTTCCTCCTACGATGGTTGGGAGCAAGACTGGATGAGGCACTGGGTAAAGGGTTTAGCTCTGTGACAGGCACAGGACAAATGCCCAGTTATCCTTCTTACTAATTTTATCCATTAAACTTTTAAATCAGCTTTAGAAAGCCTCAGAATTAGCTCTTTCCCCTTTTCAGGGAATCCTGAGTGTGAAGCATGGAGATGATGATGACATAAGGGGACCATTTTGGGGAACCTCTTTACAATGATGGCGGACACACCAGTGGGGCTGTTGTGAGAGCACCCAACAAGAAGGTGTGTGGCAGGCAGTGCTCAGCCTCATTCCAACCTAGCATCAATGTCATGGGGAAGATGTGATGTCTTTCCCACTTCAGAGAGGAGAAAGCAAGATTGGAGAGTGAACTTGCTCAGGGTCACATGCAAAGGCCAAGCCCATACAACTCTGCGAAGAGGGGAGGAGACTCTATTCTTCCTTTCATCTCCCATCCTCCAGTCAGACCTGAGATTGTTCTGGATGACCCCGAGTCACCAGAGTCACCTCTGGGCACCTTATGGCACCTGGTTTCTCCACCAGTGCTGTGAGAATGACATTGAATGGAAATGAGAATGGCACAGGACATTTCTCATGAGTCTGCAAAACTAGTAGTCAGTACTGATCTATGCAAAGGCTAACCGATCACCTAGAGCAAACAGCCTCTGGAGTCTATTTGCCTTAGTTTCTCTAATTCAGGTATTTGTTTCTAGGTTTAGTGACTCATGGACTTTTGGTTTTTTGTTTTTCACATTTGGATTCTTAAAATATTCAGGCAGAAGTTTTGGAAACCTGTGGCAAGTTTTCTGGAGATCTGAAATTGCTGTCACAGTGTGGTTGAAGCTATCTCAGAACTCTTCAGACCCTGATAAGTCTGAATCTCAGTGAAACAGATTTCTCTGAAAGAGGTCTCTTTTTTGGTGCATTTGTTTGTTTCAAATAAGTTGTATGCCCAGTGTGGGGTTTGAACTCATGACCCTGAGATTAAGTTACGTGCTCTACTGATGGAGTGACTGGATGCCCCATGAGGTCTGTGTTTTTTGAGAAGTAAAGAAATAAATGTTTGTTAAGTTATTTTTTTAAAAAAGATTTTATTTATTGATTTGACAGAGATTACATATAGGCAGAGAGTCAGGCCGAGGGAGGAGGAAGCAGGGTCCCCGCTGAGTAGAGAACCCAATGTTGGGCTTAATCCCAGCACCCTGGGATCATGACCTAAGCTGAAGGCAGAAGCTTTAAACCACTGAGCCACCCAGGCATCCCAAATGTTTGTTAAGTTCTTTCAGGGGCTGAGTCTGTGGTATTGTCACATGGTTTGCTCTGTTTTATTTCTAAGATACTTCTGTATCATACGACTAATCACTAAAATGCATGTTCCTAGAAGGGCTTAGGACTGCATGGGACTGATCTTGGAGTCCTCCCTGCCTTGTCTGTGCCTAACATGTGGGAGTGCTCCATTAATCTGATGAACACCTGGATGACTGTTTCCTTTTTTGCATATTAGAAAACAATTGTGAAAACACTGTATCCAATGCCAGGGAGCATCTCCATGAATCAGTTGATAACTAGAATGCACGGATTTCTTGAAGGCAGTGGAAAGTCCAGAACGTCTACATAGAAGGGATTTGGAGGAGCCATGCCTGTTGGACGGGAGGGCTTCAGGACAGATCTTAAAACTGTTGGGACAACAAGCACAGGATTTTCTCTTTTATTTTATTTGGAGTGACTTTGGAGGTACTCGATAGACTATAGAGATGGTAAATCCCTTCAGATCACTTTTTGATGCCGTGGATATACATAAGCTTCTGGAGAAGTGCTCCCAGAGGCAGACAAAACAGACATGGAAATGTCTTTATTTGACTTAATTTGACCAACCTATGTGAGTCAGTGGCAGGTAGACATGACGAACCTTTAGTCAATAGCAAACATTATAGCAGAGAGGCTCTAAAGGCAGTAAGCTGTTCCCTGCTCTTTGAGTCAGTTGTAACAGGCTAGTCATTTTTTTTTTTTTTTAAGATTTTATCCATTTATTTGACAGAGAGGCAGGCAGAGAGAGAGAGAGAGGAGGAAGCAGGCTCCCTGACTTGCAGAGAGCCCGATGTGGGGCTTGATCCCAGGGCCCTGGGATCATGACCTGAGCTGAAAGCAGAGGCTTTAACCCACTGAGCCACCCAGGCACCCCCAGGCTAGTCATTTTTGTTCTGTTTTTGTTTTTTGGTAAATGAGTGAAAGTTTCCGGCTTCTGGTAGCCAGGCAACTGACTATATGCTATTGACCCCTGGAGAAAAGGATTTTTGACCTAAAAATTGAAAGGGCTGTCAATGATGACTAGCCTAACTATAGTCATCGAGTGTTGAGGAATTTTTAGACAGTGTCTCATTTCATCCAATCAGGTAGGTGCTCTTACGAACTCCACAATATGGATGAGAACATAGAGGCTTGGACATGCTGCATCACTTGCCCAGAGTCAAATACTCAACCCAGGGACGCTGGGCCTATCTGGCTCTTGAGCAGCTCTACTCAGGTTCAGAAGGCCACATCACAAAAGAGCAGTCTTCCTGGAGGGTGGGGGTGGGACTGGAGGAGGGGTTGCCTGAGTGAGGGAGCAGAGCACTAGTCTCCAGTGCTGTGTTTTTCACATTTTGATATGCTCCTTAGAACTCGTTAATTTTTCTGTCCTTTTCATCACAAGATTGATCTGCAAGAGCACAATTAAGGGGAAAGACCAGCTAGTGGGAGGCCCTGTTAACCAGTGATGGAAAAAACTGTTTGAGTAAGTAGTTCCGAAACTTTGAAGTGAAAAAAAAAAAATTACCTGGGGGCCTATTAAAAAGGCAGTTTCTCACTTTCTTCCTCTGGAGAGTCTGACTGTGTAGGCACAGGGCCTGGGAATCTGTATTCTCAATGAGATGGTCCAGGCAGTTCTAAATGCGTGTGGACCACACTTGATGAGTTCCTGGAACAACCACCACCTACTGGCAGTGTCCCTGAATTGCAGGCCAAGAGGCCCTTGCCCACGAAAATTAAATGGCTTCCTCCAGGTTGAGGTAATAATCCCCTCTTGCAAAGAGATAATACTATTTAAGTAATACACTTTTGAGTGATTGAAGAGAGTATGTGTCCCTTCTGACCTCAGGATGCTACTAGTTATTTGCCAGAATGATTTAGGATTATTAGGTTTTTGCTTAGGTCATAAAAAGAAAAAAGAATCAAAGCACTTGAAGATAAATAGATTTCCTTTTGTTTCCCAGCCAAAAATACAGATCCAAATCAAAACCCTCCTCAATGTCTAGAGATGGCTTTGCTTAGTATTATGAGTACTAAGATGGGCTCCAGTGTTCTAGCTCCAGGTTTGCACTAACTAAAGAAATTTTCCAGTCTGCTGGAAGGCACTCTAACTCTTAAAACAAAGGAAAAATCTCCCAAGACAGTCCAACACTCCAAGAAATTCTAAAAAATAGTCTCTGGTCCCAGATGACTTTCTCTCTCTCTCTCTTTTTTTCTTTTTGAAGTTTGCATTGCGATAGAAGCATAGAAGCCTTCTTGCTAGGGAGGATGAACATGCTGGTGGCCAGTTGACAGAGCTGATCATTTATTTAAATTTAATGTCTCAGTGAGAAGTGTCACTGGTTTAGCAATGCAGTCCCTTGGCAAAGAGCTGGCCAGGGAGCACTGTCAGCAGCCACTATTACTAATTTAGCCTTGTGTCCTGCATTGCATTTAAAGATCACCACTGCTCAGCAAAGTGCTCTGGTATCATAAGATGCTCAGATGGGAGAAGAACCACTCAGAGGGCTACTGGGACAGTGGGGGCCCTCAGTCATATTGTATTACAAGGATAGGAGAATCGGCTCTAGCATTTGAAAGTAGGCTGTGACATTATTACATGCAATTAACTAAGGACTCCTTGGGCAGTAGCCCAGCTTGAGATTTTATCCGACTGGGTTGCAGAGAAGGGGAGAGGAGGCAGGAGATGCCTTATTTTAGCCGGGTTAGGGGAAAAAAGTGTCAAAGGTCAGTATATTGATCAAAAGAATGTCCTGTATAGTGAGAAATGAAAAGCAGTCCCCATAATACAAAGTCTTCTCCTTCTGCCTCCTGAACTATCTGAAGCAATCATTTTCCAACTATTTTCCTACAATAATGTTGGTCCACAGGGTATTTATTCCCTCCTTGTGTATTCTCAGAGAGCTAGAAAGAATGTTAAAGGAAAGGCAGGGTAGGACGTGAGTTGAGGGCAGCTCCCACTGAAGTCGGATTGCATCTTTAAGGAGGAAACGTACTCTTCTCTACAGAATAGAAAGAAACGCGTTTGGACAAGGACTTGGTAAAATCTTTGCATGATAAAACCAGTTGCAAAACTCAGAAATAATTCCCAGACACAGATGTACCGGCTAATGTCTTTCCAGATCTTTTTCTTTCCTCTTCTTTGTTTAGGAGGAACATTAACTTTATAAAGAAACCGACACTTACATATGTTACATATGGTGATTTCAGATAAAATGCAGGAATTCATCTGAAATCTGGGATTTATTTTCTTATAGGAGCTGCTTTGCTTGACAATAGAAATGTACTGTGTGGCTGGGGAAATGCGTGTCTCAAAAAGACAGACCATGGATTGTCCTATAACTTTTGAGGTTTAGATGTTTGTATATGGAATGGCTTCTATTAACTATGGTTAATTAACTTAATTGGTTAATTAGCTTCTATTAACTATGATAATTTTAGAAAAAACAAATGGGTGCCTGGGTGGCTTAGTTGGCTAGGCATCTGACTTTTGATTTCAGCTCAGGTCATGATCTTAGGGTGGTGGGATCAAGCCCCAAGTCAGCTCAGTGGGGAGTCTGCTTGAGATTCTCTCTCTCTCCCTCTCCTTCTGTGCTGTACCTCTCCACCCCCAAGCTCACATCTCTCTCTCTCAAACATATCTTCAAGGGAGGAATGAGGATGGAATTGTGAAAGAAGAGTTATATAGGCATGAGAGCAGAATTATGTGGCTTCTTTGGGAGCTTGGGATGCCAGTTCCGTGCAGAGGTTTCACGGATGCTCAATGAACAAACTTCTCAGAAGCAAGCCCTGAGGGAGACATTCCTTTGAGAAGCTCTGGGAGAAACTCAAAAGACACGACGTGAGTTTTCTGAAAACCTAAACCATAGATAATTTTACTGTACTACATAAGGCTTTAGCTATTATTCACTGGCATTTCATTCTATTAATTTTTATTTGCTTATTTGACAGAGAGAGTGAGAAGCCGAGCACAAGTAGGCAGACACGGGGCTCCATCCCGGGAGCCTGGGATTGTGACCAGAGCTGAAGGCAGATGCTAAACTGACTAAGCCACCAAGGCGCTCATTGTCTGCATATTATGTGTAACCGGTATAGGCCGCCTCCATGCATTACTTGTCCACTAGAAGATGATCTTTGGGTCAAGCTGTTCCCAGAAACAAAGTTCTATCTTTTCTCTCTTTTTACCCTAAAGGACAGTGTTTTCTCTTTGCCGAATGGATCTGCAGGCTCCGGTCTTTGGCCCTGGTCTTGTGTGTCTCTCCTCCTGCTCCTCCTGCTCTGAGCTGAAGCAGGACCCTGCACTCACTAAGGCAGCCAGCACCTTCATTCCAAAGGTCACAGGACCCCACCGGCTTGGGCACGGCCCCCAGCCCATTCTCTGAAGCTGAGAAGGTGTTAGGTATTTAGGCTGGATTTAGTTAGGTATTAGGGCTTCCATCTCTGTCCCTCTCTCTACCTTCCTTTCTTTTTTGAAGTAAGAAGGAGCTCTAATCGGTTTTCAAAAAAATTTACATATTTTAGGTCAAAATGTGTTATGGCAACAGACTTCCTGGGTAGGATTTTCTAGCCTAACAAAGACCCCTTTTTCAGGAAGTGTTATTTGGGTCAAAGATTGCTTGAAGTCTGTTCCAACACCAAATTTTTGGTGAAATAAAAGAGAAACGTGTGGCAGAGGGTACGGGGGATGGGGATGGCGGATGGGGGTGGGGGAGGGCAGGGAGGCAGGAGACAGGGCTGTGCTTCGCTCTCCTGAACAGAGCCATTCCCAGAGCTGGGACAGTCACTCTGTCCTCTGGCCTGACCTTTCCTACGGGGACATGAGAGCTCTAGATTTAGGAACTCTTCCCCACTCTCCAGAGCCCATCATTCTCTGTATTTCACATGAATTTACCTGAATTCTGAATTTTTGAGCTCCCTACTTCCTTCCTTCTTTCCTTTCGTGGTCTCTCCCTCCTTCCCATCCAACCTCTCCTCTCCCCCCTCTTCTTGCTCTCCCTTCTCTTCCTCATTTTACACTGAACACACTTCTGTACCTTTATTTTGCTTCTCTTTTTCTTAGGGTCCATTCTTTTTTTTTTTTTTTTTAAGATTTTATTTATTTATTTGGAAGCGAGCGAGCACAAGCAGGGGAGCAGCAGGCAGAGGGAGAAGCAGGCTCCCTGCTGAGCAGGAAACCCAATATGGGACTCGATTCCAGGACCCTGGGATCATAACCTGAGCTGAAGGCAGAGGCTTAACTGACTGAGCCATCGAGGTGCCCCTCTTAGGGTCCATTCTTCTACAGCGGGGAGATGGAGGATCAGAAGTGTTAAGTGATTTTTGTAGGGTTGCACAGTTAGTGGCTTGGGAAGAACCCGAGTGCATCTTTAGAATTGGGCCTCCCTTTCTGCTATTTTGTATGTTGCTAATTTCTCTCTTGTTTCATGCTGGTGATTCTTCTTAAAGGTAATATGAAGGCCTCGAAAACTAAAGATAAGTGCAGATGATCAGGTTGTACATTTTTTTTTTTTTTTTTTTTTTGAGTAGGCTCCATACCCAGTGTGGAGCCCAGTGTGAAGCTTAAACTCACAACCCTGAGATCAAGACCTGAGCTGAGGTCAAGAGTCAGATGCTTAACCCACTGAGCCACCCAGGTGCTCCCAGATTGTACTTTTATTTCAGAACACAGGAAGGGGCAAGAGAGGGATGGGCAGTAAGAAGTGTGCAGTAACTCTTCACCCCAGGAAATGCGGATGAGTCAGGTTTGGGCAATGGAAATGTTTTCTCCCAGAAGATACAGGAATGTGAGTGAGGTGTGTAGTTGCTAGAATTTGCTTAGTGAAGGCACTGGAAAACGGTAACCACTGGTATCATCCAAACCTTCTTTCCGATCTGTGTTCCAAACACCTGCTGGGGTGACCTTGAACAAATGACCTTACCACCCTCTTAGGGCATGAGTTGCGTGTACAGTAGTGATCTCTGTTAAATATCAGTAATAGTGATTATGACGATGATGATGGTGAATCTTCCTCCAGGCAGGGAAACTGGATCTTTGCCGTCTCTCTGGATCCCGTGTTCTCAGATTTGGTTTGATAACTGAAAAGTAACCTTGGACAGACATTGTCAAAACTGAAAAAAGCCTTAGTTAGGGCACCACATAACCCAAGGATTAACAAAACAGCTGGCTGGAACCAGGTTTTTCTCGGGTGCCTGGGTGGCTCAGTCAGTTGGCCTTCTGTCTGCCCTCGGCTCAGGTCATGATCCTTGGGTCCTGGGATTGAGTCCCACATAGGTCTCCTTGCTCAGCAGGGAGTCTGCTTCTCTCTCTTCCTCTGCCCCTCCCCCCGCTCGTGTGCTCTCTCTCTCAAAAAAGAACAAACCAGGTTTTCCTCATTCTGAGCTGAAAAATGATATGTATATCTGGTAATTATAAGGCAGTTTTCCCCCCTCTTTTTCTGGCTCTCTATAGTTTGCATAGTATTTATCATTAGAAGTGAATTAAAATAATTTTTTAAAAGAGTAAACTGTTTTCAGGGCCCGTTGGTGGCTCAGTCATTAAGGGGCTGCCTTTAGCTCAGGTCATGATCCCAGGGACACGAGATCGAGTCCTGCATCAGGCTTCCTGCTCAGTGGGGAGCCTGCTTCTCCCTCTGCCCCTATCCCAACCCCGCTTGTGTGCTCTCTCTCTCTCTCTGGCAAGTAAATAAATAAAATCTTAAAAAAAAAAAAAAAAAGGAAACATATTCTTGGTTCCTGCCCACACCTCTATAGGCAGAGTTCCAGCAGCCTACTCCCCATTGATTGCTTGTGGGAGCCTTGGCTTCTCTACCCTTTGCTGCTGCATCTCCCTGAGGCCAGGCTGTCTCAGCCTGGGGCAACCTCTGTCTTCTGGCCGCCCTGTCTCCCTGTCCCTCTTGGGTAACTGTTGCTGGGTCATGAGATGCCGCAAAGCCCCAGCCCCACGTGACCTGAGCCCACTGAAGGCAGGATCCCTTGTGATATCCCACACTTCCGGAGACTCCTAAACAGTGTGGCCAGTGTCTCCACAAGGAGACGGTGTGCTTCGTTTTTCCTTATTCGCTGTAGTTCCCTAATAGGGTTCCAATTCTGAGTATTGAGAAAGGAGCCCAGGGGATGCTGCCCATGAGATGGCAATGCCAGAAGAGAGACATTTTGATACACAGGCAAACCCCGCTCCCTGCTCTCCTCCATGTTGCACATACTCTGTTTTGTTTTTGCTTTTTGTTTGTTGTTGTTGTTGTTGTTTTGTTTTATAA
This sequence comes from Mustela nigripes, assembly GCF_022355385.1. Lineage (NCBI taxonomy): Eukaryota > Metazoa > Chordata > Mammalia > Carnivora > Mustelidae > Mustela > Mustela nigripes. The sequence continues at coordinate 144,676,420 of NC_081568.1, forward strand.
GACGCAACCTCAGCAGGACTTTTGGTGCCCATTTTCCAACAGTACTTGCTCACCGAATGTCTCCGTGGCACCGTTTGGTAATGATTTCACTATTTCCAACGTTTTCGTTATGATCTTGTTGGTTACGGTCATCCGTGAATAGTAATCACGGCTCTCCAGAAGCGCAGACCATGGTTAGCATGTTGTAGGCAACAGAGTATATTTCAAGGTAGGAACAGTGCCCAACAGTTGGACACCATGCTCTTGCACACTTGCCTAGACAATAGTATGGTGGAAACATCACTTTCACATGCACGAGGAAATAAAAACATTCCTTTCACTTGCTTTATGGTGATATTCTCTTGATGGCAGTACTCTGGGACGGAACTGCAATATCTCCAAGGTAGGCCTGTACATGGGTCCCTGTGAGGCTTTGTTCTTGGACCAAACATCCATGTGTGTCTTGGATGACCTGCTCTCCTGGTCTCCTGGGCTTGCGGAATTTCCCAACATGGGGACTTACAACGCTAAAACCAGGCCAGTCCCAGGCACATGGAGACACTTGGTCACCCTAACAGTTCTCCCAATATCACCTCCCTAGGGGTTTCTCATAGGCCCTGGTGCAGAGTTAGCTCTGCACCCCAGCAATGCATGTAGCTCTGACCTAGAATAGGACTGCTGCTTTCTATTGATATTGATTTTAACCTAGAATAAATAAAACTTGGATGTCTTCATTTTTCCTAATCCAGGAGGATCCATTGGACTTGGTACACCAGCCAAAAGAGGCAGCCCTTCCCACCTGGTGCATTGGTCAAAAGTCATGGTCAAGTGTGCGGAACTTAGCAATCTTAGGAAATATTTAATAAAGACTGTTAAGACCCTACACAGACCTCAGCCTCCTAAGGACGGATCTGAACCACCTTCTTCCTAACGGAGCAGAAATATTCTTCACCATTTCCATGTTTTCCTTCAAAGCACCCCCCAACCCCCTCCAAGGGGGATTTCACTTCTTTCGTCATTAGATCAAAATGTGCAATATCATTTTAATTCATACCATCCAGATAGCTGAACCCAGCTGGCAGCTTACAGAGATCAATTGGTTTTTCAGCTTTGCCCTTTAAACCACGTGAAGGTTATTCAGCCTGCTGCTAATCACTTTCTATTTAATTATAACATGTGCTGATGTAAAAGCAAGTATGGACACAGGTTTGCAATTCATGCATCATGTTGAAAAGCTGTGCTTGTGGGATTGGGGGATGGAGGAAGCCCCAGAGGTCTTTTAGCTCATTTTCCCATGGCAGGGACTTGATGCCATGTATATACCACACTTTGTGTGTACCTCTTGTGATCACCCCCTGTGCACAAAAAGGTAGAAGAGACTGACACTAATATTTATTCTTTATGCACCAGCTACCAGACGTGATCTGGGGAGATAACGTTGATGGTTTCCCTTAGTCTGCCCAGTGGCCCTACAAGGCATTTCCTTGACCCCTATGTGCAGGTGAGTTAACGATGCTGGGAGAAAGAGAGAAAGAAGACACCAAGATTCACAGCCTGGCTTGGCTGAGGCTCAGTTAGAGTGTGAAGTCTGGAAAAGACACTGCAGGGCATGAATCGGCTGGCTCATCTGATGTCAGAAGAAATGGAAGTTCTGAGAAGCTAGGTTGAGCTTGCTGCCTGCTGACGTAGCCCACGAAGTCAGGCTCCCCCACCCCAGTCCGTGGCTCTAGTGCAGGAACTCAGATAACTTTTCCTCTGCTTTCCCGCACTGCCTCCTTTGCAGAATCCACTTCGAGGTGACTCTGTGCCTGGAGCTTTGCTTCCCTCCAAGGAAGGTAGCAGAGTAAGGGATGGAGAGTTAGGGTCTCCCTCTGCAAGAACCCTTCTGCCATTCCAGTGTTTAGGAATTAACTTCCAAAATCTGGGCGAAATGTGATCCTTCCCTAGCCATGGTGCAGAGCCGGGATGACTTTGAAACCCATGGACACACACACAGTCTAAGGAGGAACCCCAGGCTGTGTGAGCAGAGTTAGATGTCTTGCAAAATTGGATGTAATTCCGATTTTTTGAGAGTGGGGTTGGGCTTGTGAATCATGCTTTGCTTGCTGGTACACCCCAGACTCAGCTGGCAACAAGAACTGGGAGGGCCTGTGAATTCTCAGATGCCTAGGTCCAGGCCCCGGAGGTTCTAATTCAGGAGGTCGGGGTGCGGCCGAGAATTCCCATTTCTCATTAACCCCTGGGAGGTATGGGAGTGTAAGGTCCGATTGCCAGCTACAGTCCAGGAGTGCTGCATTAATGCACTTATGGAATGCATCTCAAGGCCTCCGCATGACATCCAGCTCGGGCGACCGAACGCACCTGAACATGTGAATGTGGCCATGCTTCTTTACAGTTTCCGTTTTCAGCCAAACATAGTTTAGGAAAAATGAACCTAAGGATTTCTTTTTTTTTTTTTTTTTTTTTAGATTTTATTTATTTATTTGACAGAGAGAGATGACAAGCAGGCAGAGAGGCAGGCACAGAGAGAAGAGGAAGCAGGCTCCCTGCCGAGCAGAGAGCCCGACGCGGGACTTGATCCCAGGACTCTGAGATCATGACCTGAGCCGAAGGCAGTGGCTTAACCCACTGAGCCACCCAGGCGCCCCGAACCTAAGGATTTCTACCAGGGAGTCCTTTTGCCAATTTATTTTGCACCGTCGACAAATGTAGGTCCTGTAACTTATGCATACATTGGGTTAGATGATGGGTGAAATACCATCTTCTGAAATATGACAATTACCAATCTAGTAAGACTACCTTCTCACCCCACTCTTCTGTGCAGTCAGTGCCGCTGGTCTTTTGGGTTTTTGTTTTAATCCCAACGTGATTGGTGTTTCCATTGCTTTTTTCGTGGAATCCTGTGTCCTTCACACCAGGTTCATTCATAGACTTGACTCCTTACTAGTGGCCCCGGTCTGTCTCATCCTCTCCTTGCCTTCATTCCAAGAAGACTGAAAGTCCCAGGCACAGTGATATTTACATGAATTCATTCTCTTTATCGGTGGCTATTTACTGATTAGAAGGTTCCGGCGGCACAAGGGAGAAACACCCCCACTGAAGAATGACTAATCGATTGAAGGAACCAAAGGCTGAAGTGAGGAATCACTTTTTAAACTGCAACTTCTCCCTGACTTCATTTGCAAAAGATCTGCCAGACACTGACGGCACAGAAACCAGGGAGGGCGAGGAAACAGTATGTTGTTTCCCCTACACCTTCGGAGATAATGGTCCATGCTGATCTGTGATTTATTTCCTGTATCGGAAGCTCAGAGGGAGGGAATCCATTCAGTGAAAGAGAAAAAAGGAGAATCCAAAACACATCTTTTTAATTACTGGAATAAAATGTAGACTCCCAGAAAGGCCTCCTGACAACATGTTGCCATTACATTTGATTAATGAGTTGGGGAATTGTAGGACATTGGCCTGCAAAGCTCACCATAAAAGAGCACACTTCTTTGAGAACTGGAAAGACCCGATTCTCAAGCAGAAAATCACATGATGCTCTGGGGCAAGAAGAGGTCCTCCCAAGATGCAGTTACTTGTGTTTGCAGCTTTCAGCCTCCTGGACCTGTGTGCCCCCTGCCATCCCCTTTCTCTTGCTCCCTTGAGTTATTCCACTCACTTCCTGCTGGAGTTTGTCTCATTCTGAAAGGGGTGGGGGTGGGGGTTGAGGAGGGGAAGAAATGGGACACAAATGCTTCTTTTATCGTCTGCTATTTTGGGAGGTATTTGAGGCTGTTTGTGACCCTTTTTCCATTTAAATTGTTTTTCCATGCAAATGTTTGTTCTCTACCTAATTTTGGTCAGTTCGTTGCAATGCCCTTTTACAGAACAAGACCAAAAATAGGTGCTAGTGTCACCGAGTGGAAGTTTGCTTCCCAAATGCCCTTAATTGTCCTTCATCCCATTCTCTCTCGTCAGAGAACTGTAGCTGCTGGTGCTGCTGGGAAGGAATCTTTTTCCTGCCTCTGACAGGTTCTTCCCTGAGTGCGTTGACCCCCACACCCTCTAATTATGGTTAAGTGTCCCCGAGTTATGACACCTGAGCATAGATGGTCCTTTTATATCTAGGTTTTCTTCTGGCAGTTTAGTCTTTTGACTTGTTATCAACAATTATGTAAAAAGTCTTGTGAACTTTTAATGGCTATGACAAAGTCCATTTGCACTACTTTTAACCATTCTCCCACGCTGAATATTTAAGCATTTTTCTTCATGTATGTAATATTTTACTTGTTTCTGCTTTATTTAAGCTGAACATATTCCCAAGTGTGTGTGAGATTATTGGGTATTGATATATTTATAGCTCTTGAAATGGTTTGTCAAACATATTCCTGTGTGTGAGGGAGGTTCACTGCGATGTTGGCGGAATTTGGTGTTATTCTTCTTTTGTTCCACTCTCTTAGCAGATATGAAGTGGTACCTCTTAGTTTACAATTTTCATTTCTTCCATAACTAGTAGGGTAGTACATTTTCTAATATATCCATTTGTCACTTGTATCTTTCATTTATAAAATGGCACTTTATATTGGTAAGTATTAGTTTGGCGAACACTGAGTTGATTGGACACATTCTAGCCATGGGTAGGGTAGGAAAGGGAGGGGAGGGAGGGGGAGAGGAAGGGAGAGAGGAAGGAAGGAAGGAAGAGGTGAAAGCTTGTGTCCTAACAATAGGCATTAGCAGAGCTTGACCTTGTTCAGAGATGGGCCTATCTTACAAAACCTGTCCCAAATTAAAATTAGACTACCATAGGGGGCAGTCCAAATATACAGGTGTTAGGAACCAAAGCCTTCTGTTTATTCTTTGCTTCTTTGTTATGAATGTGTTTAGTGTTACCATATGCTCTTCTCCCTTTGAGATGGGCATTTTGCCATGTGTATAATGCTTTGAGACTATTAATTACTCTGAATGAAATAAGTTATTATTATTGTGAATCTCTTCTCTGATGATTCCAGTTCTGCAGGAGAAGTAGGTCTTTGTTCTGTTGGTTTTAGAATAGGTTGCTTTTTATTTTGACACTTAGGTTCAGAGACAGGACCCGTAGCTATGGTGAGCTTTCATGATAATCCAGCTCTTGGGGGTCTGGATAATTTGGGGAAGACATTTGTCATTGGTGACACTCTTGGAAGACTTGGACACGTTACATGGCTTTTGCTCTGCTTGGGGACATTCAGTATTTCCAACATATATTTTATGGCTAAATGCTAATGAGGACCTATAGACTCTGAGATGTGAACAGTCCTTTGCTCTAAGTAGGACAATCAGCAGGTGGGTTTTCCCCCCCTATTCATTTGTTCAATCATTTATTAGTTCATGTATGAATCCAGCTCATGTTTATTGAAGAACTACAGTGTCAGGCATCCTGATAGGAATTCTGACTCAGAATTGTTTAGGGAGGGAAACACAGCCATGCTTCCTTTTGGTCTTCTTCTGCTAATTCTCTGATGTCTGTCAGGTAGTGGTTCAGAAGGTAGTAAACTAACTTCAGCTACTCTAACACGCAACCTCACCCCACCTCTCCAGCCTGTGCAGGCTGTTAAGATCCTGGAACAAAGAAAGAGGTTGGAGAAAGATACATGACTTCAAGATCTGAACATGGAGAAAATGGGCACCGCATCAGAAATGAGATCCAGGCTGAGAAGAACAAGAGAGAAATATTGGTCAAAACTTGGTGCTTTACAGGGATGCCTGGGTTGCTCAGTTGGTTAGGCGGCTGCCTTCGGCTCAGGTCATGATCTCAGTGTCCTGGGATCGAGTCCCACATCCGGCTCCTAGTTTGGCAGGAAGCCTGCTTCTCCCTCTGCCTCTGCCTAGCACTCTCTCTGCCTGTGCTCGCTATCTCTCTCTCTGATAAATATATAAATAAAATCTTAAAAAAAATTTAAAAGCTTGGTGCTTTACATTACTGTGAAAATTACAGAGGATGGCAAATATAAAGCACCTAATGGCCTGATCTGTGCTTTCTAAGGGTCTGTGACTACTAGGTTGATTAGACTGCAAGAGAACAAGAGAGGTTGAGAGACTAAGCAGAGGCTATGGGAGTGTTCAGAGTGATGGTAAGAAGTTAGATTACACTGTGGAGATGCAGAGAGAGGTGGAAAAAGTACAGATATAGTTTAGAAGTTAAAGTGATTGTAGTTGATGAGTGATTGATTGTGGAAAAGAGGACAAAGGAAGAATCAAAGATGGCTTCTGGGTCCTGGCTTAAACACATGGGTGCTGCAGTTTGTTACATCATGATGGACAGGAATGGAGGGTATGTTGGATGGGGGACATGTTTGAGTCTGTTTGAATATGGGTAAAGGGGAAATTATGGGACCACCATTTGGAGAAATCTTGTCTATAGGTTTCTCTGGACATGTCGGAAAAAATAAATTGGTTACTTAAATATGGGTCATCTTCCACAAAACTCCTGGTTGGATAGATGGATTCAATTGGCAAAGATTGTTTCTGCCACTATCTCTAGGTGGCGCTGTTTCCCCTTTAACGCTACTCTATGTAAGCACAGGCTATACTTTGCTTATGATAACCTCGTTGTACAAGGAGGTTAAGGCTGAAGAATGCATGAGCATCATCATTCCAAAGTAGGGGGAATAACTAGCTGTCTGCGACACATAGAGGCAATCCGCTCTGCTTCTTGTCCAATTGCCCCAGTTGGAGCAAGGGCTCCAGAACCCAAGAGCTGATGAACTGGAGAAAGAGATGGTAGAACACATCCCTCTGGGGAGAAGTAAGGAAGGTATGATTAGGTTGAAGGGAACCAGAGGGATCATGTTCAGTGTTTGGGAGGGTGGGGAACTAAAAGCCATTAAAGAAAATTCATTTTCATCCTGCAGAAAGATGTGCCCCTGAAGGTGTGGAAGATGGGAAGATCTTGGGATAGAGAAGAAAGCTTGTGTTTTGGTGAGACTCTGGCCACGCAGAGTAAGTAGATGTGAAGAACCAGGTGTGACTTGTGGTTTTTGAGCCTTTATTTAAATAGAGGAGGAGCTGGAACATGGGTCCATCCACTGACTTTTTGAGGAAAGAGCCCCCGAGGGAGAGTTGTTAAAGGTTCATCTCAGGAATTAGGAAAACCCATGGAAGACTGCATTGACTAATGTGGTGATTTCAGTGAGAAGGAGAAACAGGGCTGGGATTTTATCATTGTACACATAAAGCCTTCTCTTCTCTTCTTCAACTTGAACTACAAAGTGATGCACAGTCTTTCCTTCAAGCTCTGCTCTTGAGGTGTGTTTATACATGATATGAAGGAAATACTGGTATGTATTTGGGTTTTTTGTTTTGTTTTGTTTTGTTTCTATTTTTCAAGCAGGAAATGATTCTTTCTACTAAGAGGGACTTTGGGTAGACATCCTTCACTGAAGGATGCTTGTTTGTCTTTACTCATGTAGACGGCTCAGAGGAGAGAAGCAGGGAGCTGCAGGGTTCCTGGGCACATCCTGCAGACAGTGCTGAATAAGTAACACCTCCAACAGAAATTGGAGAGTCAGTGACCATAAGCTGGGCAAAGAGAAGCAAAAACCGAGACTTAGTTTCAAAGTTCATGAAACAATAGGAATTTCTTTAGAAAAGAGAGGCAGAAATAGGAATTTCTTTAGAAGAGAGGCAGAGAGAACAGCACAGACACTGTTCCCTTGGGTCAGGGGTGGGGGATCTGAACACAGCAGTGTGATTTATAACTGTATTCTTTTTCTTACAGAGACTTATGTTATGGAAATTTTCAGTCATCCATAAATAGAGACACACGAGTATACTCATTATTCAATTTCAGCAATTACCAACTCATGGCCAATTTTTTTCATCTGTATCCTCCTTCTCCCCCCATATTATTTTTGAAGCATAGCCCAGACATTGTGTTATTTTATCTACAAAGATTTTAAAAAAGATTTTATTTAATTATTTGAGAGAGAGAGTTCATGTAGAAGGAGTGGCAGGCAGAGGGAAGGAGAGGAAGAAGCAGGCTCCCCACCAAGCAAGGAGCCCAATATGGGACTCAATCCCAGGACCCTGGGATCATGACCTGAGCCAAAGGCAGAAACTTCATCTACCAAGCCCCCCAGGTGCTCCTTTATTTGTAAATATTTCAATGCAGGTGGATCAAATAGCTCATCAGCATTCAAACTTCTAATTGTCAGTAAATGTCATAATTTTTTGTTTTTTTTTTAAAGCCCATATCTAAAAAAGATACATCCACTATGATTGGTTTATTTGTCCTTTGGTCTTTTAAAGACTATAGGCTCCTTTCACTTTCATTTTTATTTATTCCTTGCAATGAGTATGTGGAAGACAACTATATTCTTTAAGTTGTTAGGATGTGATCCTCTCTGTGGCAGACACTGGTCACTGACCAAGCTTCCTTTTCCTTTTCCTTTCAGGTACACAGCTAAACCAAATTTCCCAGCATTCTTGCAGTTACATAGGATCTAGTGACTGAGTTGGGGCCAGTAGAGTGTTGGTGGAGCAGGTGGGTGCTGCTCCTGCCTGGACGGTTAAGACCACCCATGTGTCATCACCAAGCTCTTTCCCTTTCCATGCATTAAAGATGGTGGAACCACAAGATGCAAGGAGCATGCATATCTGAATCAGTACTTGGAGGATAACACCTGCCTGCCCAGGAGGTGTTTTGCTGAGTTTGCTTGTAACATCAGCTAACATTTCCTCAACAAATAAAAGTTTTATCTGAGTCTCACTCACTGTAGAGTGGGTCTCAACCTTGAGTTTGTATTATTACAAACATTGTGGGAGCTTTTAAAAAATCTTTGCCCCAGGACAATTAAATCTAAATCACGGAGAAGGGTTCAGGTTATTTAAATAGGCTACTTAAGCAGAGCACAATGTGTAGTTCTAACATACTTCTGGGGTTGAGAATTACTGTTAGTGATTGTGGGTTCTGTTATACTTAGGGACTCTTTTTTTCATTTCCCTAAATGAGGGATTAATGAGCTGAAAAATCCCTCTAGATCTTGTTCACTTTGTTACATACAGTTACTAGGCAGGATACACACCACCTAGTTATAGTCAATGTTCTGGCATGTCATGTGGCAAAATCAGGCATACAGCCTCTCACCCCCTGTTGTCTACCATTTTAATGGCACTTGTTCTTTCTGGGACACACTGGTATAACCAGTCTTGAAGCTCTCCATTGTGATCCTATGTTTGCATGTACATTTCTGCTGGGAGATGAAGAATCTCCTGTAGAAGAAGAGCTCTGTGTCCTATCCCTGTGTCTGTTGACAAAAATAGTGGCAGTCATATGATAGGATTTTACTACATCTCACTGATGGATGAATGAGTTAATTTATCACAAAGAGATTATGGAAGCAAGTCCAGAGAGGAGTCATTCTTTGAGAAAGGAGAAATAGACATGACAAGAAATGAGAAAATAGTTGACTTAAAGCAAGTAGAGCAAGAAGGCTTCTGGTAAATTAGGTTTGAAGAAGCATACACAGAAGAGAGGGAATGAGATCCACAGCACCCTTAGAATCATGAGTCACACATAGCAGCAGATAAAAAGGCAAATGTCCACAGCATAAAATGGTGGGCTTGGAAGGGACCCCAGCATTGATCTAGACCAGTGAGTCCCAGCTGTATAGACCTCTGGGAGTCCCTGAGACCTTCAGGGAGTCTTCAGAGTCAAACTTATCATAATATAACATATCATTTGCCTCTTTCATCACATTGACTTTGTATCAAAGGTACAAAAACAATGGTGGGTAAAACCACAGCTGCTTTAACATAGATCAGGGCAGTGGCCCTAACCTGTACCCATAGTCCTTGCATTTTTCACCATTGCACACCCACCATAAAAAATAATAAAAAACAATACAGTTTAAAGAATGTTCTTGATGATACAGTGAAAATTATTTTATTAAAATTTGGCCCTTGAGTAAGTGGCTTTCTACTATTCTCTTTGACCAAACAGGAAGTAGTCAAGAAAACATTCCTGCTGCATGCTGAGGTATGACGTTTACCTCTAGGAAAAGTACTTGTGTAGTTGTTTGAGTTGCAAGCTGAACTAGCCACTTTTTTTTTTCTTTCATCCCTTACCATTTTTATTTGAAAGAATGGTAGACAAATTATGGTTATACAGGCTTGGGAAGCTGGTAGACATTTTCTTGAAGATAAAAGAAGTAAGCCTACTAGCTGAAGAAAAACTCCTGAAAGTATTTGTGTCCAATGATAGAATGTTAGCTGTCAATCAAAAATTGGAATTTTGGATAACAAGTGTTTACCACTATGCTTAATAGCATCTTATAATATAAGGATTTCCTGGCAATGATACTAATGAACATGATTTTTTTGATGTTGTACAAGTAATGTGTCCACACTTGTAGAATCTGAAATAAGCCAGTGAACTAATATTTCCAAGTGACCAAAGAGTGCTTTTCTAAAGTCATATGTGAGTCAAAGTGACATCCAGAGAGCAAGATGGCCCATGGATGTCCATCTAACAGGATGCAAAAATTTTGTTGTAGGGCTTCTGGGTTGCACCTTCAAGGAACTATAACCTATGAAGTTTGGTAGAGCATCATGGATGACTCTGGGAAATTCTCTGCAAAGGCTATTAATGTATCCCTCCTTTTCCCAACTATAGGTTTCTGTGAGGCTGAATCTTCTTCATATACTCCAACTTAAACAACATATCACAGTAGATCGAATACAAAAACAGATGTGAGACTCTCGTCTCCCATCAAGCCAGACATTAAAGAGATTTGTAAAATTAAAGGCATTTCTCACTAATTTTTAAATTTGTTTTAGAAGATGGTTATTTTCCAAAAAGATGTTTTATAGGTTAACATGTCATAGGATCTACTCGACCTAATTTTAAAAATTCCCTGCTTTAAATCCTAGTATGTTAAATATTGATTGATGTAGTCTACTTACACAAAGATTTTGGGCTCCCCCATAATTCTTATGTGTTTAAAGGGGCCCCAAGATGATAAAGGGCTGAGAGTTCCTGTAGTCCATCACTTTGTCATATGATGGGGGGAAAGGAGGTGAGAACCACAGAGAGAGATGGAACATTAGTAATTGCTGGGATAAGTTGCCAAGATATAAAAGATAGTGTGGAAGAAAGTGCTTTCAGACAAGAAAACAACCAAACAAACAATTCTTTGTTGGGAGTGCTTCTCTTGAATGTTTTTATGACCTGGAAATGCAGTTGTCATCAGGGGAAATTCTCAGCTTGAATAATATATGGCATGATGCAACTTACCAGAAACAAGTGCTTAACTTTGTTATTCTCAACTCAAAAAACCTTCCATATGCATCTCCATCACTCGTCTTTTTGGGAACACACAGAAGAAAACAATAGCAACAACAGCAACAAAAAGAGCCATAGCCATAGACAAATGTGTGACTTATCATAATTAGAGCTGGTTAACTGGGGGACAGAAGTCCAGGGTCCTGGTTCTCAGCCCAGGTGACTATAGGAAACAAGAGAGACAGGAGACCCCCAGTAGCAATGTTTTGCTGAGACAGATGTGATGGAGAAGCACAGGATGCTTTAAAAAAAACATGTCCTGCAAACCATGTCACTGTCGGACTCAAGAAGGCTCAGCCAATCAAAACTTTCCAAGGACCAGCGATGTTGAATTTCAAGTTGTGTACCATTGTTAGAGATGCTTGGGAAGAGAAGCAGAAGGGGTCCACATCTGGGGAAGTGGCAGAGAAGAGGGTGATGTGGATCTGGGGTAGAGAGTGCAGTTGTACAGTACATGATTCACCTGGAGTCACAGAACATTTTATAGATGTTATTTTTAAGTAGTCTGTACACCCGGTATGGGGCTTGAACTTACAAGCCCAAGATCAAGAGTCACATGCTCTACTGAGTGAGCCAGCTGGTGCCCCATCACTAAACATTTTAAATGAGAGAGATCAAGGTCTCTGGACCTGGGCTAGAGAGGCCCCCGAACTGGACTCCCCTAGCCACATACCTCCCCACAGGACAAAGCATCTGCAGGGCCAAGGGGGCATTCTCTCACCTAGCCCATGCTGCTTACTTGCAAGCCATACTCTGGGTTCTAAGTTCCTGGCATTTTCTACACAAATAGCCCCCATCCTGTATCCTGGCTGGGCCTGTCCCGAGAGGGTGATGCTCTGTCTGAGGGATGGCGATTTGAAGGGAGGGTGGGTGGAGTTGGACATTTGGTCTGCAGTGCCCCCACTCCAGCACTTGAGGTCTCTTGTGACATGGCTGTAACCAAGAGCCATGGATGTTTATTCTCATCTGACATTATTCCTGCACAAAACTCTGAGGGGTCTAAGATTTGTAAGTCAATCTGACCTTCTCTAGTTCATCACCTTGTCATTGTCAAGGTAGGGAGACAGAACATACTTTGTTAATGATGAGATTCCATTTGAACCCTTGTCTGGGGCCCCACTAGTGTTAGGGGCAGGTCTGTCCAAAACCATGTTTGCAGACCTACTGGCTGACCTTTAGTCCTGGAATGTTCTGGTGAGCCATGGTCTCTGTCTCCAATCATTTCGCATCCAGAAGCTCAAACTGCAGGATCATGACTTTTGCTCACATGGTGAATTCTTAGCAAAATAAACATGTTTGTATCTGGGCATTATTTCAGATTTTGGGTAGTCATTAGAGTTATCAAGGGGTCAAAGAACCTGTCCCTGGGGAGGAATCAACTGGGCCAGTGGGCCGTTTCCAAGCTAGTGGGTGTAGAGTAGATGTCCTCTCAGGAATATCCAACATGCTTTCCTTCATTGTTGCTGAAATCTTCCCCACACATCAGGCCAGACAGATGGCTGCCCCAGAGCAGGGCCACTGACTTATCTGTAGCTCACCCCCGTGAGCAAGGCCTGCTGACTCAGAGACTATCAGACCCAGTGGAGCAGCGCATGGAACCAGACCTCCTCAATCATGACACCGTCTGGGTGCCCGCCGTACATTGGAGACATGCCTGTTGACTCACCCTCCCAACAGCAGATGGCTCAATTAACAATCAGAACTGTGGTTACCGCGGGGAGTTAAAGATAGAATGTTCTAAACCTTTGCGAGTCGCTCGTAAATGTAGCTGCCATTATAGAGTGTCACCTATGTGCCACTAGGTACTTCGTGGTCACTCTTGTCTTAACTTAAATTCACAGAGCGCTGTTCTGAGCCAGCGCCGTTCTAAGCATTTCCAAATGTTCATTCATACAGTCCTGGTAACGAGCTTACGCGGTAGGCACGGTGCTGAATTCCATTTTATGATCGATGAAACGGAGGCATAGAGTGGGTAGGTATCATGTCCAGGGTAATAAACTAGCCGGTGGGAAACTGGTGGCACAAACTGCAGGCAGCCTGCTTCCAGGGACTAACATACCGAATCCACCCTGGGAGCCCTTCAGGGCAGACACCATTATCCTTGCATTTCAGGAGTTGGGGACACGATGCCAAACCCTCTAGGCTCCCCAGCTTTCCCTGGTGAATGAGTTGGCTACGGCTGTGCAGCAGGTAAAAGGTACCAGGCTTGAATCCTGTCCACCGAAGCGGCTGGACTGGGAGTGCCCCCTTCCCCTTTCCTGAGCATTCTGGATGAGCAGGAGTTGGCCGCCTATTGGAAGATTTTGACCCTTGTCCAGGTCAGGCCTGTGTGCCATTTCCATTTTGGGCTAAGGGCCTACAGATGGACTGGGAAAGGCCCCGTGATCACTTCTGAAATGATTGAGATCCGGGATGGGGAGAGACGGGCATTGCAGGGATCTCAGTCAGCCTTGCTGCCTCATGGCTTGGAGACTTTTGGTTCCTGAGACTTTTGTTCCTGATGTATGTCTCTGCCGTAACCAGGATGGTTGAAATGCAACGCTTCACCGTCCAGTGGAGAGAGCACTGGTGTTTGGACACCGGCAGGACTCGGGTTTCCTTGACCTCCCGGGGACTCCTGGTTTCCGCCTGTGCAAAATGGGGATGATGCTGTCCCTGCTGGGTTGAAGTGAGGACAGGCACAGAGCAGGCAGCCCGTAGAAACGCTGGTGTCCTCTCTCTTCCTTCAGAGCCTTGCATGAGCATTGCAAGGACCTGTAGCCAGCTCCCTGTGAAGGGGATCTGGCAAGTGCGAGGAGTATCACGCCAGCTTCTCTGTCCCCTGGACTCCGGAAAGCAAAGCGAAGATCTCCCCGGCCAGCAGTGCGGCCTGCTGAGTCCACTGACGTAATGGCTCAGGCAAGAAGGCCCTGCTCTGCCTGGCCCCGAGCCTGGGCTGTTGAGCCAAAGTGGAGCAGTCAGGAGGTCTGGCCCCGGGAGTTCTGGCCAGCCTTTCTCTTCAGGCCAGGGACAGCCTCTCCATGTTCCCAGGGCGGCTGGGGGCTTTTGCAGAAGTGGAATGGGGAAACTGGTGCCAAATTTCTCTCATTCTGTCCCGTGGGCTGTGTTTTGTGTTGTGGGATGAAGACAGATAAGCGGTGAAGCCATCCCTGAGGAGCAAATCAGAATTGACAGTTTGCCCCTGGGCCAGGACCAGAGAGGGCCAGGCAGCCAGGATGTCGCCGTTTCTTGGTATTCTTTAGGGGACAGTAAGGAGCCCAGGTCTAGACATACTTCTGAAGCATTTCCTTTGCTCTCTAGCCTGGCTGGGAGGTAAGAGAGGGAGCCTGAGCATATGCTCCGTATTGATTTGCATTTGCACACTTTCCTGCATCCATTATCGCACCTCATTAGGGCTTGGAAGGGGAAGCAGAGCCAGTGTGGTGGCAGCATGAGCTTTCCTGAGCCCCGTGGAGAATTGTCCCAAAGAGTAAATGAAAGTTGTGAGGGCTGGCCAGGAGCTGGCAGGTGGCTGCGCGCCTCCGGGCCCAGGCCCAGCTTCCAGGGGTCCAGCTGCGCCTGTGTTACGTGGCCCAGTGAGGGCGCCCCCCGGGCCTGGTGGCCCTGTGACGGATGATCCCGCTGCAGCTTGCAGAGTCTCCCCGGAGCCCCGAGGATCCCCCACACATCTGCACTCCCGGTTTGGCATTCCTTGAGCTCTAAAGCCAATGGTTAGAAATAAAGCCACTCCTTCCCTCTTCTTTTTTTCTAAAGATTTTATTTATTTATTTATCTATTATTTATTTATTTGACAGAGATCACAAGTAGGCAGAGAAGCAGGCAGAGAGACACAGAGAGAGAGATAAAAAGAGAGAGAGATAGGAGGAAGCAAGCTCCCTGCTGAGCAGAGAGCCCAATGCGGGGCTCCATCCCAGGACCTAGAGATCATGACCTGAGCTGAAGGCAGAGGCTTAACCCACTGAGCCACCCAGGTGCCCCAAAATATAATTAACTTTTTTTTTTTTT
>NC_081568.1:144692108-144727518 GCF_022355385.1 Mustela nigripes
CCCCCCCCCCCCAAATCTTTTTAAACCGGGAGAGAGAGAGAGTGCAAACTGGGGATGGGGGAGCCAAATGGAGAGGGAGAGAGAGAATCCTAAGCACCCTCCAGACTCAGCATGGAGTCCAGTGTGGGTCTCAATCTCACAACCCTGAGATCATAACCCGAGCTGAAATCAAGAGTCAGAAGCTCAAGTGATTGAGCCACCCAGGCACCCTGCTTTTCATTCTTTGATGCCTGTCTTGGAGTTTACTTCCAAGACGTTTCTCCCTCCGGAAGTGGGGACCTGGTTTCTAGACCTGGCTCTGTCACTCATCAGCTGTGTGAACATGAGCAACCCAAATGGACTCCCATCGAGCCTCAAATATTTCCTCATCGCTTACGTAGATGGCGCCATATTGATTGACCTAGTTACGGTGTGGACATTGGTGAAAATAAAATGACCCAACAGTACTTCCAACATGCTTTCTTGGCAAGGCGCTCTGTAAAAGTCGAGCAGTATCATTTGGGAATGAATAGAGCCATTTTTCTCCCTTGCCTGTGAAAAATTGTCTTTATTGATCATCTATTGAATCTTTTCCTTACGGTAATCTGTACTAGCTCTGGGTCTGTCATCAAGAAAGCATTGCAGACCAAAAGTTTGTCTTTGGAAATAAAAGGACTCCTTTATAATCTTCCTCTGAGGGTAAAAATCAAGGAAATTCAGGAATTATTGTGGAAGGCTGGAACAGTGAGGTACTTCGTGACTGTTCTTGCTTTCATCCAGAATGGGAAGTGGGCAATGGTGCAGCGTCTGACCTGCACAGTGGTCCAGAGGAGAGAAGGGTCCAGGCTGGGGGAACATTAGAAAGATCATGGAGGCCGGTGACAAGAAGTAAGGTCTCAGCCAGCCCTGGGATGTTGGCACAACCCAGGCACAGGATGAGATCATCATTCATAGATTCTAATTTCCACTAAAGAGACCCAACTGCTTTTCACCCTGTGTCCTCTGAGAAAGGTTTCTTATGGGCTCTTATTTTATCAGCTCTAAATTAAATGGTTCACAGCGCCATTTGCTTTAAGGTAACTTGAAGAGAAATCATGAGGCCCTAGAACGCACAGTACAGAAAAGGGAGGTGGAGTAAGAAGTAAAATCAGGCATCGGGATAACAACAGTTTACCCTCATGGAAAGGAATATTTCGCCAACTGTTCCCATATACTTCCCTTTCTAACAACCCCTCATTACCATTTTAAAACATGTGCTTATTCAGCTGCTCTCCAATTCTGCAGTTTGGCAAAGTATAGTTGGTAGTATTAGCCCTTCTGTTATAACTCAGGTGTGAGGCAAGTGGGTCCTAGGCAAATCCAGGCATGGGAGGGGCCTGGAAAAAGGTGGGGATCCAGTTATAGAGCCCCCGCCTTGGGCAGCCCCAGACACACAATGGGGAACGGGATAGCAGAGGTGATTCTTGGGGTGGTTGCAGAACACGGCACCAGGCAGCCTGTGGCTTCTGTTCCCAGACAGCAGGAGCACTCTGCCTTTAGCTTAGAGGGTGGCACCCCATCCTAGGAGAAGCCTCTAGAAGACCACACAGAGGCACAGTATCCAGACCAGCCAAATGGACTGTGACCCAGTTTGGGCTTGGACTCTAGATAGGGCAACAGTGTACTCAAAGGAGGAGGCAGTGCCTGTGACCTGCCAGGATCACGGGCTGAGCAGAGCTTGGCCGAGGGGTTCAAAGGAAGGTTTGGGCTTGACCCTGCTGTGCCTAGGCTGGGGGGTCCATTTGGCAGGCCGAACAAAAGCCCAGCTATCTTGATGGGACTTCTAGTAACAGATCAAATCCCTGTTGGGTGGCCCTGAGTATTTGGTGTTGGACCCAGGATTGGGGCTGCCTGAATCTGAAGGATAGGTCTTGTAGGAGATGACCTACAAGGATTTAGAGAAGATAGAGGCTGAGCTTTGGTGATGATACAGCTCCCTCCAATATTATTTGCTGCTATCCAGGGACAGAATTACAAAGCAGAAGAAGTTTCCTCTTGAAAAAGAGTGTCTTTATACTTTTAACACTACCTTGGATGAAGATGGGACACAGAATGGCTCTGAGGGAACTTGACCCTTTCTACCCACCCCACCCACAATCATTTTCATGCGTTTGGTAGGCTGGTGGCTGGAGTTGAGTCCATTAGCATGGCAGGGGAAAAACACATGGGTTCAAATGAGACTTTTGACCTTGACTTTGTTAACCCCAAGCTTTATTTTTTATTTTTATTTTTTTAATTTAATTTTTAAAATTATGTTATGTTAATCACCATACAGTACATCATTAGTTTTTGATACAGTGTTTCATGACTCCTTGTTTGCATATAACACCCAGGGCTCCATGCTACAGGTGCCCTCCTTAATGCTCATCACTGGGCTCACCCATCCTCCCAACCCCCTCCCCTCTGAAACCCTCAGTTTGTTTCCAGGAGTCCACAGCCTCCCCTGGTTCATCTTCCCTCCGGTTCCCCCCTTGATTTTTCCCTTCCTTCTCCTAATACCCTCCATGCTATCCCAGGCTTTAATCAGTTGGGTCAAACTCTCCATTGGATGGGAGGTAGTTTTGATAACTCCCACTGTTTTGAGGAGGCAGAAACTGCAGAGAAGTTCTATCATAACTGGGGAAGGGGCTGGCAGGGCTCATGAAGGTGGTCGGGCTCTGTCGGCTGGGAGGTGGGGGGAGGGGTGGTGGTGGGGAGGTTTGGACCATGGGTCAGTGTTATATAAAGAGGAGGATTTCCCTTGGAGGTAACAGAATTTGAAGCCAAAAGAACTCTTTGATCTCCAAAGTGGGGGAGGTCTAGCCTTGTTTGAAAAAGGTTTTGGGTTCTGAACAACATTCTGTTCTCAAGAATGACAAACGTACCTGGCTCAGCTGAATTCATTAGGTGTTTTTCTTAAGTACCATGATTCTTTGGCCAGTATTAGCTGAGTAAGGACAGCGTGGGTGCCTGAATAGTGTGTATGTCCTGCAAAACTCCCTGAAGCACTTAACACGACCTATAAATAATGCATAAGGGTGACCAGGGTGATGACGAGGTACGTTTTCTGGACGTAAACTCATATGTCATTATCCTGCTGAGGGAGCAGCTTCCTGTTGGATTGCTAAATTATTCTTTTTATTATATTTAAGGCACAATGTTGAGTGATTTACTCGTCTTTGTAATTAGGCCAGGTGATTAGAGAATCTTGCAGTGGCTCTGTTCTTTCCCTTGAAGAACACACTCTCGGGGAGTCTGAAGGCGACACACTGCTTACCAAGCTGGGAAACACTTATGGTTAGCTCTTGATATTTTTGCAAAGTGAAAAGAAAATGAAATATTCTCCAGAGAGTGCCATCAATAATGTTTGTGTAAAAAGGCAGCAAAATTCCAGTGGCTGGTCTACCTGCGTGGAAAGATGTTCTACACTGAAAACAACACTTCTCCAAAATATAGTTTTGAAGAGTTAGGTTGGACATCTCAAATTTCTGAAGGCTTGCTCTAATAGGAGCGTGTAAGAGGGTGAGTCTGATGCTAAAGTGGTCTCCTCTTGGCCCACCAATGCAGACCTCATTGTCAGAAGGTTTATCTATTTCTTATCTCTGCTGTTCCGAGTCACCCATAGCATTCCCTGCAGAGGTGGAACTGCCCATGGAGGTTTCTTCACCGCAAAGGGACATCCAGAATGCAGTGGTTTGAGCACAGTCAAAGCCTTCATTGAAACTTTTAGGAGCAGCCTCTGTCTGTAGCCTTTTGCCCTGTGGGCAGTTTGGGGAGAAGGCAAGGCAGGCAATAACTAGTGTCTTCAGTTGTGATCCAGTTATCTCCAGGATCATACCACTTTATCTTGTGTGTGTGTGTTTAGCATGCATATCCTGGTCCATGTGTTTGGGGGAGGATAATGGCCAGGAAGATGGCAGAGCAGAGGGGTGCCCTGTGATGGAGGGGTTGGTTCCCATTCCCAGCTCCCAGTGTGGTGATACAGGAACAAAGATGCAGCCAGTTATCTTTTATTCACACATTAATTTTTGATTTTTCAGTGCCAGAGCTTCTTAAAATGTTTTCTCTATGAACCCTTGCTTTGAAATTCTTCATCTGCCAGGCTGATCTATGGAAGACGGCACTCATCATATCTTGACAGTATCATTGTTCTCTTGTTGGCTTGATGTTCTAGGCAATAACAATAGCAACAGCAAGAAAAAAGAAACTTGGATTGGTTGGTGTAATTTCACGATGGTTTTATGTATAATTTCCATTGGTATTTTTGAAATATTAAGAATAATTTGATGAGCTTATTTGATTTCCTTCGTAATTTGTACAAGTCTAGTTAGGTGATACAGTGAACTACTCTCTGATCTAATATGGGTGCTTCAGATCTATTGTTCACAGACTGCTTCTATAGAGCTATGGAAGGCTTCCAGCCTATATGGGGTTCACAGAGCAGCACAGATGCTCAAGTCTTAGATCTTTAAGTGTTGGTTAGCTCTGGTTTGTTTGTTGGTTTTGTTTTTAGTATCAATTGGCTTTCTGTGAACTATCGCATTCTTAACTCAGTAATATGACTCTCCATGTCCCCATCATCATCCTTTAGCCAAGAATATTGTGGCCCTGATGCCAGATCCCAATTCATGTACAGCAGGGTTTTAGTTAGATATGGTGTTTTATTGATTGATTAATTGATTGATTGGTGCAAAATGGTGGTTTATTCAAGCACAGGGACCCATGGGCAGAAAGAACCACCGCACCAGGGTTGTGAGATAAGGTGTTTTAAAATATTTCTTGAAATTCACTATGTGGTATGATATACCTGCAAGATACTTAGCAGACATAGGCCTTGGGGAGGTCTCTATTCTTAGTGGTGATACTTGGCAACTTTGAGATCCTGGTGATATCAGTCTTAAAGAAGCATGTTTGTGTTATTGGGCTAGTTCTGCTCCTAGGATTAGCAAAGAGAGCACTTTATTGTGCCTTGATGGAATGCATGAATTAGTGGACCTGAGGGCTCTTGTGCAGGTTTAATGGCAACAATGGAACAAACATTGGCACCATGTTTGTTCACCAGTAGAGTGAACCAAAATGATGTGATAGTTTCCATTGTAATGTTCCCAGAGACATAGCTCCAATAATTTCTTATTTATGCTATTCACACATCTGACCTTCCCTTGGTGTTAACTCCAGCATTCTAGGAAAAAAATCATTTACATTAAAGGTGACACTACTTTCTCTTTTGGAACACGTACTTGGCAAGGAATTCATTAACCAGACAGGTGTTTATGTCACTGTCAAATTGCAATTGCTTTGTTTGTTTGTTTCTGCCCATGGGAATAACACAAACTACTAGATGTTAATAAGCAGCAACTAACTTCCTGTGACCTTTTCCGAGTTTAGGCATCTGAAAGAAACTGCAGCCGTTATTTCAAGGTTGCTTCTCATTCTTGGTTTCTTTCTACAAATTTAAAATGGTGGGAGCCTGGAGGTAACCTCAGATGAGTATGCTTAGGGGGCTGGTTGAAAACTATCAAAAGTATAAAATCAATGCAGGAGGCAATTGGGAGCCTCTCATTAGAAGGAAAGACATCCAACAGCACATGAAAGAGTTGATTGCTGCTGTGTAATTGTATGTTGATGATCAGGAAGGAAGAAAAGCAGGAGGGCTAGATTCACAAGAAGGTTGGAGAATTTGATGCACAAGTAAAAATGACACGGAAGTTGACAAAAAGGGGGCAGAGGGATACACTTAAGTCTTATAATTTGGGAGAATTTGGCCTTGTTAGGCTAGTTACAGAGGTAAAAAGAAAAAAAAAATCAAAGATGTCCCTATGGATAAAGACATGAGGGAACAAACTGGAAAGGCCAGCCACTGGGACATGATGAGGAGAGGGATAGAGAGGGAACACACAGCTGTGTACTTTTAATGGCAGTGAAGCATGGGAGTGGAGAATCTGGAAGGTTAGAGCTGAAGGAACCTTAGCAGTCACTCAGACCGTTCATCACCAACATTCAGTGAGTTGGCAAGTTAATGACACACTTGGGAATACCACCCATGTTTCTTGGTTTGTGTTTTCTATCAAGGTGTCTTGTCAAGGTCTCATGGAAAATAAAAGTGGGAGAATATAATTGTATTTGGGGCATCCATGGAGCAGGTCAAACCAGAGGTCAGGATTGTGTTTATTAGGGTGGCCACCAAAGGTTTGAGTATGAAGCAGAGTTCAAGAACAGCTCTTTTCAAAGCAGACGTATAAGATGGAAGATGTATTGGAAAAGACATTCAGCTTAGAACATTTAGCCCCAAACTCCAAGAGTAGGACTGTGTGCCTGCGGGTTTCCTAAGTGGGTGTGGGTTCCCGGGGAGCCCAAACCTGAGTGGAACCAGGGTTGGGTGGGGGACACAGGTTCTAGGGCTCCTACTGAGGGGACTCCACTTAGCTATAACATCTCTAAGAATTTTTAAGTGATCCTGTAGGAGGCCCCCCAAGGCTGGCCAATATGTTACAGTGTTAGGTCACATGTATCAGTTGCCTTGGTTACTCTGACTAGAGATTTAAAAATTAGCATGGCAAACCTGGGGACTCCCACTGAACTGTCAGATAATCCGGGAGAAGACTCTGGAGACATCGTTAATTCAGTAAGCTGGTCAGAAGCCAAGACTGGCTATTTTGAGAGCTTGAGGGCTCCTCAGGGGGAAGTCGGGATGATGAGGACTGTAGTTAATAGGCAGTGACTCCGAGGGCTGACCTTGACTTCAGGGGACTTCGCTAGGCAATCTGTGTCTACTGTGAGTGGCAAAGCAGCTCATGAAGCCCCAGTTGAATCTTTCCCTGGGAGCTATTTCTGAGGGGAGTTTCCAGCTCTGCTTAGTAGTCCTTGAAAACCTTGTTGGGGCTGGGCCATGATATTTCATCTGCTGGACTCTTGCCTGGGTAGGGGTGGTAGTGGTGGATCATCTGAGCATGGTCCAGTTATGTGTAAGAAGCTCAGGGAACATAGTAGGGCTGGTTTCAGAGGGTTTGTTAATATAGTGATTTCAGTGGCAGTATGGCCTAGTGATGAAGAGTGTTCAGACTTGACTTTGGTATGTTAGTTCTGTGATCTTGGGCACGTTGTTTAACCTCTCTGAAACTTAGGTTCTTCATCTGTATAATGGACATAATAACTATACCTATGGCATTGGGCTTTAAGAATAATTAAATGAGACAGTGGGGATGCTTAACCCTTTGCTGAGCTCATAGGAAGCCTTCCTTAAAATGCCGGGTATTGTTTTTATTGTGCCTTCTGGTGAGTGAGAATCTGGACTCTAGTTTAAAGAGACCTTTGAAATTCTCAGCCCTGGAGTGCTGAGCAGCGGTCTCATCTCTCAGAATATAGTAGGAAAAGTTCTCCCGGGCTTAAAGGAAACCCATGGACTTAAGCCTCAATGAAGTCAGAAGGAAGAAAGAACATGGACATAACAGATGATCTCAGCACTATCTCCCTCTACCCCCTTGAAAAATGGGGTTTGTATGTACTTTGCATGGTTTTGAACCCTGGTCCCATACATGGAGTTTCCATGAGCCTCAAGGATGGGGCTCTCTGGCTTTGGGTACCAATAGGAGCACCAGTATTTGAATGTTTAGGGGAGGCAGAGATTAAGAAGATAGCCTACCTTCAGTGGGCCAGGGGCAAGAGGCAGAGACCACATGGTGTGTTTGTGGGCACTTGAGATAGAGGTTTTCAGAAATGGCTGGGAGACAGAAGGCTTCACTTCTGACATCAGAAGAAATCACTAGGACTGAATTCTTGCTACTTCTGGGCAGTGGTCTCTAGAGAGTCAGGCCCCTGGGGGATGAAGCATGTGTCAGTAGGGGAGGTCAGTAGGGCAGGCATGCCCACAGAGGGGAGCCCTGCAGAATCCAGGGACTCCTGAACAAAGAGTTCTTGTTGTCTGTGAAGGTGTGAAGAGTCACCACCAGTGCCTTCCACTCACTGGCTCTTTATAACGTGCTTCATGTTGAGAAGTAAAGAAATATAACCATTTCAGTGAAGGGCACCAGTTTCTTTTACAAAATAAGTTGTATTTATGTATTCAGTACTTTGCTAAGGGCTTGGGAAGGGAAGACAAGACCCCAAGGCATGAGTCTGAAAGAGACAACAAAGAACTGAATGGTTTTGTATCAAGGGACATAAACTTTTGGATGGTAGGAGAGAAAAAAGTTGAGATGGGACCAGGCAGAGAGAACTGAAATATGGATTGGAAACATGTTGCAGGAACCTCATGAGTATCTTGGTAAACTGTGATGTCTCGTATTTTACTTTGAGCTGTTTCTCTTGCTAGATTCTCATACCCCCCTCTTCTTGAAGCTTTCAGTAATGTCAGCATCTCCCCTGTAGGTGTTAGTGAGCTTGTCCAAGAATGTATGCAAGCCAAGGGATGTGGTCTCGGTCACTGGCTGGGTGGATGCCATGAAAATCACCCATTGGCCAGCTCGTGGACTGTGTGCTTGAGAATTAAGAGGAGAAAAAAAAAAAAAAAAGAAGGAGCTTGGAGGATCCCAGTTTCTTAGATGTTTCATTTGCTCCCAAGGCAATGTGGAGAAAGAGACATTTTAAGCACTGACATGAAAATAATCACTTTGACAAAAGTCTTTATAATTGCCAGTTTTCTTAGGCACTTAAGAGTTCCTTCCTTTTATGAGACAGAAACAGTTGAGGGAAATGTTCAGCAATTACTGTCAATAAATAGATGGGACAGGGGACACACTGTGTCACTGCTCTCAAGATGGACCCTGCTTCTGGTGACATTTTCCGAATCACCATGTCTGGTAGGATCTTAGAGCCCCATTAGCATCTTCTTCCCATAGATCACCATTTCCCCCAATCTGTTATCAGTCCAAAGGCAAGAATTTTGCATCTTAGATTTCTCAGAGATCTATATACATCTGGTATACAAAGTGATACCAGGTTCAGTAGAATGGTTCCAGATCTTTCTAGTTTGTTTGTTTTTTTTCAGAGGGACGGAGGTGGGTGGCACTCCACACTAGTCATTTCTTTGTATCTTCCAGTGCCTACTGACGTAACCATCCTTGGGTTTCAAGTGCCATGTCCAAATGTCAGCCTTTCCAAATCTCTGTCTCGTCAAACAGGGCTTTCTCTTCTCCCCATTTTTAGTGCATAGATGATCCATCCCTGGTCTCCGCCTCCAAGAGATTTCTATCAGTTTACAGCTGTTATGAAAAATAATGAGGATTTCCACATTCGCATTTGCATCCTAATGGAGATATTTCCTAGTAAAAGAGCTTTTATGCTAATCTACAAATGAAAATACCTTTAAAAATATAAACTATATATAGTTTTAATATATAAGTCCCCTTTTGGGGTTCCTGGGTGGTTTAATCTGTTGGGTGATCAATTCTTGATCTCAGCCTCAGCTCAGGTCTTGATTTTGGAGTGGTGGGTTCGGGCTCTGCACAGGACATGGAGCTTACTTAAAAAAAAAAATTGTATCTAAATCCCCACCCTTTTTTTTTTATTTAAAGATTTTATTTATTCATTTGAGAGAGAGACAGCATGAGTGAGGAGAAGGTCAGAGGAAGAAGTCAGACTCCCCATGGAGCTGGGAGCCCGATGCAGGACTCGATCTCGGGACTCCGGGATCATGACCTGAGCCGAAGGCAGTCGTCCAACCAACTGAGCCACCCAGGCATCCCTCTAAATCCCCTTTTAAACTCCTTTCATTTCCAGCTATAGTACATATTTACTATTTACTATTTACTCTTCCATTTCTTAAACATCAAATTCTACATAAAAAGCTTAAAAAACAATATGCCCTAAATTATCAACTTCCTCTTTTATCAATCCCTTGGTTCTAATTTTCTTTCCATTTGAATCCTATCTGACGATTTCCAGTGGCGTCAGAATGTTACGCCTTTACTATGAATGATCTTTGAACACAAGAGGCATGCCAAGTAACTCCCACAGATAAGTTTAAAGAGTTTAAATTTCTTTAAAAATGTTTTGAAATTTGCTTCATTTTATGTAATATCTTTATATCATTTTGAAAAAGACATTAATATCTTATAAATACACAGTATTGACTTTTCTAGCTTAAGCCTAATATACTTTGGTAAACAGAGTATGTGGGAGAATAGCATTACAGAAATCACTATTGTTTTCTGTCATGTCTTCAGAGGACAAGATGGCTCAGTTGTTGTTGTTGTTGCTTTAAATAAAATAGCTCCTAGGACATTCCTTTTTTTTTTTTTTAAGTTTTTTAAAATTATTTATTTATTTGGCAGACAGAAATCACAAGTAGGCAGAGAGGCAGGCAGAGAGAGAGGGGGAAGCAGGCTCCCCGCTGAGCAGAGAGCCTGACACGGGGCTTGATCCCAGGACCCCAAGATCATGATCTGAGCCAAAGGCAGAGGCTTAACCCACTGAGCCACCCAGGCACCCCAACTCCTAGGATATTCCTAAACAAACAAAAAAAAAAGTATTGGATCCTAAGGCTCTGGGTGGACACATCCCTTTGACTGCAACTCTAGTGAGTTTGTCGGGCAGGACCACAGAAGGGGCAGAACAAGGTTCTCTAAGCAAGGGGCCCAATGCAAGCATCCCACTCATCTAGAGTTTAAAGGCTGTATGGTAGCCGAGGTGGAGGATGGATGAGAGATCCAATAAGAAATGGGAATGAGTCTGTCAACTGTATCAACACCATCAACTTGGCTAGGTTTTAATCTATCAGGATCACTGGTCCATAAGAATATCAGGTTCCTCTTTCATGTTAAATCCTCCCAACCCCAAATAATTAACTATAACCAGTAATAATATAGGGTCATACCATCTATGTTCTGGGATGACTTCCAAGAGAAAACCCTCAAAGAGAAATCGTATTTAAAAATTTGTATTTATTCTTGCAAAGTATTACTGATCCTGGTCCAAAATTAAAAGGATACAAAAGAAAATTCAGTGAAAAATAAGTCTTTCCTTTATGTCTACCTGAACCACCCAGTTCTCCTTTCCAAAGATAGACATGATTACCAGTTTTGTGTGTATCTTTATTGGGGTAGTTCTATGCATTTGTTACTTTAAAAAACACATAGATACTGTTATGTACTTTGATTTTTTTGGTCTTAATATAACCTGGAAATTCCATACTATCTCAGTACACTTAGAATTGCCACAGAAAATGCTAATTGTTGCCTCTATCCTTAGGTTTTTCTGTTAGTTGAGTAACTGTGCTGTAGTTAAAGATGTAAGAAAGAGGATTCTATAATCTGAAAATCAATAAGACTTTCATATTGTATTTTTCACATTTATTCTTCAAGCATGGCCTTCTGATGATTTAATATAAAAACTGAGAGTTAAAAATACAAAATAGAATATGGTTCTATCTTATCCAGAACCATATTTAGATTCAACTTCTAATTCAATTGTAGTTTTCAGGAAGTAGGTGAAACACACAGACAAAGGTAAAAAAACAAGTAGATCATCCCATTGAGACTTGTGAAATAGGAAGATATGTCATCAAAATTGCCATAATATCCCTGAAAGGACACCTCTGGGGCACTTGGTAAACTAATAGTTTCCCAAGCTTCTCCCTGCCTAGGAGAGTTCATTCAGTGGGTCTGAGCAGGGGATGTTTATATCCATTAAAAGTATACTTCAAGTTACGGTATTAGTTATCAATTATTACCTCAAATTACCTAAAAATTTCATGGCTTAACATAATCATCAGTAAGCATTATCTCCCTCTCTCTCTCTTTTTTAAAAAAATATTTCATTTATTTATTTGACAGAGAGAGAGAGAGAGATCACAAGTAGGCAGAGAGGCAGGCAGAGGTAGTGGGAGAAGCAGGCTCTTCACTGAGCAGAGAGCCTGACGTGGGACTTGATCCCAAGACCCTGGGATCATGACCTCGACTGAAGGCAGACGCTTCACTGACTGAGCCACCCAGGTGTCCCTAAGTATTCTCTTATGATTTTTGTGGTTCAGTTGTTCCCGCAGAGTATAGTGCCCATGGCTAGTCACTTCTTGATGCCTGGGGCCTCAATGAGAAGACTCAGGTTGGGGCAGGAAGCACCTGAGGGCTATTCACTCACGTGTCTGGTAAGTGATGCACATTGTCTGCGGAGGGTCTGGATGGTACCCATATAGGATAGGACCTCTGTATGTGGCCTGGGCTTTCTTACAATAGGGTGGCTATGTCTCAAGGGCAGTTATTATCAGAGAGGGGTATGGGACAGTACTAGGCAGAAGTTGTATCTATGTCCTGGCCTCAGAAATGTAATAGCATCACTTTGACCAGAACTCCTAGTCTATTGGTTGGGGCAGTCAACCTCTCCCTGCACCAGGTCAAAGGAAGAAAACCTAGATCTCATGCCCTGGAAGGAGAAATACTCATCATATTATAAGAAGAGCCTGTAGGATGGGATAAATATACAGGTGTGGCCATTTTTGAAGAATACTCTGTCTCCAGCTACTCTATGGCCACAACAATTCATATTCTCTTGTGTATAGAACACACCCATTCCCTCCCCTGGGACTTCCAAGTCTCACCCCATTACAGAATCGGGCTTAGGATTCAAGGTTAGAGGGTAGACTGTGTTGGCCAGACTCTAAAATTGCCTGTTCCCAGGAGCCTTATCTCCCCTGTGACTCATGGCTTTGTGTAGTCTCCCGCATTGGATGAGACTGACCCATGTGGCCAAAAGAATATAGCATGTCTGAGGTGAGTGACTTCTAAGGGCAGGCTGTAAAAGGCATTGTGGCTTCTGCTTGGTTTGTCCTGCTCTCTCTCTGAGGAGTTGGCACCATGGCTGTGTGGATGCACAACAGCCATGAGATGAGGACCTCAGGCTTTCTAACAAAGCCACTAACTAATGCATCAGGCATGTGAATGAGCCAGCTTTGAAGTTGGTCTTCAAAGTCCCTGGTCTCGCCTTCCAATGACTGCAGCCCCTATGAGTGTCTCGCTATAAACTCTTGAAAGAGTCCAAGCAAGAACTGCCAGCCGTGCCTCTTCAGAATTCTTGTCCCACTAAGTTTTGAGGTGACATGTTTCATAGCATTAGATAATATAGCTTCCCAGGTAAATCTCATTGTCACAAAAAATTGAGACCCCTGGCTTAAGACTGTACTGGTTATGCAGATGGAGTTCTAACCAGAGGCATGGAGGAACACTTCATCACCATAAAGAACCTTGTTAGCAATCAGTTGTACTCACTTGAAGGGGAAAGTGATGATTCTGCCTCTAACTACTGAGATATAGCATGGAACAGGGTGGGGGCTTTACCCCCAGAAGGAAGCAGGGTATTTAGCTACATTTTCAAGTATTTTGGGGAAGCACATCTGGATCACAGGTCAGTCAGGAAGAAGAGTACATATTGGACAATTTCATGCAGATTTTGATTTGAGTGTGTCTTGGCAAACTTGTCTTGGCAGATATTAGCCTTAATTCCTTCAGGAATAGAACTACAGAACATTGTGTTTAAATCTTCCTTCTGAGATGAGGTCCCCATGCAAATAATAGTTTCCAACCTAGTTGTTTTTCCTGCAGGCTGTATGTCACTTAGTAATTATTCTCCCAGGGAAAGTCTATTAGATCAATTCTGCTCCTCACTTCCCTACAGTCTGCCAGGCAGTGGGGCTGTGAGTGTTTTTGAAGGTGTGTAAACAGTCTTCCAGGGAAAGAGTTTATGGTGATACCAGCCACCGACTACATTTTCAGTATTGTAGGTTAACAGGGTCTGAAAATATCAAACAGTCCTTAAATATTCCATGACTTTTTCCTTTGGAAAGGGAGAACTGAAATGTCAGACCTGATTTTTTTTTTTAATGGTAGGAATAATATAAAAAGTTTTAAAAGGTATTATGGAGGGCATGTATTGGAGCATTGGGTGTGGTGCATAAACAATGAATTCTGGAACACTGAAAGGAAATTAAAAAAATAAATAAAAATTTAAAAAATAAAATAAAAGGTAGAATTAATTAAAAATTGAAAGGTAGAATAAATTAAAAAAAGTTTTCCCAGAGGGAGTGGGAAGTGGGTTTATACACCCAAGAATAAACTTAATATAATATTTGCATCAACCATTGGCTGTTGTCTTTTTTATCTGCAGCCTTTATGCCCTGCACTATTGCCCAACATTTACTCAGTTAGTGATCATTACCTTATATCCAGCCTAGGTCTGGGTGATGATGGAGGACCGTGGCTCTTTAGGACATATTCTCTGCCATCAAGTAGCTGAGGATTGTGTAGAAGAAAGAGACACATAGATGTCTATGATATAAGATCCAGGTGACATTGAGTGATAAATGAGTGCTTGGATATCCTGAAAGGAGATTGTTTGACAGCTGGATCTTAAATAATAGCTAAGAGCTTTGCAAGTTGTACGTAAATAATATGTATTTATAATATGTATGTATTTATTACAGAAAATCAAGCCAATACAAATAATTAAGAACAACTGTTATTCAGCCCCATAGAAACAATGCTATTGAGAGTTTAGAGATATTCTTTTTATTTTGTCTTTCTGTTTAGTTACCTAGATAATATTAATCTATGTACTACATTTGAAAAATAATACTGGTATTACATTATATCCCTTCTGTTATTTTTTGATATATAGAGAGCGTATTTCTATATTGACAAATATCTCTCTATGTTTTTAAAATGACTGTGTATTTTGTTATTAAATACCCTATTATTGAAACATTTATGTGTTTCCAGTTTTTCCCATTACAAATGGTAATGATGTAAACATACTTTTAGCCAAGTTTTTTCTTCATATCCCTAATTTCTGTAGGATAAAAATCCCAAATGTGAAATTTTTGGATTAAAGTGTATGTGAAATTGTAAAGCCTATTGACAGTTGCTCTCCAGATAGCTTGTATTGGTCACACTTCCATTTGGGATATGCATAATTTTTATAGCAGCAGTGGAGAGGGAAGACATTCCAGGCAGAGAGAGTGGTATAAGAAATAGGATTGATGGAAAGTGTCTAGAAAGTTTGGCTGAAGCACAGGTTCTGTGCAGGATAGAGGCAATAAATGAAGGATATATGAGACATTTGGAATGTGAGAAATAAGGTAATGTCAGAGGTAACTATAAGGTTTGGTGTCCCCTTGAAATGATACTAAATTTCACAGGTGACTATAGGGTTAGGGCTTACTTGAAGTGATACCAATATTAAATGAATTGGGGGAGCCATTGGGTTATGAAGGTTAGAAATAAGAGTGCTAGAGGATATATTGTATTTAAAGTGCTGGTGGCTAATCCAGGTAGAGTGTAGTGGAAAATAGGAGACTTCAATTTGAAAGAGAGATCAGTCCTGGATAAATGAAAGGGTTGGGTGTAATTTTAGAGATTTTTTAGTTTTGGGGGCTCTCAGATTGATGAGACATGAAGAAGAGAAGATAATAGAGTATTCAGTTGAGTAGTGATCATTGATTTTGATCATTGCATGCAGGTGCCAACAGAGGTTGGTTTAAAAAAAAAACACCAAACATCCAAAAGTATTAGAGATATCATTAACTAATGCCTGCATAGACATGGGTATAGTGATTGTTCCCAGCACCCAGGCCTGAAAACCTCATAATTCAAGGTGCCCTAGGTAAAATAAATAGATGGGTCTTGCCTCACTGTAGGGAATGATTTGCCCCAGAGTTAGCACTGCTCTGGTTCTGATTAATAGATCTTAAAAGAAAAACCTGAAAGGAACAAACTGTTCCTGAAGCCCATCTTCTCTGTGGAATGAATCTCAAGCACATTTATAAGAATACAAAAAAATTGAACATCTAAAAAGGTACTATTTACAATGGTTAGAATTCATGAAAAAAAATTATTAGGCATGCAAAGAAGCAAGAAAATACAGCCTCTAATGAGGAGCTAAACCAGTCTGTTGAAATTGCCTCCAAACTGATACAGATACTAGAATTAACAGATAAGGTCATTAAAATAATTATGGTTTAAGACAATAGGTAGAGACATGGAACATATGAAAAAGGCCCAAATTGAATTTCTAAAGATGAAAACTACAGTGTAGGATAAAAATTGTTTGTTTTTGATTAATTGCAGATTAGAAATTTCAGAAGAAAAGGTTAGCTAACACAGAGGGCACAGAAAAAGAGACTATACAAAGTGGAACACAGAGGGAGAAAAAACCAAAATGAAGAGAACATTAGTGAATTGTGGAGTATTGACTGCAAGCTGCCTAACATACGTATAATTGGAGTACTCAAAGTAAAGATGAAAGAGGTGGGGGTGTGAAAAATGTTTGAAGAAATAATGGCCACAGTGTTTCCAAATTTGATGATGGTTGTAAATTCAAAGAAGCTCAATAAAACTCAAGCACAATAAACATCATGAAAAACACACCAACATATACAAATAGCTCAAAACCAGTGATTAAAAGATCATCTTTATGGTAGCCAGAAGAAAAGGACATGTTGTATAATGGGGGACAAAGATAAGATTATAGCAGTTTTCTCATAAGGAGCAATAGAAGCAAAAAGACAATGGAGCAGCTGGGGGAAAAAGCTGTCAACTAAGAATTCAATGTCCAGTGAAAATACCTCTCAAAAATAAAGGCAAAATTAAGATTTTTAAAGATACCAAAAAATTGATAAAATTTATTCAGCAGCTCTTCACTTTAAGAAATGTTAGAGCTAGTCTTCAGGTAAAGGAAAATAATACCTTTCAGAAATATGAAACTACAGAAAGGAATAAGAGCATCAGAAATGGTGAAAACATGCTAAATATATAAGAATGTTTTCTTATTACTTAAAATTTTTAATATGATAATTGATTGTTTACAAGACTCTTTTCTTATTATTCTTTAAAAATAACCAAAACTAGTCACTGTTTAAACAAAATAATACCAATGCAGCGTGGATTTGGCAAAAATGTGAAAGAAATGTGTAACAAAAATGTAAAAGGAAATGTGTAACAAGAATAACACAGAAGAGGATGTCTGGTTAGCTCGGTGAGTTAAGCATCTGACTTACGCTCAGGTCATGATCTCAGGGTCCAAGAATTGAGCTCTTCCTCAAGCTCTATACCCAGAAGGGGGAGTCTGCTTGTCCCTCTCTATCCTCTCCTGCTCGTCCCCCAACTTTTGTTCTCTCTCTGTATCTCAAATAAATAAAATCATTAAAAAATAGCACAAAAGTTGTGAGAGGAGTAATAGAAGCCTATGGTTAGAAGGTTCATTTCCTATACATGAAGTGGTACAAGATCACTTCAAGATGTCTTCTAAACCCAAAAGCAACCACCAAAATTAGCCAAGAAAGGAGCTATTAAGAACTGTAACATAGTTCAAAAGAAGCAGGAAAAAAAAGGAAAAAGAAACAAAGCACAGGTGAGACAAGTTAAAAACAAAGAGCAAGATGATATATTTAAACTTCACAATTAAACTTAGACTTAATGATCGCATTAAGTGTGAATGGCCTAAATACTCTGATGAAAACACAAATAGCACCAGATTGGATTAAAAAAACAAGACCCAACCATATTCTGCCTACAAGAAACACACTTGAAATATAAGGACACTGATAGGTTACAAGTAAAGGATGGGAAAAGATTTCTTTGCTGACACTAATTAATATCTGGCTATATTAATATCAAACAAAGGAGATATTAGAGCAAAGAATATTACTGGGATAAAAGAAGGTCATTTCTTAAACAGAAAGGCCTTGATGCATCAAGGGGAGATGATAACTCTAACTTACCCACTTTGAACAATGAGGACACATTATCACACATGACAGAAAATGCAGAGTTATCTGCTTCCAGGGGTATCTAGTTCAGTAGCTTAACAACAACATCAAGGACTCGGTTATTTTCCTATTTCTGCTCTGCCATTCCAAGGATGTCAGCTTGGTCCTCAGACTGTCTTCCCTAATAAATTCAAGATGGCCACCATCATTCTAGGGAAAACATCCAGTAGGAAAAAAGGAGCCTCTTTTTTTCTGATTGCCCCAAATACACTTCTCCTCAAGTGTCATTAATCCCCACACTGGGTCCCCCGCCTACCTATAAACTAAAGCAGCAGCAGATGGAATGGTATCACTATGACTGGCTTACATCAAGGGTCAGGAAACTTCATCCAGAAGGAATCAGATGTCAAATATTATGGTTTTGCAGGCCATATGGTTTCTGTTGCAACTACTCATTTGTGCTATTATATCATAAAAACATTCATAGACAATGTGTAAATGAGTGGTATAGTTGTAGTATATTCTTATTTATAGAAGCAGCCAGTGGGCTGGATTTGACTTGTGAGCCATAATTTGCAGACTTCTGACTTAGACTAATGACCTGGAGAGGGAAAAGGGCGACCTTCCTTGAGGGTTGGATACTTAAATAAAGTTGGTTCTCTAAGCAAGGAAAGTGCAAGGAATGGGTAAGTGATTAACTTATCTGTCACATGCTGTATCCCCATTGCTCTGAAATACAGCTGTCAGATGCTCAAGACTGGTTGAATGGATGGCATGGTGACTGATTCACAAACTGATATGGTAAATGAGCACCTCTTCAGATAGCCTCAGTTTTAATTCTTTGAGGCTAAGGGAATTGTTTTCAACAGTTGCCTCTCCTTGTGCTAGGTTTCTTGCAGACCCTTGAGGTAAGATTCTTCTCCTTTACAATTCTCACATGATACAATTGGGGTAAGCTCGAAAGAAACCAGGTGAGGGAAAAAGAGATCATGGTGCTGAAGTCACATCCTTGCTTCCCCAAGATGATATCCTTGCCTCTATCAAGTCCCTTAACATCAAAGTTTCTCAGCTGCAGCAGCAGCAGCAGCAGCAGCAGCAGCACAAATAATAAATTAAAAGGGAAAAGATCAAGCATGGCAGCACATGGCTGAAAGGCTGAATTATGATGTTATGAAGAAAGAGGAAGGGATCCTCTCTTCCCCCCTGCTTTTAAACCTAGGGTTATATTTCTTCACTTGGTTAGTGAACACCATTCTGTTTTCTCTGCAAATGCATTCTTTCTGAACTGTGAAAATTTTGGGGTGCCTGCTGGGATGATTCATTTCCCAGAAACATCCAGCAATGAGGGAGTCATGTCACCCCTTCTAACTCTAGGGTTGGGGCACCCCTTCCTGCCAGTAGCCAGGAGCTATCATACTCATGAGCCATTTGTTGTTCATCCAGCCACTATCCTAAGGAATTCTGAGCCAGGAAGACACTTCGCTCAAGAAATGATAGCTCAGTAGTTAGTTTCTAAATGATTTTATTGCTGGAATGAATTCTAGGAGACGAAATATCAGGGTCAATTATAAAAATTGTCTACAGAAGTAAGAGCTTTCAGGAATGTTGCCTTTAAATGAACAGAAACAGAATATCTCAAACCTGCTGAAGTTGCTGGTTCCAGTTCTATGCCCCTTACCTTCAGTGCAAGGACACTGCGGTATGATCCAGTTAAGACATAAGGAACACAGTGACCTCTGGGCCCAGGTCTGGGTTCAAATCTCAACTCTGTCATTGACCTGCCTTACAACTTCAGTCAAGTTGATCAAACTCTCCAAGCTTCTATTTACTTTGTTAGAGGTCAGATGAAGAGACTCCAACTTTGTTGATGCAAAGGAAGGGATAGTGATGGAACAATAGATATAGAGACCATATTATTGCAATAACAGCATGGAGAATGGAAGTCATTAAGTCATTAAGTCATGGAAATGGTGCTCTGGTGGTTATCCCTTCCTTTTCTTGTTTTAAACAGAGAAAAAACAAAGGGTATTTCCTAGGCTCTCTGGCTCAGGAAGCAAAGGTGTGAACAGTTTGCCTCCATTGGGCCCGCCCATTTGACTGGGTTTCTGGGGAAGCCAAAGTGGAGTCCCCTTCCTGCTGTCTCTGCTGAGACCTCTGTGCCATCTCAGGATTTGGTTTGTTTTTCCATTCTCTCTTCTCAAAGTGGAGCCCTGAAAAAGCAAATTCTTGAAACTGTGTTTTAACCTAATGTAAACACTGATTTTGTCAGACAATGATATGAGCCAATCTGGGGGAAATTTTAAGGAATAGCATAAGCATTACTGTGAAGCATTTTGCAGAAGGCTAAATTCTCTGAATCTGATAAATAATAATAAATATTTCTATTTAGGGGCACCTGGGTGGCTCAGTGGGTTAAACCGCTGCCTTTGGCTCGGGTCATGGTCTCGGGGTCCTGGGATCGAGCCCCACATTGGGCTCTTTGCTCAGCAGGGAGCCTGCTTCCCCCTCTCTCTCTGCCTGCTTCTTTGCCTACCTGTGATCTGCCTCTGTCAAATAAATAGATAAAATCTTTAAAAAAAAATTTTCTATTTAACTCACATCTTTTCATTTCAACTATTTAAATCACTTTAATTTACATAAATATGTGGTGGGTTCCTGAATACATGGTTTTCTTCAATCGAGAATGACTATTTTGGCTACTTTTTCCATATTAGATTGATACATTTATCAATATTCACACTTTCAGGACGACGTTGCATATGGTTTTCTTTCTAAAGTCTTATTCTCAGCTTCTTGAATTAGTCTTGTTTTGGTTCACAATGGCCAAGGTACGTAGAGTCACCATCTCCAAAATTGCTGAGATATTGTTATTCTCTGTCTTTTCCAAAAAGAATATCAACTAAGGAGTTTAGGGTGGTTCCTGGGACCAGGAGGCCTTCTCTATAACATGGTCCATGAGTTACCCTTAGTCTCTCCTTTTACGTTTACTGACTGGAGAGTGAAGTACATTTTTTTCACATGTGAATTTCTATCATTTTAAGTGGGGCTTAAATCAGAGGCCTGGACACGCAGGACTCATGACAAAGAAAAGACTGAGTTGTTAAGGTAGAATGCCAAGGCCAAATGTCGTTTTCTGTTGATGGCCTTGAGAAAGTCGCTTTCTTTCAGTTTTATCTGTAAAATGAGAACAATTTAAACACTCATATTGTGGATTAATGAAGTATCAAGTTCAAACCTTTATGTGAAACTGCTTGTTGGTATTTGTCTAGGTGTGTGGGGCACAGTTTCTTAGGGATCTTTGCTAGTGATGTGTATTGTGACCCGGAGCACCCATTGATTAACTCAATACCTCCTTGGGACAGTAAGAAAAACATTTTTCTCCCCCCAGTGTTTGTTTTCTGGCCTTAAGACTGTGGCTTCTCATGCCTCTGTCTTTGCTCAGGTACCCTTTAAACTGTAGGAATTCAACTAAGCTTCTGTCTCTCTATTCTCTTTTCTTTCTTTCTTTTTTTTTTTTAAAGATTTTATTTATTTTAGAGAGAGAAGGAGAAAGAGTGCGTGAGTGCACTAATGGGGGGGGGGGCAGAGGGAGAAGCAGACTCCTTGCTAAGCAGAGATCCTGATATTTTATTTGATCCCAGGACCCTGGGATCATGACCTGAGCTGAAGGCAGATGCTTAACCAACTGAGCCACCCAGGTGCCCCTACTCTCCTTTCTTTCCTTTGATTTTATAATTATGAACTTTTTTCCTTTTTGCTTTTCTATAGTAACTTCCACATGGTTTTTGCAATATCATTAAATATCAGACTTAAAATAATAATCCTCCTTTATCGTGGAGACTCGTTCTTGAGGAAGTCTTTAGATAGAGGGTGATCAAACGCAGGATAAAGCTTTATTTTTATCTATTTCCGTCTCACTTTGTTCCTGATGTAACAGTGACATCTTGTTCAATCTGCATAAGCGGCTGTGTAGAAGAGGAAATTGCAAAAGGAACACGAACCTCTATCATGCCTTTCACTAATTTATGCATGTGGGGTTCATTTCCTCCAGCAGAGCCCAGGATTAGAAGTGATGGATGCCTCCCCGGGGCCCCGATCCATCATGAGTTGAATGTTCTGCCACATCCTTAAGGAATAGGCTGGTTCTTTGAGATGCTGCTTTCCTTTCCCTCTTTATTTTCTTTATTGTCTCCTGCTTATAGGCATTCTCTTTCTTCAGTAATCTGGGTTTTCCCATGGCCCTGAATAACGGAATCGCTCATTCTTGAATGTACTTATCCTTTCTTTACTGTACTCAACTAAAAATGCACAGAGGGTCTACTCTGTGCTGGACCTTCTGGTCAACACGGAAAATAAGAATGTGAAAGTAAATTTGTTCCAGCCCTTAGCCTTTCCAGGCTTGGAGAGGCAGGGGATGGTTGAGCCGGGTGATGCTTCTTATGGTTCCATGCTGGAAGAGCTTGTCTCAGTACTATTGTTAGTGGAGAATGGTCATAGCTGATCTTTCATTGTTTTCACTGTGTGTCAAGCACTGTTCTTAGTTCTTCGTATGCAGTCACTCGTTTCATCCGCACAACGACGTTAGGAGGCAGATACCATTTTAACTACTCCTTTTGCTGGGAAAACTAGGCACAGAGTATTGGAGGAACTTGACCAGGGTCACAGAGCTAATGAGTATTCCCCCCCACCCCAAAGGAAAGGGGAGCTAAAAGCAATGAGTCTGGAGTACTGGTGTTGGGTGGTATGTTAGTGATAGATAATGCTTTTGTGGTTTGGGTACAAGGGCTGCCTTTAAAAGGTATAGATATTGGATTTCTACCTTGGTGCTCATGTGGGGAGGAGTCAGGGCCCACGAAAAGACGCAGAACTTAGATTCAGAGGAGGGGTCATTCCTGCCTTTCTGTGGGCCTTGCTCTTTTGGGTTTGGACTCATGCAGGCCCAGATACTATTATTCAGGGTTCTCCTGCATGGCGGAGCTGCTGATTGCCTTACCATAAGAAGTCAGCTCTGAGAGGAGCCTGGGGCTGGGGATGATGGCTTGTGAGTTCCCAAAAGAACTCTTCTAAAGAAGAATTATAACAAGCCACAATTGGGTCAATAACAATGGCCATCATTTATTAACATGATAGCTACTATTTATTGAGTACTTCTCCAGCAGACAGGAGAATGTTCAATGCTTTGAATATATTAGCACCAACCTTCTAAGGGTGCAGTGAGATAGCTATTATTTGCATTTTGCAGGTGAGAATACTGAGGAGCAGAGAGGTTAAATCATCTGTATAGTATTACACTAGTGAGCAAAGAAGTTGCCCCAAGGAATTGAGAAGAAGGCTTGCAGTCATGCTTGGTCCAGAAGTATTAGGGGAAGGCAGGGCTTAGTGCCAGACTGGCACTGGTAGCCAGGGCCCAGGGGGGTAGTGGTGATCAGAACCAGTGTGAACATCAGCTCAGGAGGGGTCTTGAGTGCAGGAAAAGTGAGGTGGGCAGTGGTAGCATAGCCCGTGGCCCCCTTTGTGATGATGAAGGGGGAGCAGGAGCACAGTAAGGGAGAGACAACAGCCGTGTTAAGGACATCCTCATAGCAGATACCAACCAGGGCTGCCTGAGGTAGGAGAGCAAGTGTGAGGGCCAGAAAGAAGGCAGGAGGGGGCTACAGGCTTGTAAAAACTACATACACATCAATGTAATCAATGTATTCCCATCTCCCAGATATTTACTGAGTACCTATTTTAAGCTTGGTATTGTTCTAGACACTGGGGATTGAGTAGTAGAATAGAGCACACAATAATTTCTGTCTTCACAGAGCTTATATTCAAATAAGGGAGAAATACAATAAAGAAGAGAAATAAGTAAAGGTGGTACATGGCATGGTAAGGAGTGATATGAGCCATAGACAAAGAAAGAAAGATAAAGCGGGAATAGAGGATAGGAGATGAGCGTGTGTGTGTGTGTGGTGATGGCAGGGCTTTAATTTTAGATTAGAAGTCCAGAGAAGGCCTCACTAAAAATGTGACATTTGCTACAAGTCTAAGGTGAAGGAGGTGAGAGATGAACCACACATCTAGGGAAGGGAATGGTAGGCAGAAAAGGAACAAGTGCAAATTCCTTAGACAAGAGAATTCTTGGCTGGTTTGAGGAATGGCCAGGAGGCCATGATGGTGGCTGAAGCAGGAAAGCAAGGGAGGAGATCTGAGGAGGAGGGGCAGGAACAGAGATGATAAGGTCTTATACATTACTGTAAGACTCTGTGCTTTTGTTCTATGTGATCTAGGAAGTTAATTCAGGGCTCTGAGGGAATGTCATCAGACCTACATTTTGAACAAAAACACTCTAGGTGCTGCATTGGGAATGTGGAGGTCAGGGAAGAAGTAGGCAGATTACTTACTTGGGTGATGCAATAATCCACTGAGACAAGATGGTGGCTTGGGCTAAGGAGGTGGCATGGCGAGTGGTAAGTAGTGGTCAGATTCTGTGTATAATTGGAAAATAGATACAAAAGTTTTTCTGTAGATTGGATGTAGGGTATGAAATGAAGAGAAAAATGTAGGATGCTCCCTGTGATTTTGGCCCAAGAATTTCAAAGAGTAGAATTGCCATATTCTGTGATGGGGAAGTTTGGGAAGGACATGTAGAATGAGGGGCTCCTTCTTGAATGTGTCAACTTGCGAGGCCCATTACACATCTAAGTGCTGGTGCGTGCTCATGTGTGCGCAAGATTGCTGAGAGAGAGGATATCTTGATTTGAATCAAAGCAAAGGAAGCAAAAAATGTGTTGACAATTCTTAGACGGAACAGACAATGCAAAGTCTTGTGATGTCATGTCACTGATATTGCTTACAAGTTCTGGTTAGATAAATTTATGCTGGGGAAACCCTTGAGCAGGTAAGTCCCTCAGCAGAGTGGCAAGCATGGTGTATCCCCAGAAACATGCTTTAAAAAAAAACAAAACAAAACACAAGTATTTTTATTTATTTATTTGACAGAGAGAGAAATCACAAGTAGGCAGAGAGGCAGGCAGAGAAAGAGGGGGAGGCAGGCTCTCTGCTGAGCAGAAAGACTGATGTGGGGCTCGATCCCAGGACCCTGGGATCATGACCTGAGCTGAAGGCAGAGGCTTTAACCCACTGAGCCACCCAGGTGCCGCCAGAAACATGCTTTTAAGAAGCAATGTCTTGGACTCATAGCTCTAAGAAGGAAATATCAATGTTATATATGTAGATGGTCTTTCCTTTCCTTTCTCTATGATACCAGTAACTCTTCTGGAGCTTGCAACCAGTTACTAAGCTTTTGAGAACCCCCTGCATTTTCACCATTTGAAAGTCCAAGTTCAGACATGATCTAGTATTCATCTTGAACAGGTTGAGAAGGTCTCTGGGTCAAGACTTCTGATAGATCTGGCTTTACTGCTTACTTTTCTTTCCACCTTACATGGGTTATCAACAACTTCTCAAAAGGCGAACTGGGTGATTTGATGCTATGCTTTTTCTAATATTTCAAGGCCCCTGAGTCTAACTACATTAATGGTAAAGGGGTGCAGGATAGAATATGGCAAAGATTTGGAAATGCCTTACCTGAAACAAGGATCATGCCTCTGACTTGGATCAGATATATTTGACTACAACTTGGAAGCCCGGAAAAATTCAGTCTCCTTCACTATTTACTCGTAGCAGAGAGGGATTTATTATGTGGACTCTTGAGTCAGTTAATTTTGATTTATTACTGATAATGCTGTAGCTACAGGCAGAGGAACTCTCTTTATATATGACTGAAGAGTTCTAAAATGTTTCCAAGTTGAAAAATATCTTCTAGGGTCATTTGGGTGGCTCAGTCCATTAAATGTCAGCCTTCAGCTCAGGTCATGATCCCAGGGTCCCAGGATGGAGCCCTGCATGGTTGGGCTTCCTGCTCAGTAGGGAGTCTGCCTCTCCTTCCCTCTCTATCCCTCCCTCTGCTCATTGTCTTTCATATGAATGAATGAATGAATGAATAAAATCTTAAAAAAAAATCTTCTAGACCTGCTAGGAGGCCTGCAATTTTAATCATAAAATGAGTTAAGACATTTTTTCTGTAAGGTCATAGAACTTCAGTGTATGCTGATTTTATTAAATTCATATCTTGGGCATGCTGCTTTATGAGATTACTTTATCTAGCAAGGTTCTTCATTACTCACTGCAGCTGCAAGAGGTAAGTTTTGAGAATCAGAGATTGGTGAGAACTTCCAAATAGTGAGCCACTCATTTAAAGTAGAGTGTTGTGTCTGGACTGTTGTTTTTCCCAGTGAGACTCTGAGCAGTAGGAAGTGACTAGGAACTTCAGAGACCAACCTTTAATGGGACTGGGGGCGACAGTAGAGGAGATGAGTATAATGGAAGATGAGCTTCATTTGTTTAATACCTGCTTTAAACCAGCATTGTTCGGCACACATGGTTTGCTTGAGAGTAAAATCAAATCATATCTTGTCTAGTCTTCTTAGATTATGGCTCCCACTGAAAACCTAGCAAGTAGAGGAAGTTGGGGCATTCAAGAGAAAGCATGGTTCCTGGACTTTGCCATGAATTCCAAAGGGCCCCTGGACATCTAGTGTTGTGCTGGCTAGCAGAGGGTTGAGTCACAGTGCAGACATGCCTGGCCACCTTGAAACGAAGGCTGAAGGTGTGGAAGCAGTTTATAAAAAAGCCACCACCAGAGCACTTGTGACTGTTAAGAGACCAAGGGGAAATTTCCCTGGTAGAAATTCCAGGGAAGATATGTCTCTGTTGCCTATTACCATTCTGTACCTTGTGTATACGATTTACCACTCTGTGAAAAGGTACAAACAAAAGGTGAATGATAATGCTTGTGGATTAGTCTTGATGGCAAGCCTGAGTATGTCCTTGGTTTCTTATAAGGAAAGAGAGCACAGATGAAGAGATTGTCCCAGGGCAATCAGCTAGTGTAGGGTCAGGGAGAGAATGAGAACTCCTTTGGGTTAAGAGTAGACACATTCTGGAAGGAATGTGACCATCCCATGATGTAGCTGAATCTTACTGTTGGAGCAAATTGATCTTGGATCTCTACAATCCTGGCCTACTTGTGTAGTCCCAAACTGAATGGATTTGAATCTTAGGGAAACATTTTTCAGTTAATAGCAGGGCAGAAAGTTCAGTATTGATTTGTCTGGCAAAAATTTTTGCTACAGAAATACGGCAAATATTTTAAGAAGAATCTGGATCTGCTCTGTCCACTTTGGTAGCCACTAGACTCAAGTGTCTATGAACGCTAAATTAAATTAGTTAAAATAAATTCAGGTTCTCGGTACACTAGTCAAATTTCAGGTGATCAACAGTCACATGAGGCTAATGGTTATTTCATTGGACAGCACAGATATGGAGCATTGCTGTCCTCACAGAAAGCTCCCTTGGTCTGGCGATCTGGATCATGAAAAGCCACAGCCTTTCTGTCTCCTTTAAGGAAAGGACAGACACAGGTGAAAATTATACACCTGATGCAGGTTAGGTACTTAAACACACTTTGTGGCTTGGCTGGGGGAGGATCTTAGAGTCTGAGCTGCATAACCAAATAAGTACAAACAGCCTTTTTCTTCCATCTCTATCTCTGAAAACCTAAGCTAAGAGTAACTTTTATTCCTTTGAGTGGTGGTTCTGCACGGATTTGTAGCATTTTGTATACATCCTAGAACAGAGATTGTCAAGCCATGCGTCATGATCCATTAGGTTGTAAAATAAACCTGGTTGGTTATACTAGCATTAAGAACAAAAGAAATACATTATATAAGCACACTTTATGTGTAGTGGCAGTAAATATTTTGTAAAATTTTGATTCAGATATGTGTATATGGGGGTATACTGCTTTACTGGGTAAAAGTGTGTATTTTATGAAGTCCTGTTTAAAACCTGTTTGAGAGAAATGTCTG
Source organism: Mustela nigripes (assembly GCF_022355385.1). NCBI lineage: Eukaryota > Metazoa > Chordata > Mammalia > Carnivora > Mustelidae > Mustela > Mustela nigripes. The sequence continues at coordinate 144,719,712 of NC_081568.1, forward strand.
AAATTGATGAACTATGAAATGAACTATCTGAGGCCCTAAAGCAAATGCAAGCAGCAAGTAAATGCTAAGAAGTTCATTTATTTATACCAAAGACTACTTATTAGGTCTTACTTGAAAGGTATTGGTAGAAGCAAAAGCCTCCAGGGCGGTTTGCTCCCTTGGGAGATCTTTAAGGAAATTCTGTAGTGGTCTCTGGGGTCTGAATAGGTACGGTGGGATAATGCCTGTTCTTGAATGTCCTTTAATAGCTAATAGCAAGTGCATTTTGGAAGGAGGTTCTCAAGATGTGAAATAGGTATGTAGTATTCAATCACATTCCAGCACTCCATTCCCTTTTTGTTTGAAACAGTTTTAGATTCATTTATTTGTCTCATTTTCATGGATTTTGCTGGGTTAGGTGGTCTGTATGTGTAATTTGTATATATAATTTCACTTTATTAATTTTTCCTTGTGTGTCATTAAGCCTGAGAAAGAGAGGCAGGGAGAGTTCTGTTCTCTGATACAAAAAGCCCTACAGTTTTCCCTCCTGGTTCTAAGAAGTGTAGCACAGTGCTTCCCAGGATTGTAAACAGAAGGAATGTTCTTCTTTGTTCTCTGACTTCTGGATCTTCTGCCCAGGGTTGTTGTTGTTGTTGTTGCCTAGTTTGAGAAGAGAATGGCTAACATGTGTAGTTCAATTTGTCTTGCTGGCTCCAACCCTATAATGGCCAGAGGAAAAGGACACTGCTGAAGAACAGATACCAGCACACTGTATTTGGAAATACCATTCCCAACCCTAGAGAATTTCTGTGAGGATGTAACACTTGGCAGTGCTAGAGAATTCTGCTCATTTGCTTATTTGCTTGTTGTCTGATGTCTGTTGATGAGACTATAAGCTCCATGAGAGCAGGGACCTTGGTAGTCTTGTTGACCGCTGTCTTCACGCACCTGGGATGTACTGGGACCAAACAGGCACTGAGTATAATCATTTTATGTAGTGATTCTTCAAGCGTGGTCCCCAAATTGGACACATTGGCCTCACTGGGGACGTGATAGGCCCTTCTCAGGCCCCAATCTGACCTCCTACATTGGAAACACTAGAGGTGGCGGCCCTCTTTATTTTCACAGGTGACTCTGATTAACACTGATTTTGACAATCTTGGGTTTAACGAGTCCTTAAAATGAAAGTTGAAGCAAAGGCATTATGGGGGAGTTTTGTAAGCTCTTTTCACACGTAGGTGTTCTTAGGTTTCCAGCTAAGGTCTTACAGAATGGGTTAAAAAAGAAGAGACTCAAACTGTAGTTCAGAGTAAGCTAGAAACTTACTCTATTCTAACTAACACAACTTTAGCGAGTGAGCTCATGTCTTGAAACCTTCGTCTGTCAGTTTTTGAATTCTTGATTTGAAATGATCTGCCCCTATTTTGACAGGAAAAGAATGAGTACCAAGGGTGCCTGGCTAATGTTGATCATGGAAACCAACTCTGATAATAATTTGAAAATTTTTTAAAAAATTTAAAACAATTTTTACTTTAAATTAAAATTAATTTAAATTTTACATTAAATTTTAAAAACTTGAACTAGAAATTCTCCTTATCAAAACTGATTGTGTATAAGTAGTGAGAAATGTCATTACTGCTGGTAAAGTATTTGTCTGAATTTTTTGCTATTATAACGTCTAAATGTCCAACTATAGAAGAAATAAGTAAACAGAATTATATAAGCTGGGGATTGTTATGTAACCAAACAAATATTCTTCAAGAATTTTAAGTGACCTGAAATGCTTAATTTCTAAAGGTAAACTAACAAAACAGTCCACAAAACATCACGTTTTATGGTAAGTGTGTATTTGTAAATAATTTTATTTATTATAAGGAAGAAAAAGAACAAAATAAAGTCATAATATGGATAACTTTCTGGAATGTGTAAGACTGTTGATTTCCTTAACTTTTCTTTCAATTTTTGATTTGTTTACAATGAATATATTTTAGAATTAGAACAAAAATGTATATTATTCTTACAAAACACTAAAAAATTAAGAGAAACTTAGTCATTTTTCTACTGTGCTAGTCTACAGCTATGTTCATATGTTCATATTTTGTTCTAATTTTAGTCCATATGTGTGTATGTTTTTTATGACTGTATTGATTAATCAGATTTTCTCATTTTATAAAGGTCCCTAAATATGGGAACTCAAAATTTGTTATTTCTTAGTGTATTCCTTCTCAAACTGATATTTTAGGATTGCAAATTTCTTGATGCAGTCTGAACAGTTTCAGAACAGTTAGTGCCTGAAATGTATTTGAAAAAGGAACACATTGCATAGAACACTGTCAGATGAAGATGTGTTTCTAGGGGGTATTTGCGGAGTAAAAGAAAAGAGATCTAAATCAGTGAAGCCAACTTTTCCCAAGAAAGAGAAGATGAGGATGGTACGTGGGAATTAAGAATGGAAGGGTAGAAGGATGGACAGAGGTCTAGAGAGGATTCCGAAGCATGACCCACCCTTCCATGAGGGTGGGATTAGGGTTCACACCCACAAACACCCAAGACCAGTTCTGTTCCTAAAGCCAAGCAAGTCATGGCCCCTACTTTTAGGAAACTTACTTGATTATTTTTCTTTCTTTCTTTCCATTTTTTAAGAGTCTATTTTTAAGTAATCTGTGTACCCCATGTGGGCTTGAACTCACAACCCTGAGTTCAAGAGTTGCATTCTCTACTGACTGAGCCAGCCAAGGATGCCCCCTACCCCCCCACGAATGAATTATAACTTTCGGGGGGGGGGGGAAGAATGGAAGTAGCATTCGAAGCCAGAGTCTAAGGGATGGAAAAGGAGATTTAGAACATTTCAAATTACCCAGGAGACACGTCTGGGATGTCAGTCCTTTAGAGTTCCTTTGGAATAGCCAGTGTCTGAGAACTTGGCCTCCACCTTGAAAAGTACATATAGCATAATGGCCACCACACAACATAATGGGTCTAATACTTTGTAGTTTTACTGTTAAAAAATACTTGTAAATCTTCAGTCCATTTGGAAGTTTCACTAATCTAGGAAGTCACCTAGTCTTCCCCCTGCTCCCAGATTGGTGGGTAGCCCTAATATCATTCATTGATTTGGAATGCCAAATTTATTACATATGGAGTCTCCTATGTATTTAGGCTTTTTATTATTTATTTATTTAGTGGATGTAATGTCATTTCTTTCTTTTTTTTTTTTTTTGATGTAGTGTTCCATGATTCATTATTTGCGTATAATATCCCAGCGCTCCATGCAATCCATGCCCTCCTTAATACCCATCACTAGGCTCACCCATCCCCCCACATTCTTCCCTTCTAAAACTCTGTTTCCCAGAGTCCATAGTTTCTCATGGTTCATGTCCCATTCTGATTTCTCCCCCTTCGTTTTTCCCTTCTAATGTCCTCCATAAGGAATACCTTATGTTCTACAAATAAGTGAAACCATATGATAATTGACTTTCTCTGTGTGGCTTATTTCACTCAGCATAATCTCCTCCAGTCCCATCCAAGTTGATGCAAATGTTGGGTATTCATCCTTTCTGATGGCTGAATAATATTACATCGTGTATATGGTCCACATCTTTTTTTTTTTTTTTTAAGATTTATTTATTTATTTGACTGGCAGAAATCACAAGTAGGCAGAGCAGCAGGCAGAGAGAAGAGGAAACAGGCTCCCTGCTGAACAGAGAGCTCAATGCGGGGCTCGATCCCAGGACCCTGAGATCATGACCTGAGCCGAAGGCAGAGGCTTGAACCCACTGAGCCACCCAGGTGCCCCTGGACCATCTTCTTTATCCATTTATTGAAGGACATCTTGGCTCTTTCCACATTTTGGATATTGTGGACATTGCTGCTATGAACATTAGGGTATGTATGGTCCTTCTTTTCAGTACATCTGTATCTTTGGGGTAAATACCCAGTAGTGTAATTGTTGGGTCATAGGGTAACTATTTTTAACTTTTCGAGGAACCTCCACACTGTTTTCCAATGTGGCTATACCAGTTTGCAAAGGGTTCCCCTTTCTCCACATCCTCTCCAACATTTGTTGTTTCTGGCCTTGTTAATTTTGGCCATTCTAACTGGTATAAGGTGGCATCTCAATGTGGTTTTGATTTGAATTGCCCAGATAGCTAACGATGATGAGCACTTTTTCATGTGTCTGTTAGCCCTTTGTATGTCTTCTTTGGAGAGATGCTCATGTCTTCTGCCCATTTTTTGACTACATTGTTTTTTGGGTGTTGAGTTTGAGGAGTTCTTTATAGATCTTATATATCAGCCCTTTGTCTGTAGTGTCATTTGCAGATAATCTCCCATTCTGTGGGTTGCCTATTTGTTTTGTTGACTTTTCTTTGCTGTGCAGAAGCTTTTTATCTTGATGAAGTCCCAAAAGTTCATTTTCACTTTTGTTTCCCTTGCCTTTGGAGATGTGTCTTGAAAGAAGTTGCTCTGGCTGATGTCAAAGAGGTTACTGCCTATGTTCTCCTCTAGGATTTTGATGGATTCCTATCTCACATTGAGGTCTTTCATCCATTTCGAGATTATCTTTGTGTATGGTGTAAGAGAATGGTCCAGTTTCATTCTTCTGTATATAGCTTTCCAATTTTCCCAGCACCATTTATTGAAGAGACTTTCTCCCATTGGATAGTTTTTCCTGCTTTGTCAAAGATTATTTGACCATAGAGTTGAGGATCCATATCTGGGCTCTCTGTTCTGTTCCACTGGTCTAGGTGTCTGTTTTTGTGCTAGTACTCTGCTCTCTTGGTGATCACAGCTTTGTAATACAGCTTGAAATCAGGCAATGTGATACCCCAGCTTTGTTTTTCTTTTCCAACATTTCCTTGGCGATTCGGGGCCATTTCTGATTTCATAAAAATTTTAGGATTGTTTGTTTCTGCATTTTGAAAAATGCTGTTGGTATTTTGATTGGAATGGCATTGAAAGTATAGAGTGCTCTGGGCGGCATAGTCATTTTAATGATGTTTATTCTTCTGATCCATGAGCATGGAATGTTTTTCCTGATTTTGTGTCTCTGATTTCTTTCATGAGTGTTTTGTAGCTCCTAGAGTACAGTTTCTTTACCTCTTTGGTTAGGTTCTTGGTGCTATTGTAAATGGAATTGACTCTCTAATTTCTCTTTATACAGTTTCGTTGTTAGTGTATAAGAAAACAGCAGATTATTGTGCATTGATTTTTGTAACCTGCCACATTACTCAATTGCTGTATGAGTTCTAATAATTTGGGGGTCGAGCCTTTTGGGTTTTCCACATAGAGTATCATATCATCTGTGAAGAGAGAGAGTTTAACTTCTTCTTTGCCGATTTGAATACCTTTTATTTCTTATTGTTGTCTGGTTGCTATTGCTAGGACTTCTAGTACTATATTGAACAATAGTGGTGAGACTGGGCATCCTTGTGGTGTTCCTGATATTAAGGGAAAGTTTCTCAGCTCTTCCCCATTGAGAATGATACTTGCTGTGGGTTTTTCCGAGATGGATTTTTTTTTTAAGATTTTATTTATTTATTTGACAGACAGAGATCACAAGTAGGCAGAGAGGCAGGCAGAGAGAGAGGGGGAAGCAAGCTCCTTGCGGAGCAGAGGGCCCGATGTGGGGCTCGATCCCAGAACCCAGGAATCATTACCTGAGCAGAAGGCAGAGGCTTTAACCCACTGAGCCACCCAGGTACCCCCAAGATGGATTTTTTGAAGTGGAGGAATGTTCCCTCTATCCTTATACTCTGAAGAGTTTTATTCAGGAAAAGATGCTGTATTTTGTCAAGGTATTTTATGGTTCTTGTTGCTATTGTAAGTGGAATTGGTCCTCTAATTTTTTAGAGATTTTTCTGCATCAGTTGAGAGGACTACATGGTTCTTGTCTCTTCTCTTGTTTATGTGTCCTGTCACATTGATTGATTTGTGAATGTTGAACCACCCTTGCATCCCAGGGATAAATCCCACCTGGTCCTGTTGCATATAATCCTTTTAATGTACTGTTGGATCCTATTAGTGAGGATCTTTTTGAAAATTTTGGCATCTATATTCATCAGGGATATTGATCTGAAATTCTTCTTTTTGTTGGGGTCTTTGCCTGGTTTGGGGATCAGGGTAATACTGGCCTCATAGAAAAAGTCTGGAAGTTTTCCTTCTGTTTTTATTTTTTGAAACAGCTTTAGGAGAATAGGTATTAGTTCTTCTTTGAATGTTTGGTAGAATTCTCCAGGGAATCCGTCAGGTCCTGGGCTCTTGTTTTTTGGGAGGTTTTTCCATCACTGCTTCAATCTCATTACTATATATTGACCAATTCAAGTTTTCAATTTCCTCCTGTTTCAGTCTTGGAAGTTTATAGGTTTCCAGGAATGCATCCATTTCTTCTAGATTGCTTAACTTATTGGCAACAGCTGTTGATAATAATTTCTGATGATTGTTTTTATTTCTTTGGTGTTAGTCATGATCTCCCCCCTTTCATTCATAATTTTATTAATTTGGGTCCTTTCTCTTTTCTTTTGGATAAGTCTGGCCAGTGGTTTATTGATCTTATTAATTCTTTCAAAGAACCACCTTCCAGTTTCATTAATGTGTTCTACTGTATTTCTGGTTTCTAATTCATTGATCTCTGCTCTAATCTTAATTATTTCCCTTCTCATGCATGGGTTAGGTTTAATTTGTTGTTGATTCTCCAGATCTTTAGGGTATAAAGATAGTTTGTGTATTTGAGATTTTCCTATTTTTCTGAATAAGGCTTGGCTATGTATTTTGAGTGAGGATGGCTATGTATTTCCCCCTTACGACCACCTTTGCCATATCCCATAGGTTTTGGATTGATGTGTCTTCGTTCTCATTGGTTTCGAAATGGCTAAGTTCTTCTTTGATTTTTGATTGACTCAAACATTATTGATAGGCTCCTTTTTTTTTTTTAAAGATTTTATTTATTTATTTGACAGACAGATAGCACAAGTAGGAAGAGAGGCAGGCAGAGAGAAAGAGAGAGGAGGAAGCAGGGTCCCTGCTGAGCAGAGTGCCCAATGTGGGCCTTGATCCCAGGACTCTGGGATCATGACCCAAGCCAAAGGCAGAGGCTTTAACCCACTGAGCCACCCAGGTGCCACTGATAGACTTATTTCTAAATTCAACTTTGTTCTACTAGTCTCTTTAGGCAGGCACCCCTGTATCAACCTTGCCATTTGTAATCTGTTTGTAATGTTTTTACATTGGTGAGGTTAATTCCCTCTTAGAATCTTCTTGTTCTATTTTTAATAATAAATTTTGGTTATTTTATATATGATTTCAAGAGTCAACCTTTCTGGGGTGCCTGGGTGGATCAGTTGGTTGGGCATCTGTCTTTGGCTTGGGTCATGGTCCAAGGTTCGTGGGATCAAGTCCCATGTCAGGCTCCCTGCTCAGTGGTGAGTTTGCTTCTCTCTCTCTCTGCCTCTCCCCACCATTTATGCACTCTTGCCCTCTCTCAAATAAATAAATTTTTTAAAAGGGGGAAAAAAGGTCAACCTGTCCAACTTTAAAACTAGTGAGAACATTGCTATCTGTATACTTCTGCATCTTCTCAAAGAATGAAGTGTATCTTTCTATTTATTCCCCATCCTCTATATTTTCCTTTAGCACTACAAAGTTTTCTTTATCTGTATTGGGGATATCTCTTGTAAATTTCCCATCCACATATTTTATCCTGTTATGTATATTATAATTTTTTTGTTATATTTTGTAATTGGTCATTGTTTTTATAAAATAGACCCATTGAGGGCAGAGGACATGAACAGACATTTCTGCAAAGAAGACATCCAGATGGCCAACAGACACA
>NC_081568.1:144727618-144945232 GCF_022355385.1 Mustela nigripes
TAAGTGACTCTTAATCTTACAAAACAAACTGAGGGTTGCTGGGGGGAGGGGGTTTGGGAGAAGGAGGGGTGGGGTTATGGACATTGGGGAGGGTATGTGCTTTGGTGAGTGCTGTGAAGTGTGTAAACCTGGCGATTCACAGACCTGTACCCCTGGGGATAAAAACACATGTTTATAAAAAAATAAAAAATTTAAAAAAAAGACCCATTGATAATGTTACATTAATATAATAACCAGATACATTACTAGATCCTATTACCATTTCCATTAGTCTTTGCTTGATTTTCTTGGGGTTTACAGGTATCAAGTCCTGTATTTTAAAATGGTGTTCAGCTGCCCCCCAATTTTTGTCTTTTATTAAAATAGTTAACATGCAATGCTGTATGAATTCTAGGTGTACTGCATAGTGATCTGACAGTTCTATATGTGGCTCTGTGCTCACCATGGTAGATACAGTCATTTATCACCATACAATATCATTACTCTATTATTGGCTATATTCCCTATGCTGTACTTTTCATCTCTAACTTAATCATTTTATAACTGGAAGTTTGTACCTCTTAATGCCCTTCACCTGCTTCATCCACCCCCCCTTACCTCCTCTCTGGTCACCACTATGTTATTTTCTGTATTTAGTCTGGCATTTTTCATTTTTCTTTCTGTCTCTCTCTCTCTCTCTCTTTTTTTTTTTAAGATTCTACTTATAAGTGAAATCCTGTGATACTTCTTTCCCTGTATGACTTACTTATCATAGTACCCTCCAGGTCTATCCATGTTGTCCCAAATAAGATCTCATTCTTTTTGTTTTTTTATGGCTGAGTAATAGTCCTGTGTGTGTGTGTGTGTGTGTGTGTGTGTGTGTGTGTGTATGAATGAATACTATATCTTCTTTTCTACCCATCTATTGATGGACACTGGGTTGCTTCCATATCTCAGTTCTTGTAGTGGTGCTACAATAAACATAGGGGTGCACGTATCTTTTTGAATTAATGTCTTTTTTTTTAAAGTAAATACTCAGTAGTGAAATTATTGGATTATATGGTATTTGTATTTTTACTTTTTAGCGAAATATCCCCCATTTTCCATAGTGATGCACCAATTTACATCCCTACCAGCAGTGCATGAGGGCTCTCTTTTCTCCACATCCTCACCAACACTGTGGTTTCTTGGTTTTTACATCTTTTACTTCTCTTGACTATTTAATCGAGTACATCCACAAGTGTTAAATACTTGTTTCTTTTCATAAGTAATGGATGCAATGGAAATGTTTATAATTGTCAGGATGATAGCAAAATGAACATGTGTATGATACTATGTTCCCCAAAACTCTAAGTTTTTTTAATATACATTAACTTAACATTCAGAATGGCTGTATTTGACTTGAGATTATGTATTTTATCATGCAGTTGAGTTTCCACATACTTATATTTTGTTTAAAATTATTATTCTTCATCTGTTCTGGATTTTAAAAATGCAGTGCCATTTTAGCATCTGTATAGCTTATAATACAGCGTACTTTTCTCTTTTGACATGTTGATAGAGTGAATTATATTAATACATCTTAATAGCAAATCATTTTGGCATGGTTTGTAATACGTCATTCTTTCAGTGTGTGATTCTGGCTTCTTTTGCCTCTATCTTTATATAAGATTTTTTGGCATTAATATTCATGAATCAGATTAGACTAAAGTTTTGTTGTTGGGTTTCTGTATCCATATCATGCAGGCTTTTGAGAAAACTTGACAGTTCATGTTCTCTTCATTTGTGCTGGAAAATTTTTAACAGCTGAGTTTGTTACTTGAAGGTTTTAGAACTCACCTGTGAGAAGACCTGCATATTGCTTACTGTGAAGTGTTTTTTTGTTTTGTTTTGTTTTTGGATAACAATTTTTTTCCCTACTGATTTTCATTTCTAGTGTTAGTTTTAGTAATGTACATTTTCTTCCCGATTTCTTTTTGGTTTTCTTTTTTTTTGCATAGCAGAGGCTTTGAGAAAGCATTCTCATCATTTTTCTCTGCTCTTTACCTCCCCAGGACCCCACAGTTCTAAATAAAGTTGTTTAGGGGATTGTTTATTCTATTTAGCTTCCCTCTTTCCAAACCAATCTTACTCTTACCTTTACCTAAGGATACCCTTACCCTTACCTAAGGATATCCTTAGAGGTATCCTTGAGAAATATTACAGCTTTTTGCCAGCACACTTTTTAAAAAAGTCTTTGGAAAACATTGACTTGGTTCTTGTTAAGAATTAGGGACCTCTAAAATCGGTTTGTTTTTAGATGAAAAAGATAATAGAAAAATGAGGTAAGATGATCAGCCTCACTGATTGCAGGGGAGAGTTTAGAAGGCATGAGAGCACTTAGCAGGGAAAATGGATTTAGCCTTAATGACTTACTACTTTTCTTGGGAGCAGAGGCTTTTAGGGTGGAGGGGTGAGTAGATCCCTCCCAGTCAGTGGACTTCACAGATCTGAAGGAACACATAGTTTTCTTGATTCCATGTTGATCCTGACTGATTTTTCACATTGATTTTCCCCTTTACCTCTTTACCCCATTGGAATCAATAGGATTTGATGGAGGGCAGGGGAAGGAAGAGGAATGGTGGGATTCTCACTTACTTCTGGGCTGGGCAACTGGATGGATGCAAGAGTCACTATTAAGTAGGATAGGAAAACAGGAGAGGGAATAGATGGAGTTGGAAAGGCAAGGAATCTTGTTCCAGATATATAGTGCTTGCAAATCCTCTGAGACATCAAGGGTGAGATACTGAATCGGTATTTTGATACCTGATGACTTAAGGCAGAAATCTGCATGGAAATACTTGAGACTTATTTCAGAGTTTTAAAATTTCACACATAATTACAGTAATAGCTCTGGTTTTCTTTGCTTGTAGTCTTGATGGTCTATGATCATATTGAGCTTAAGATCCTTCAAAGTCCTTGGCAGTGTCTGGCAGGGTTCTCTATACTTTACTCTCCTGGCTTTCTCCTTAGGCACTTACTTCCACGACATGATGCCAGGGCTGGGTCAAACTGAACTATTTTATTCTCTTAGCGCTTTATCTCATGACTCAAATGAACTGCACACATTTGTCCTTGTAAATTGCCCCCCTGTTTGGGAGACAACATCCCCCAAATTTGCATAATCCTACTTAACATTTCTTCCAGTCCGACCTAAATGTGGCCTCCTCTGTGAAATGCTCCATACCTCTCTGTGCAGGGTTTACAGTTCCTTTCTCTGTTGGCTCACAGTTGGCTCACAGTGTGTTCACTAATGACCCCCAATAGTCTGTTTTTCTTTTCCAAACAAACTTATTAAAGAACAGACTCTTGACACCATAGATTCATTTCTGTGCCCTTAGTACCTGGTTGGTTCTGGCATGAAGTGAGTACTCTGGCTTGTTGGTTAAATGAGTGGGTGACCTTTTAATCAGAATGACAGTCACAATTTTAGGTTCAACGATCAGTGTAGGAGAACATTGAAACAAGTGGCCGAATTGATTTGGGCCATAATGGATGTATCCAGTGCTGTCACCTAGAAAACAGCCAGATCCACCCCTCTGCTGGGATAAGGTAAACCTTAAAAGCTAGTCAGACTACAGTAGGCCCTCTGAATCCACCTTCTCCCTTGTCCTTGCACTCTATGCTCCAATACTCTCTTCACTGAATTTAAACTCTTTCACCATATCTGAGACCATAATCCCACCTCTACCCCCGGGGGGGTTGAAGTTGCTCTTAATCCCAGTTAATTGGAATCTTTTCATTTCCTGACTGGCCTTGCAGTATCTTATAATATTTATTCTCAACTCCACTTCCTTTGTCTGAGGCAGGAACTCCTGAAGCTCCCAAACCTTAAGAACCCACCTGCTGGATGAGTAACAAGTTACCTGGTGAAGCCAGGTCTGGTCTACTATGAAGGAGAAATTGACATAAACAACCCTTGAAATGATTGTGTTTTAGCTCAATTGCCAGTTGTATCATAATTAGCCTGAGATAATACGCAGAGCTAAAATATGGATAGTGGTTTTAAGGTTTTGAGGGAATAATCCACTGATTTGGGCTATCTCAAAGATGAATGCTTATTTTCTGTGAGAAGGCAAATGATGACCTATCATTTACAGCTGGTGTAGTTCCAGAAGGTTCGGACACCATGGCAATTACCCAGGTGCCATCAGCCACTGTTGGTCCTGTTGTGAACTCTTTGGAGAGTGTCCTGAGGGTAAGGCTTGGAAACAAATTCAAGACCTGTTGCTATGTAATGAGTCCCAAAGGGCTCTTGGCTTCCCTAGTATTTAACAGCATATGAGTAATGTTAATGGCCATAATTACTAATGGCTCAACAAGGAAAATCAGAAGCCCCTGTAAAGAGCAAGGGAATGACTGTACTTTGCACAGTGAGTGTCCTATGAGAGGATGGGAGGCCCAATTATGGCTGAAAGCTCTGTGTGAAGTGTTAAATAGTTTTTCCAATGGTTTTGTTGAGTCTTATTTCATGGGCATAAATGTCTTTTCTCTTTTTTTCTCTGTGCTTTGATTTTGCCATTAAGTATAAAGGAAAACCACTGAGTGGGAGTAATCTAACATTTACTGCACATTTATGCTATGAAGACACCATATGGATTAACTTAATGATGTCTGAAGGTTATTGTGACATAATTATCTCCATTTCATAGAAAAATATACTGAGGCACAGAGAGGATTAATGGCTTTTTTATATAATGCATTCAGTAGGTAACAGAGCCCCAAACCCTAGAATATGAGCTTGGTGCTATTCTCACACTGGAGCTTGAATCCATGTTCACTGCTGGGCTGCCAGGTCCCAAAGGAGAGGTGACCAGAAACAAGCTCTTGTGCTGAACTTTGCTCAGAAAAAAAAAAAAAAAAATCACTGTGACAGAGAGGTGGGTGATGGAGATCTATGTCTTTGGCTGTTAGGGGAAGAATGAAGAGAGACCTGGGGGGAGGCAGGAGGCTAACATGGACTGATATGCTGCAGAACTGATCCTGAAGCGAACATCTCACCGGTGGCTTTTATCAAGGAACACAAAAAGATGAGCTTTGACTGTAGATTGTTTCGGTGATGGGAAAGGAGTAAGAAACTCAGGCCAGCTGGAAGGCAAGGAACAGCAATGAGAGAGGGATAAAGAACACATTACTCAGCATAATGGTAAAGAAATGGGTCAAGGCTATGGCTTCCTGGTACCGTTTTGATTGAATCCAAGAAGACGGAAAGAAATCCCAGTAGGTGAAGCTGGAAGGAGCCCCTGTGATGACCTTAGAGCAACACGGTTGACCTGACTCTGCAGACGGGAGGAAGATACCAAGAAAGAAGAACTTAGAAGAGATTTCCACATATTTAGTTACAAAATTTCTATCTCTTTGGCTTCTAAACTCTTCTTGCAAACCAGTCAATCTTGCAAACATTTTTTTGAAGTAAAATCATAGTTCTGTACTTCTTTCTCTACAAGAGCTTTTCAGTATTCCTTACTTTGGGGGCTCTAATTTCTTCTGATGTCAAGATCCTGGGGTTTTACAACTAAAGATTGGCACTAGATACGTGGGGACCTATCTAGGTCATGTTTCATGATTAATATATTCTACCCTCAGGACATTAATAGCTTATTTTCACTTAGAACCAGATTTTTTTTTTTTTAACTTTTAATGACCTTTTAACCTATTTTCATATAAAGTAAGACTTCTCCTCTGGGAATGGCAATTCCTTAATAGACTTAGGCATTAAAACTCCTTATAGAGAAAAATATTTTTTTTGTGGGGGCTTGGGGAGAACATATTACACGAAGTTTCTGCGTGTTTGGAAAAATGTGTAGTTTGGCCCATTTTCAAGTAATGAGAACTCTAAATAGAACCGTACTGTTAAAAAAAAAAAAAAAAACTTAGTGGTTAAAAAAATTAGAAAGCTTGCTCAGATTAAAAAAAAGTAAATGGAAATAAAAATAGGAACGCAAATGAGTCCCAGATTTAGCAAAGATGACAGCCCTCTAATGCCGCCACCCTAAGCCACCCTTTGCAAACTCTTTTCTGTTATATGTTTTTAATGGAAAGCAGCTGCCTTGGAAGGCATTGTTTACAATGGATCTCTGTCATAGCTCTGCATTGTAGCTATAAATAATGTCAACATGTTCTCCTATCCAGCCGCCTGGATGCTGATGCCACTCATCCATACCAGATGAGATTATATTATTCTTCCCAAAACATATTCATTATCCTCTTGTGCTGTCCTCATCCCTGAGGATAATGATGACCCTTTGTAACACCATTCATCACCGCCTATAATTGTCTGCAGCTGAGGCTGTTGGCCCTTTGGTCCTCTCCCACCTAACTTCTCTGGTGCTCAGTGATACCATGTCATGTCTGCTCTGCCTTCTTTTTGATCTCTTGTTTCAAAATGTCTTCATCTTTTTTGGTATGGACCTGTGGTTGTAAAAACAAAGCAAATGCAAGGTACGTTTATATTAGCATCTAACAGTCATGTAGTTGGGCAGTTTGACTAGCAAGGGGTGAGTTGCCAATGGAGTGGCTACAAAGGATCTTAAAAGGTGAGTAGAAAGTCAGCAGTAGAAGCCTGTGATATGGAGACTTCAAATATGTCTTCTGGGAGAAGCTAGAGTGAATGTAGGCCAGTCACTCAAGTGACATTACCTTGTGTCCATTCTCCCCAGTAGGCAGGGGGAGAGAGAGTCCTGGAGTCTCCATGGATATGTGTTTTTTTTTCTGGGCAAGAGGGGACTTCATTTTGTTTGATTCTTGGGTTATGAATCACACAATTAAAACATAAAGGATAAGTACATAGCAACATATTAAAAAAAGAGAAGTTATCAGTGCAACTGAATTTGAAGAATACTTGAACAAAAGAAGGCAGGTAGGCTTGAACTGGTGGGGAAACTAAGCTTAGATGGGTCTAAGAGAAGATGGTCAGTGTCTATAAAAACAGATTTAGAATTTCTTTAAAATTAGCTTTGGGGTATCTGGTACAGAATTTGGTCCTTAGAGAATGGGTTTTGGGATCAGCAGGTGATCTAGTCTCCCTCTGCAGCCTTGGCCAGTGGGAGGAGTGGAGGGCCCTCTCATCCAGAGGAATAGTCACTTGTACAGGACACCAGGACACATCTTCTTCCCCACAACTAGAGAAAGGCTGTGATAAAAACATGAGTGATGTCCACAAACAGCAAATGGGGATTCAAACCCAAAGGAAAGCCAGCAACCCAGATCTCCAGATGTTTGAAAAACACACGTCACCAATTCAACAGACGACCCAATTTCTGAGGTTATGATGGATTTTTAAAACAGTACATTTCTTGTCTTCTATGAGATGAGAGGGTCTCATATTTACAAAGGAAGAATAGTTTTATGTTACACTAAAATACTTAGAGACTTTGGGACTCAGAAATAAGATAATCAACATTGAAAATCTAAAGCTGTATTAACCTGAATCACACACAGACACAAAGAACCATGTGTGCACCAAGATAAGGACCAAAAACTTAGAGAAGGTTTTCCCAGAACCAGGGCAAAAAGGGTACAGAAGCAAAAAGTATGGAAGAAGGATGAAACCAAAAAACCTGTATGCTCTAGAATCTATCAAATAGGAACTCATAAAAAGAAAAAAGGCAGAAGGTAGTTCCTTAAAAGAATAGAAGGTAATCTACACAACTTGGGCGGGGGGAGACCCTGAGTTTGAATGAACACACAGAGGCCTGGTAGAATGGAAAAGATAGAAAACCTCCCTGGACACAGCAGGGAGAACTTAGAAAGCACCACACATAAATGGACATTTCCAAAGAGAGAACAATCTCTCCCACCACTTGTGTTTATATATATTATATAACCTATAGCATATGTTCTGGGCAACATGAAAAAGAATTGGATTAACAATATAGTTCTTGGTGGCAATATTTGATACAGGAAGGCCACATCTGAACCCAGACTTAGGTGTGTAATGAAAGTCTAATTCATGTGTGAGGGCAAATTATCTTTTTTTAAGATAAAAGACAATTTCACCACCCACAGACCCTAGAGAGAGGAACCAACAAGTATTCCAATAAAAAGAGAAATATGCCTAAGAAGAAGGCTGTGAATTATAAGAAATCAAAGGGAAGAAGAAGAGATATTATAGATCCAGTTATACATAAATAATTGTTCATTAATAGAGAAAGAATCTACATTATTTTTATGTGAAATTAGAAGAGAATGAAAGGATGTATGAACTAATGTTTCTTGCTCAATAAGATAATGTGATGTTAACTAATTGACATGATAGGAAAATAGTGAATATTGGTATACAAATATATGTGTAAATTCCAGACCATTAGAATTGGGGGGGAGGAACCCTAACTAGATGACTTTAAATACAAAGGAGGAATAAAAATAAGAAAACCTAGTAACTAGAAAAATAAGGTGGATAATGTAAGTCCAAACATATCAGTTATCTTGTTAAATATGAACAGATTAAATTCTGTTCTGAGAACAGAAATTGAGATTGGATTTAAAAAATCAAGCTCAGAATATTTTAGGAAATTTCTAAAACAAAATGAAACCAGAAGGTTGGAAATCAAGTCATGAAAAGAGACACACAACTTATGGCTTTAAGTGGAGATGGTGTAGAGGAAAATAAGCAAAAGTGGAATTCAGGGGAAGCACTACAAGGGACATGATAATCCAATAAATCAGTCCGAAAATTGAATGGGAAATCTTTATAAACCTAGTATCATGGATTTTATGATGTGTATGACAGAACATTAAAAAGTGAGTAGGGAGAGATGGACCAAATCATAATCAGAGTGGCAGACTTCTTAAAAAAAAAAAAAACCTCAATGAAAACCTCACTCAGAAATTGAAAGATTGAGTAGATAAAATGAGTTACAATGCACAAGGATGTAATTTATAAATTTCACTGAGTGATAATATATACACATTTGTAACCTAGAGAGTTTTCTCACATACACCTTACATTCACAGAAAAATGGAAAAAAAAATCAAAGCTGAAATGAGAAGCTATTAACGACCTAGAATGAGAGAATTTTGATGACAAATAGAAAAAGTCTAAAAAAAAACCTCAAAAGGAACTATAAAGAACTATAAAGATATAAATATAAATTAGTAAAAAAAAAGACTGTATTAGAGTATAAGACTTTTCCCCTTTAATTGGACTATAGAAAATTTCTGAACTAACTCAGTTGGGAATATGACAACCAAATTTTTTTTTCAAGAATGAAAAAGGAAGTAGAATTTATAGATTTTAGGAGACTTAAAAGAACAAGTATAACATTTTAAAATAAACCTGAGAATCTAGAAGAAATGAACTAAATGAATACTGAATCAAAAAGCAATATATCTTAAAAAGCAGGAAGCTTTAATTAAGCAGAAAGTCCCTCCAAAGATGATATTTGTGCTGTGAAAGAAAAAAAAAAAATGAGGTAAGTCTAATAATCAATGGTAATTATAAGTTGATTTGTCTTATGAAAGGAGAAGAAAAATATTCTTTTTTCCTGTATTTTTGCTAGGAATTCTTGAGAAAAAGTGAAATGGACTTTTTTTTAAAAAAATCCTTTCCAGAAAGCTCTTGAAGTTCTTACAGAATTTGACAGTGAAGTTGTTTCTCACTGAACAACTCCAAAATGCAACTAAATCATCACAAAACAATCAAGAGAAGAAAACACCCTTTCTTCTGTAATACTTGAATCTGAAAGGAAAGAAGCAAAGATTAAATTAGTGGAAATCATATGAAAAAGATACCCTGTTATCTGATCTCACACAAAAATGGAAATGAAGTATTTCTAATTTTCTTTCTCATGTACATCACAGAGTGGAGAACATATGATACCATCTAATGAATTAATTAGATTTTTACTGAGTTTAGTTGATGAAAACAACATTGGAACATTAAGAAATGCTGGTGTTAGAAGATGGTCCTCCAAGAATAAGTGATGAAGTGTCAGCTAGAAGTTACATTAAGTTTGGCACACATCATTAAACAGTGTCTGATAGGAGCAGATGTTCAATTTTTCACACTGAGAAGGTAGTTCAGGAGATTCTATTGTACCATAATGTGAGGTAGTGGCATAATTTTCCATGAAAGTAAAATAAACTATCCATCCTCAGTGTGGCAGTGGGTATCTGTTTGTCAAGTCTACTGGTAATTTCAATGTTCCTGTCTTCACTGGAAAGTAAAGATAATTCTGAAAGTCCTAAATACTGCTTGGATATATTTGTTAATGATCTTACACTGATACAGTGCTGGGGGTGGGTAGCACCTTTGAATATCTAATAATGTTATAAGTAGTATTCCTTAGGTTAATTTTTTTAAGTTTACCAGTGTATCCTTTTATATCCCTTAATTTTGCCTCCTTTCTATGTCCTGGAAGTCATGGGAGAGTCACCAAATGTGAATGTAGTTGATTCCATTGAGGCACAGCTCCCTGAAAGCTCTCTTCTTTACACTTATTTTCAGTTCATAGGCTGGGTCTTCTAGTCAGCCTTTTTGGATAGTGATGTTCATCGTGCTATCAGTTCCTCAATTTTGTGTCACTATCTTAAAAAGTAGAGAGCTAAAACCAGGGTGGATATGTAAATTTAACTCCATCAACTTCTAAAGGAAAAAAAAAAGTGACAGAGAACAAGAAGAACTAAACCGCACAAACTCTATTCCCTCAGTATAATTAGAAGTCAGGGACTGTGTGAACCATGAATTAGTTGGAAGTGGAAAAATAAATGCAGAATCCCAGCATGTCTCCCATGCTCCCCATGACAAGACTTTGGGGACTGCATGGGCATTTCAGCTAAAAATTGCATGGAGGACCTAAAATGAGGAGGTGGCAGTTAAGAAAACAACCAACAGAAAGAAAAACATTGTGAAAACACACAGAAAATTCTAGTGGTAGGCCAGAGTACTGACTACAGGAGAAAGAACCTCAAAGGACAAGAAACATGAGTAGACAGTCTTTCAGAGGTATTATACCCAAGCAAAGAAGAGGCTTAAAGCAATGGAGAGTCATACTTGAATAATGTCTAGTGCATTGGGGAAAAAGTAGGAAAGTTTTAGACAGGAGAAAATAAAAATATCAAAGGTCGCACACCCTCTCTGCTGTCTCCCATTTCCCTTTCAAAAAACTCAAACACTTTGTAAAGAACTTACCTCTTACTGTGCTGGTAGAAGAGAATGTCCTTGAACTAAAAATCTCACAATCCAAACTGATGGCTCTGTTCATAGAAAGGCAGAAACATAGTTTCCATTTGTTTCTTTTTAACAAGGAGGCTGCAAAATAAAATTAGAATAATCCAAATATTTAACTGGCAAAAATTCATCATCCTCCCCCAAATCAACAGCAATACAGAAGGAAGCAGAAATGCAACCCATAAGACTAAATTAAATAGTCTTAAACAAGCATTTGGGCTTATTGGAAAATACTTTGGATCAAAAGTTCAGGAACTATGAACATTAATGGACAAAAAACTTGAGAAAATGAAACAACTTGATTGAACTCAGGGAAGAAATGGAAGAAAAGCTAAAATTGTATCAGAAATGTAGACCTACTTATGAGTTGCCCAAATAAATATAGATGGAAGCATAATAAAGAATACTGGAATAAACTAATAAACAAGAGAATGAAAGTGAAATAAAAGAAGAAATAAAAAAAGAGCCAAAGATAAGATGAATGATTCAGAAGATAGCCAAAGAAGGAATAACATATATATAATTGGAGTCCCAAAGAACAAAAGCAGAACAGAATAAATATTTGTAACTGTTAACAAACTTTCTGCATGCGAAAGACTTGAATATACATATTGAAAGGACTCAAGGGCACTGTTTCAAATTTACCCTTAAACATCAATTCAAGGTCATTGTCTCATAAAGTTACTATATGAAGATAAAGAATCTTAAGAACCATGAGGGGAAAACAAAATAACATAAGGAAGTATAGGTAGACTGGCATGTGATCTCTCAAAAACAAAAGAATGCAAAGCGACATGGAGGAGACTTTTTCAGAAACTCCAAAGAAAGTGTAATCCCCAAATTTCCCTCCAGCCAAGCTGCCCTTTAAGTATAGGGAGGGAGAGAAAAATAAAATAAGATGAAAGCAGAGAGGGAGACAAAACCATAAGAGACTCTTAACTTTAGGAAACAAACAGATGGGTGGAGGGATGAGGTAGTTGGGTAACGGACATGTGATGTAATGAGCACTGGGTGTTACATGCAACTGATTGATCACTGAACTCTACCTCTGAAACTTAATGATACACTATAAGTTAATTAACTTAATTTAAATAAAAATTTTAAAATACTATCCTGTCTATAGTGAAACAATTTTAGACACATAAGTGCTCAGAGGATTCTGTATCTATAAGCCCTTTCTGAAGAATCTACTGGAAAAGTGAACTCCTTTCAACCAAGAGATGACCAGGGCGCCTTTAGCAGGAGGAGTATGGACAACATTTTGTAATTGTAGGTGGACGACAGGCGCAAAGAGGAGAAAACATGATACTATATTTAGAAAACATGAAGACTCAATCAAAAATACTGTTCAGACTAACAGATGAGTTCAGTAAAGTTGCAGGATGGAAAATCAACATACAAATATATTGTAATTTCTTTATACTAATAACAAACTAACAGAAAGAACAGTTAAGAAAACAATGCCATCAAAAATAATAAAATACCTAGGGATAAATTTAACCAAGAAGGAGAAATACTTGTATAATGAAAACAAGGCATTAATGAAAGAAATTGAAGACACAAATAAGTGGAAGGTATTCTTTGCTCATGAATTGGAAAAATTAATATTATTAAATATTACTATTATCTAAAGTATACAGACTCAATGAGATCCCTATTAAAATTTCAGTGATAATTTTTGCATAACTAGAACAAACAATCCTAAAACTTTATGAAACCATGAAAGACCCCAAGTAGTCAGAAGAATATTGAGAAAGAAGAAAAAAGCCTGGAAGCTTCCTCTGCCCTGATTTCAAATTATATTACAAAGCTCTAGTAATTAAAACCATATGGTGTTGGCATAAAAACAGAGTTATAGATCAGTGGAACAGAAGAAAGAGTACAGAAATAAATCCATATATAAAGGGTCAATTAATTTAAGACAAAGGAACCAAACATATGCAATAGGGAAAACACAGTCTCTTCATTACATGGTGCTGGCACAATTGAACAGCCACATGCAGGAGAATGAAACTGGACTACTCTTAAACCACACATAGGTATTAACTCAAAATTGACTAAAGAGCTACATGTGGACCTGAAACCATAGAACTAGGAGAAAAAACAGGATAAAGCTCTTTGCCATAGGTCTTGGTGATGATTTTTTAAAAAATCTGACACCAAAAGTAAAAGCAACAAAGGCAAGAACAACAACAACAAAAACACCAAACAAACAAAAAAAAGCCCACCAAAACCACAGATAGGACTCTGTGGAACTAAAAAACTGCATAGCAAAGAAAGCCATTAACAAACGGAAAAGGCAACCATTTTCAGTTTTCATTAAGTGGGAGAAAATAATTGCAAGAAATATACCTGATCAATGGCTAATATCTAGAATATATAAGGAATTTATATAACTCAAGAGCCCACAAGCCCCCAAAACAAACCAAAAAAACCCCAACAAAACCCCAAACCGAACTATTCAATTTAAAAAAATGGGCAAAAGATCTGGGTAGATATTTTCTGAATAAGAGCTACAGGTGGTCAACAGGTATATGAAAAGGTGCTTGTTATCACTACTCAAGGGAATGCAAATCAAAAGCACAAGGAAATCTCAACCCACACCTACTGTAAGGACTATTACTGAAAAGACAAGTCTTGGCATGCCTGTGGAGAAAAGCAAACCCTCATGCACTGTTATTGAGAATATAAATTGGTGTAGCCAATGTGGAAACAGCATGGAAGTTCTTCCCAAGTTTAAAAATAGAACTACCTATAATCCAGTAATTCTCCTTCTGGGTATTTACCTGAGGGAAATAAAAATCGTAATTCAAAAAATTGATCTGCTCCCCCATTTCATTGCAGGATTATTTACAAAAACCAAGATATGGATACAACCTTAAGTATCCACCAGTGGATAAATGGATAAAGAAATTGTGTGTGTGTGTGTTAAATGAGATAGCATTCACCCATAAAAAGAGTAAGATCTTACCATTTGTGACATCGTGGCTGGAACTCAAGGGCATTATGTTCTGTGAAATAAGTTAGTAAAAAGAAAATGCCTACAGAATTTAACTTACATGTGGAATCTAAAAACAAAAATACTCGGCTCACAGATAGAGAACAGATTGGCATTGCAAGAAGAGGTGAGGAGGTGGAGAAAAAAAATTTTTTTAAATAGAATAGTAATAAGTATTCAGAAGAAAATGTTATGACACATGCTAATCTTATGCATTCTATATTCTGATAAAGTAGAAATAATGTGACTGGAAAGACAGAGATAGAGTAAGTTCTCTAATTATTACATAGGCATTAGATGGGGGTTAAGAATATCATTAAAAATGCACGAGTGATATAATGACTTAAGAAAACATGGGAATAAAAGCATTTAAAATAGTCCAAGTAGAAAAGTAACCATCAGAACAAAAACAAATCTTCATATATACCAAGACAAAAATTGAAAACAAAGTTAAACTTAATAAAGAGAAAAGAAATGTTAAGTTCTATCATGTAACTGAGATCAAATGTTGTAGTTAATGGGCATAATGTACCTATTAAAAGAAAAAGATGTTCATTTGGGCTCATAAAGGAAAGCCCACCTATATTCTGTATACAAGAGACATTAAGACAAGATCATTCCAGTAGATGAATAAGAAGGAGGTAGAAAAAGGTATACCAGGCAAATGGAGAGAGTAAAAAGGCAGGATTAGCACATTCATATCACACAAATTATAATTCAATTCAAAGAAGAGCAAAAACATAAAAATAAAAGATTTTTAAAATTTTTTTAAAGATTTTATTTATTCATTTGACAGACAGAGATCACAAGTAGACAGAGAGGCAGGCAGAGAGAGAGAGGAAAGCAGGCTCCCCGCTGAGCAGTTTCGCCCAATGTGGGGCTCGATCGCAGGACCCTGAGATCATGACCTGAGCTGAAGGCAGAGCCTTAACCCACTGAGCCACCCAGGTGCCCCCAAAATAAAAGATTTTTAATGTTAAAATATATAGTTCACAATTAATGGGTAACAATTAGGAATATATCTGCATACCTAAAATAATAGCAATCATCGCCATGAGGATTAAAATCGGTAATTTCAGAACATTAACAAAACAGACAGACCTACAGATACCGTAATCAAGAAACAAAGAGAGAAATCACAAAACAGACCTATGGATACTGTAATCAAGAAACGGAGAAATCACAAATATACAAAGTAAGAAATGGCAAGAAAGAAATATCCAGAATTTCCGAAATGATCTTTAATATCATCAGGCTATTTATAAAAGGTTGATAAAACGTTCAAAACGTTCAAAAGGGGCACCTAGGTGACTTAGTCGGTTAAGCATCTGACTTTTGATTTTGGCTCAGACTTGCAAGATCAAGTCTTCTTTGTTGTTCTCTGGGCTGGGTATGGAGCCTACTTAGGGATCTCTCTCTCCCTGCCCAACTTCTTGAGCTCTTTCTTAAAAAAAAAAGTTCGTGAAATGCAAGGAGATATTAAAAAAAATAGTGATAAAATGAATCTTTAGGATGTGATAAGATCAAGCTGACAGAAAAAGTAAGTATATAGAAAATCAAAACATCATAACCAATAGGTATTTTATGGCATATTGAATTGTATACCCTGATATAGATGATACATGTTTATCTCAAGCACAGGTTGAAGGAACACTAAAAATGTGGTTAACAGAAAATGTCAGTGGACATAGTAAATAGAACTATTGGCTTCCACTGAAATAAAAATAGGAATAATTAAATCTTGTACTTTATATTATAAGGAGGGATATAGTATGATATAAAGTGACAATTTGTAAAAACCTATATGATTATAAAATCATATAAGTAAAAGAATCTGCATTAATAAAATAGGCAAAATACACTTAGATCAGTGATGAGAGGAACATCAGTAGCACAGAAACTTATTCTTTTAAAGGTTTTATTTATTTGAGAGAGCGAGAGAGAGAGCGAGCATGAGAGCATAAGCAGGGGGAGCAGAAGAGGAAGAAGTAGACTCCCAGTGGAGCAGGGAGTCTGATGTGGGGCTCGATCCCAGGACCTCATGGGATCATAACTTGAGCAGAAGGCAGATGCTTAACAGACTAAGCCACCCAGGCATCCCAGTAGCACAGAAACTTTTTTAAAAATAAAAATGAAAGAATATGTAAATGACATTCCAAGTGCAGAACTTAGAAATAATCCCAGTGTAAAGCAGAAAGAAGAAAGCACAAGGAAAGAAGTAATGATAAAAGCAGAAATTTGTGAGAAAGATGATAAAGAGCAGAGCTAATTAATCAATGAAACACCTGATAATTTGAAAACATTAACAAAATAGATAAGCCTATGGATAATGTCATCAAGAAACAAAGAGAGAAATCATAAATATACTAAATAAGAAATGGCAAGACAGAAAGGTCCAAAATCTTAAAATATCATCAGACAGTGTCACAGTCCTCTTAGTAAATAAATTTGAGAATCTATGCATGAAGTAGAGAACTTCCCAAGGAGGTAGAGTTTACCAAACTGACCCAGTTAAATAAGTAAAACTTAGACAAATTGCTCTAGAATGAACTGAGAACGTTCTTATAGAATTAACCCATAAAAAGTACCATGTCCAGGTGGGAATTACAGGGAAGTTCTAGCAAACTTCAAAGAGCAGATGATCACAATGCCCTATGAGTTATTCCAGAGCAGTAAAGACCATAAAAGAGATACTTACAGACATCACCAATGAATATTGATGTAAAAAAGTTCAAACTAAAATATAGTGAACAGAATCCATTGCTATTATAGGAAAATGATATGTAATGACCTTGGGTTTATTTTATGAATATGAGGCTCAAAATTTGAAAATGTATTAATATCAAAATATGTCTAAGAAAAAAATGCAAGGGGTCGACTCTATGGATACAGAAAAAGTATTATGAAATTCAGCACTTATTCTTGATAAAATGCACTTAAGCAAATAGGAATTAACGGAGACTCTTTCCTTTAATGTGATAAAGTATACCGTACCGTATGCTGAGGATAGACTATTCTATCTTAATGGGGAAACAGTAGAGCAATTTCCAATAACATGAGAAACTAGGAGTGAAAGTATCTGGGAATTCTTTTTAGTAGTCTTGTAAATTTTTTCTAAGGCTGAAATTCTGTCAAAATACAGGTATGGAGAATGAGGTTACTAATGCTTATTTTCTTTATCAGGACCAGGGACACACTTTTAGCTATCTCAATATCTATTTCTCCTTTCTTTTGAAAGTTTTCATTTTGTTTTATTTTGAGTGAAGTCTGAGATAAAATACCTTTCCTGTAATTCAATTTTGTCCTGTAAGATAAAGCAGAAGTTTCTCGGTGGGGTTCTAGGGAAATTTCTGAAAAGGAGCAGGCTTGGGTGATATAACCCTTAGACTTTTGGCCCTTCTAGTATCTTCCTGCAGGAAGGTGACAGCCGCATTGTAACCCCAAGGTGGAAAGGCTCAGCTTGAAGATAAGGGGACAGAGAAATGGAAGGAGCTTGAGTCCTTCTATCAGCCATTGATGGCCAATTTCTGGATGGATCACATAATAGAAATGATTCTCTTCCTTACCTGGGCCATGTCAGGGTTGGGTTCACTCTTTCTTTACTTTTTCTCTTTTTATTTATCTATTTTTTCTCCTTTATTATGTTAGCCACCATTCAGTATAGCATTAGTTTTTGATGTAGTGTTCCATGATTCATTATTTGCATGTAACACCCCGTGCTCACTACAACATGTGCCCCCCTTAATACCCATCACTGGGCTACCCCATCCTCCCACAAGTTAAAAATAGAGATACCCTATGACCCAGCAATTGTATTACTGGGTATTTACCTCAAAGATATAGATGTATTGAAAAGAAGGGCCTAATGCACCCCATTGTTCATAGCAGCAGTGTCCACAACTTACAAACTGTGGAAGGAGCCGAGATGCCCTTCAACAGATGAATGGATAAGGAATATATGGTCCATATATACAATGGAATATTACACAGCCATCATAAAGGATGGATACCCATAATTTGCGTTGACATGAATGGAACTGGAAGGGATTATGCTGAGTGAAATTAGTCAAGCAGAGAAAGACAGTTATCTTATGTGGAACATAAGGAATAGCACGAGTTCATTCTTTCTTGAAGCTGTGTGAGTTTTACAGGTTTTTTCGTATAGGTATGACATATACTTTGAGGGTCACAGGATTCTTCAGGGAGATGAGAAAATTAAAGCAATAGAGAACCACCACTCCAGACCCCAAGATCCAGGATTAAGCCCTAAACCTCATCTCAAAGTAGAGGTTTTAGGAAGTTCACACTCTGTGGAGAGCCCCTCCAATGCCTTGAGGAAGGCATAATGCCATCAGCTTAGAGGAAGCTTTTATTCTCTGTTGTTGTATCAACTCAACACACTTTGTTGAGAAACTACTATGTGAAAACTACCAGGGCATAGAAATTGTGTTGCAGTAGTTTACAAGGACCTTCTAATCCTGGTAGCAAGTAAGAAGTAAGTGCTTTAAGGAGTAAAAAGCCACTCAGGACATTAGGATATAGGTGTTACTGTGCAGTGGAGACAGCACAAGTCATATAGAAATGCAAAGACATGAACTGGGTTGAGTGGAGAAGAATTCACGGAGGAGGTGTTATCTGAGTGAGTCTTGGCAGAAAGATAAAACTTGGATCATCGAAAGGCATAGGTGGGAAGGCATTCTTGGCAAAATGCATGCCAGATACCCATGGGTAGAAGTTATAAAAAAGTGACATTTAGGGACAGTAAGGCAGCCAGTTCTTTTGGAGTGAAGTGTTTTTGACATTATAAATTCTTCAACAGGATATAATCTGATCGAAGCAGAATTGTTGAGTTTCCTAATACGTAGGATGAAATGCAGGAAGCTTAGAATCAAACAGCATGATAAATTTAGTGATCTGGATCATAGGTGGGGGTGTAAGAATGGGAAAGCCACATTCAGGAGCTATTTCTGGGGAAAAATGTACATACGTTTGTGCCTTGTCAGATTTAGGATTGGATCATAAACTTGCCCGAGGTTTCACACATAATTGCTTGAAAACGATAACAGTGTCATTGACAGAACCTGGTAATTGGAAATGGAGCTCTTCTGTTGGAGAGAGCAGGGGGAAAAGTGGAAGAGAATGGAGCTGAGTTTGGGGGCCATGAAAATATTCAACAGTTGCTTGGAGATACTGTGTCTGGAGCTTGGAAGAAAGTTCGGGACTGCAGAGACAGACTTGGGTATCATTTGAATGAGAGTCATAGTTTAAAGTGTGTGGGTGGCTAATCTGTAACAGGAAATGGATGGATCTAGAACATGAGAAGGTTGGAGTATTAATAGTAGAGGTCTGAGAATGAAGTATTGGGCAACACCATTTACAGAAAAGAAAAATAGGAGAAGCCAGAAGTAGGAGAGGACCCCACCCCCCATCAGGTGGTACATTTCTCCCACTCCTAGAAGATGGGAACCTCATTAACTGGGATATCTTCTAGGACCTCTGAAATGAATTCTTATATGTTCCATAATATATATTTTAGATGATGCCAAACATGAGCTTCAAACTTACTCAAAAATCTACCTAATCCTTTTTCTAGATGGGATAAGAAACACAGAAGCTGGAATTTATGTTCGCAGATATTTTGTTTAGTGTTCATTAAAACTAGTATATTCTTACATCCAATTTATCAGAAGAAAGAGGATTTTGTGCCAACTATACATGGAGACCTCTCTTTGGAACAATGTATATGTTGTGTTTGTGTAAATGTTATGTAATTGGAGCAAAATTTTAAGAGTTACACTACAGTGAACTTAACAGGTGAGTCAGTTTAACTTTTGTAACCTAGCACTGGTCATTTCGGATGTAGTTCTGCCTTGTCCTTGATCAGATACCAACCCTGAAAACATCATTATTCCTATGGTTAAAACCAAAAGCACAAAATGCTTCACTATGTAAATTCAGGAAGATAACAGAGATAGAAGTAGGGATTTTGGCAGCTTCATATATCCTCCTTCAACCAATAGAACACATTCAGGAGATACAGGAAATCAAAACTTGTGATTTCTTTTTTCACTTAAGGCATAAAGGAATGGCAGTTATTTTAATATTTGTATCTTAACTTTAATAACATTACTTCTGACTCACTGTGGAGAAATTCATTCTGTACTGGTGATGAAATCTGGATTAGATACAAATTTTAGCAAAGACTTTTTAAAAATACAGTTTGAAACAGTGTGTCCTGGGGTGCCTGGGTGGCTCAGTTGGCTAAGCATCTACCTATGGCTCAGGTCATGATCCCAGGGTCTTGGGATTGAGGCCCGCATCCTTTCTCCCTCTGTCCTTCACCCTGTTCATGTTCTCTCTCGCTCTCTTTCAAATAAATATATAAAATCTTAAAAAAAAAAAAAAAAGAAGCAATGTGTCCTGGAGCCCTAAGTTTCCATTAATGTCTACTGCATTGGTGGTGGGAGGCAAGAGGCTTGTAGAAAATGCTTCTTTGATCTGTTTTCTGTATTGTCCTTTTCCTGCTTGATTTTAATTAAAGGAAATCAAGAACTCTTAAAACATAAGGAATAGAGTTAAAATTAGTGCTCTAATGTCCTTTTCTACTAATTGTCTATGTTGGTTATGGTCGAATTTTCAGTTGAATTTTTTTCTCCTTTAAGGTGGTATTTTCCTGCATCTTTTAAAAAAAACATTATTTATTTTACACAGAGAGAGAAAGTGCATGAAAGGGGAGGAGCAGAGGGAGAGAGAGAGAGAATCTCAAGCAGACTCTGTGTTGAGTACAGAGTCTGACATGGGGCTCAATCTCACGATCCTCAGATCATTGACCTGAGCTGCATCCCAGAGTCAGATGCTCAACCAGCTGAGCCACCCAGGCACCCTTACTTTCCTATATCTTGCATTGCTGGTGACTTGTTATCTGTTTACGGACTGTGACTTTTTCTAACAAGGTATTCATCAGTACTCCTGCTCTTTTGCTTTTCAAAAATTCATTGAGTGTAGGACTTTTTGTTTTGTACAAGTAAGTCAAGGTTGTGAATTTGTCTCAAGACCACTTCGGATTTCCTTTATTATTTTTGTTATGCTGTGTTCTCATTGATACTTTTTTTCTATCTGGCATATTATTGACATTCCATATCTCCTTTGTTCTAAACTTTACACAAATTAAGTGTTTAAACTTGACAGCTTTTTTTTTTTTTTAAATAAAGATCTTTTTTTTTCAAAGATTTTATTTTTATTTATTTGCCAGAGAGAGAGAGTGAGAGCGCACAGGCAGGCAGAGTGGCAGCAGAGGCAGAGGGAGAAGCAGGCTCCCCACAGAGCAAGGAGCCCGATGTGGGACTCGATCCCAGGACGCTGGGATCATGACCTGAACTGAAGGCAGCCGCTTAACCAACTGAGCCACCCAGGTGTCCCCAACAGCTTTTTTTTTTTTTTTTAAAAGAAGGGGGGGTGGGGTTATGGACATTGGGGAGGGTATGTGCTTTGGTGAGTGCTGATTCACAGACTTGTACCCCTGGGGATAAAAATATATGTTTATAAAAAATAAAAAATTTAAAAAAAAGAGAAATCTTTTCTTAATGTTTATTTGAGAAGGTTAATATATAAAGTTATGCCGAAATTTCTAGTTTAATTGCATTTTGTCCGTGGTCCCAAGTTGTATAATTCTGCCTTTTAGAATCTGAGGTTTTGTTGTGGCCTACTGATAATCAAATTCTGTATGCATTTCTTAGATGCTTAAAATGTTTATTCTCTGGCAGAATACAGATATTACTTACACATTTGCATATATATACATGCACATACAGATATATATAATCAAAGTTAATGTTATTAATATCCTCTCTGTATATTTTGTTCACTTGTCCTGATGAAAGGTAAGATCTTTAAAGCATATGTTACAAATGACCAACAACATGCAACGTATCTTTTGTTTGCCCATGCCATGTTATTTTAAAAATTAAATTAATGAGCATTTAAAAGCCAGGGAGTTTCCTATAACATATAGAACTTTGAGTTTCTTTGAAAAACTAGAGCATCTGGCAAACCTACAACCTTATAGCTGTACAGAAATGTTTGTCTTAAGCTGAGAATTGTCTGCCTTTTTTTTTAAAAAAAAGATTTTATTTATTTATTTGACAGAGATCACAAGTAGGCAGAGAGGCAGGCAGAAAAGAGAGAGAGAAAGGGAAGCAGGCTCCCTGCTGAGCAGAGAGCCAGATGTCCGGCTTGATCCTAGGACCCTGGGATCATGTCCTGAGCCGAAGGCAGAGGCTTAACCCAGTGAGACACCCAGGCACCCCAGTTGTCTGTTTTTTTGAAGATAGTGTATGCACTCTCCTCAAGAGGACCTCTCCTGGCTTATCTTTGTTCTTGCTCTATTATATTGTGGTGGAGTAGAATAAATTGGGACAGGAAAAAAAATCGACTACCGGAAGTGTTAAATCAAAAAAAGATAGACTGAGAAGGCATCGTATTTAAGAAAACATAATCTTAAAATCTAGCCTTCTTTATTCTTCATGTAACCTGTTGGACCACTTGTAGAGGAATATGTTTGTAATCCATGTAACTGTGTCTTTCTGTCAATTTCTTCTTAGATTTTTAAATCAACTTTATTGAGATACTATATACATACAATGATCCACAAAAACATGTATGATTTGCTGATGTACACACTTGGAAAACCACCTGTGAAATATAGACCTATACAAACATGGTCCCTGTCAAGGCAGAGAACTTATTTTGTCACAATAAGTTTCCTTGTATCCCTCTGGAGTACCTCTCTCCCTCTTCCCCTGCCCCAGACAACCACTTACCTTTTTTCTATCATAGATTGTTTGATTTTCCAGATTTGTGTAGAAATGAAAAAACATAGGATGTACTTACCCCCCCCCCTGCCTTTTTGGGGGCTTGGGTTTTTTCACACAGCCCAGTGATTTTGAGATGCATTCATAGTTTTGTTCACATCAGCAGTTTTTTCCCATTTATAACTGAGAAATATTTCATTGGTTATATAACAATTTATCCATTCATCAGTTAAAAGTTTTTTTTTCTTACCCCCATTGTACTTTTTACAATTTTTTTAAAAAAAGATTTTATATATTTATGACAGAGACAGTGAGAGAGAGGGAACACAAGCATGGGGAGCTGAGGTGGGAGAAGCAGGCTCCCTACTGAGCAGAGAGCACTGTATGGGGCTCTATCTGAGGATGCTGGGATCATGATCTGAGCCAAGGCAGATGCTTAATGACTGAACCACCCAGGGTCCCTCTTATCCCCATTTTAAAATATAAATGTGTTGAAATGGTTCAACACAGATCTCTGTATAACATCTACTTTCATTTCTCTCAGGTAGATACCGAGGCATGGAACCACTGGGTTGTACTGTGTATGTATGTATGTGTGTGTGTGTGTGTGTGTGTGTGTGTGTGTATATATATATATTTAGAGAGAGAGAGAGAAAGCATAAGTGGGGAGGGGCAGAACTGGAGAGGGAGAGAGAATCTTAAGCATGGGCTCCATGCAGGGCTGGATCTCAGAACCCTGAGATTATGAGCTGAGTCTAAGATTAAGAGTCCCGTGCTTAATGGACTGAGCCATACAGGCACCTGTATTTAACTCTTTAAGAAACTGTCAGCTTCCAAAGCAGTTGTACAGTTTTACATTCCTATTAATGGTGTGCATTTCACTTGCTCCATATCCTTGCCAAGAGTCTTCACAATGTTAGCCATTCTCTGGTTCTGCAGTATTACCACTTTGTGGTCTCTTCATGGATGGTAAAGGATATTGAGCATCTTTTTATGTGTGTACTGGGACGTGTCTGTTCAAGTCTTTTGCCCATTTTTATTTTGCTTCCTACAAATGAGTTGCAAGACTTTGTGCAAGATTGTGAATAATGCTGCAGTAGACGTTAAGGCTGCGTATATCTTTTTGAATTTGTCTTTTGTTTTCTTTGGGTAGATACCTAGTCCTAGAGTTATTGGATCATGTGGTATTTCTATTTTTAATTTTTTGAGAAACCTTCATGCTATTTTTCATAGTAGCTGCACCACTTTACATTTCCACCAATAGTGCATCAGAGTTCCTTTTTCTCTACTTCCTTGTCAACACTTGCTGTTTCTTGTCTTTTTTAATTTGGCCATTCTGGCAGGTACAAGTGATCTCTCATTGTGCTTTTGAACTGCATTTCCCTGATGATTGGTGATGTTGAATGTATTTTCATGAGTCAGTTCCGTTTGTATGTTGTTTTTGAAAAAAATGTCTCTTCAGGTCCTTTGTCCACTTTTTAAAAATCAAAAACTGGTTTTTGTTTTGTTTATGGGTGTTGAGTTGTGTAAGTTCATTATGTATTTTGGATATTAACCCTTTTTTGATACATCATTTGCAAATACCTTCTCCCATTCAGAAGGTGGGTCTTTTCGTTTTGTTGGTGGTTTCTTTATTGTTCAAAAGATTTTTTATTTTGATGTATTCCCAATAGTTTATTTTTGCTTTTGTTTCCCTTGCCCTAGGAGACTTATCTAGAAAAATGTTGCTCAGGCCAATGTCCAAGAAATTACTACCTATGTTCCGTTCTAGGATTTTTATGGCTTTAGGTCTCTTAACTTGGTCTCTAATCCATTTTGAGTTTATATTTTTGTGTGTGTGGTTTACGAACATGGTCCAGTTCCATTCTTTTGCATGTAGAGCCATCCAGTTTTCCCAACACCATTTACTAAAGAGACTATTTTGTTCCCTGATGTATATTATGGTCTCCATTGTCATAGATTAACTGACTGCCCAAGTGTGGGTGTATTTCTGGGCTCTAGTTTGTTCCATTGACTTATGTCTATTTTTGTGTTCATACCACAATGTTCTGATTACACCGGCTTTATATTATGACTTGAAATTTGGGATTGTGATGCCTTCAGCTTCATTGTTCTTTTCAAGATTGCTTTGGGCATTCAGAGTCTGTTGTAGTTTGATACAAGTTTTAGGTTTATTTGTTGCAGTTCTGTGAAAAATGCTGTTAGTGATTTTGATAGGAATTGCATTAAATCTGTTGATTGCTTTGGGAAGTGTGGACATTTTAGCAATACTCTTCCAACCTATGAACATGGAACATCTTTCCATTTGTTTGTGTCTTCTTCATTTTCATCAAGTTTCATAGATTTCAGAGTATAGGTTTTTCACCTCCTTGGTTAAGTTTGTTCCTAGGTATTTTATTCTTTTTGATGCAATAATAAGTGGAATTATTTTCTTAATCTCTTTCTCTGTTATTTTATTGTTAGTGTATAGAAACATTACTGATTTGGGGCATTAATTTTGTATTCTGTAACTTTCTGTAAGTCATTTATTACTTCTAGTAGTTTTTTTGGTAGAGTCTTTGGGGTTTTCTATGTATCATATCCTGTCATATATAGATAGTTAAACTTTTTCTTGACCAATATGGATGCCTCATTTCTTTTTGTTGCCTGATTGCTGTGGCTAGGACTTCTAGTATTATGTTTAATAAAGGTATAGATTGGACATCCTTGTCTTGTTCCTGATCCTGGAGGAAAAGTTCTCAGTTTTTCACCATTGAGTTTGATGTTTGTTATGGGTTTTTCATATAATGCATTTATTACATTGAGGTATGTTCCCTCTCAACCCACTTTATTGAGAGCTTTTATCATGAACAGATGTTGAATTTTGTCAAATACTTTTCCTACATCCATTAGATAATCATATGACTTTTATCCTTTTTATTGTAATGTGATGGATCACATTGATTGATTTGAAAATATTGAACCACCCTTGCATCCCCAGAATAAATCCTGCTTGATTGTGGTAAATGATCCTTTTAAACTATTGTTGAGTTCTTTTCTCTAATACTCTGTTAAGGATATTTGCATCTGTGTTCACTGGAAATACTGGTCTGCAGTTTTTTTTCTTGTAGTGTCTTTGTCTGGTTTTGACAAAATGGGTCATTGAAGAAATAAGAAAATATATGGAGGTAAATAAAATTGAAAATGCACTGGTCAAAAATCTTTAGGACACAGAGAAAGCAGTTTTAAAATGGAAATATAGAGTTATATAGGTCTACCACAAGAAACAAGAAAAAGTTTAAATAATCTAAACTTACACCTAAAGGATCTAGAAAAAGAACAAAGCCCATACTGAGTAGAAGGAAGGGAATAATAAAGATCAGAGCAGAAATAAATGACATAGAAACTAAAAAAAAATTGATAATAATAGAAAAAGTCAGTGAAACCAAGAGCTTGTTCTTTGAAAAGAAGAAAAGAATCAATAAACATTTACCTAGGGGCGCCTGGGTGGCTCAGTGGGTTAAGCCGCTGCCTTCGGCTCAGGTCATGATCTCAGGGTCCTGGGATCGAGTCCCACATCGGGCTCTCTGCTCAGCAGGGAGCCTGCTTCCCTCCCTCTCTCTCTCTCTGCCTGCCTCTCCATCTACTTGTGATTTCTCTCTGTCAAATAAATAAATAAAATCTTTAAAAAAAAAAATAAAAAATAAAAAAAAAATAAACATTTACCTAGACTGACCAAGAAAAAACAGAAAAGATTCAGATAAAAGGAGGAATGAAAAAGAAGTAATAAATGACATCACAGAAATATAAAGGGTTACAAGAGAATACTGTGAAAAATTATATGTCAAAAAATTGGACAACCTGGAAGAAATGGATAAATTCTTAGAAACATACTTTTTTTCCTAAAACTGAATCAGGAAGAAATAAAAAATCCAAACAGATGGATTACTAGTAATGAAATTGAATTGGCAATCCAAAAACCAGCAACAATTGAAAGTCCAGGACCAGATGGATTCACAGGTGAATCTGAGGACACACTTAAAAAAAAGTTAGTACCTATTCTCCTCAAACTATGCCAAAAAATAGAAGAAGAAGGAAAGCTTCCAAAAACATTCTGTGTAACCTATTTTTTTCTTAATATAATCTATACTTGTAGACTTAGAGTATTGGTTTAACATTGTTTTATTATACATATCTTTCAATTATTTTATGCACATTTTATTAATGTACCTATCTAAATACCTTTGTTCAATGTTGTTTATAAAATGGTGTTTATATTACCTTCTCATGTTTTCACTGAAAATCTTTCTCACCTCATGTAACTGGATATCTTTGTGTGTGTCTAATGATAAAGTAGTGTAAAGTTTTGAGTATTCGATTATCTGACAAAGACCTTCTATTGTTTTCCTATATTTATTAGAGCTAAAGACTCAGAATTATTAAGAATTATTAGGTTGCAAGCTTCTCCTTAGGTAAGATGTGTTTGTTGTCTTCTGTCTATTGTAGTGCAAAAACCCCACCAATTTCTTGAGAAATTTCTTCCATCAAAAATACTTTTTTGGGACACCTGGGTGGCTCAGTGGGTTAAGCCTCTGCCTTCAGCTCAGGTCATGATCTCAGGGTCCTGGGATCAAGGCCTGCATCGGGCTCTCTGCTCAGCAGCAAGCCTGCTTCCCCCTCTCTCTCTGCCTGCCTCTCTGCCTACTTGTGACCTCTTTGTCAAATAAATAAATAAAATTTTTTATAAAAATACTTTTTTCAAGCTTCTCTGCATTTTTTATTGGTGCTTGATATTTAGATATTATATGAAGGTATATCTTGATTAATTTTAATAAACAATATTATACAGAAATGATAGAGCGCTTCAAAATTATTGTCCATTTAGGTCAAGCAAACCTTCTAACCTTTGTTTTATTTTGTTCTTTTCTTCTAACATTGTCTGTTACCAGAAATTCCAATGTAACTCTCCAACCTTTAAGAAATCTACTAGAGTTAGTATATTTTATTGTCTTTTGTGTAAATCCTTCCTAATTTACACTTGAAATAGTAGAGTTGCTAATATTATTACCCAGAAAGAGCTGGGTAAATACTGTGATTAGTCACCATTAC
This sequence comes from Mustela nigripes, assembly GCF_022355385.1. Taxonomy (NCBI): domain Eukaryota; kingdom Metazoa; phylum Chordata; class Mammalia; order Carnivora; family Mustelidae; genus Mustela; species Mustela nigripes. The sequence goes on from NC_081568.1 coordinate 144,755,703, forward strand.
AGATATTTCAGAGGCTTGGAGTAGTAGTTTTCTCTATCATAACAATTATAACTGAATCCTAGATGTTTCCTAAGCCTTTTTTTTTTTTTAATGAGGAGATGTTACAAGTAGAATATTTTTTTTCTGTGGAAAAAGAAGAGGATATATTTTATCTGTGGATACCTTCTTTAATAATAGAAGAATATACAGTCTTAGTGTAAGTGTTGCTATTCTTTTCACATGAGTAGGGAAAGAGACCAGTCTGAGGAGTGAAAAACTAACATGAAGCAAGAGAGGTCAAAATTAGACTATTAACAAATGGAATATGAGGCATGTAATGCTTTTAAGGTACACATTTTTAAAAATACCAATAATCTCTAGGCTGACTTTTCATTATCTTTCTTCATTTGTGTCCTTTCATTCTTCTCTCATAATTTCAATTGTGATTTTGTCTGCATTCTGAAAGGTCTGAAGTTTGTCTTCCACATAACTGCTGATATTTTCAGCAACCTAAAATATACTTTTTTTTTTTAATGCTCCCCCTGCTGATCTTAATTCTAATGTTGCATTTGAATTTTACAGTCATTTGCAATCCTAGCCAACTTCCTTTTTTTGGTTCTACCTCTATGTTGGTTCTAGTGAGCTTTTCTGTAATGTAAGTTCTCCCAAAATGTGCTTTTCTTCCTCTCTGGTGTATATTTTCAGAAAAAAAGTTTTTCTTCTCTCTGAGCACTGTGTCCTCATTTATGTTGTAGAATCTCTCCTGAACCTCATGTTGATTGTTTGCAAGAAGGGATAGTCTTGTACAGAGGTAGCCTTTTCTTCTGTGAATTAATTCCATCCACCTAAGATGTTGTCTTGAAGGACAGATAGATAGATGTTCACAGCTCCATGGCCAATTCTTGGTAATTTTCCTGGTGTGATCCGGCTGGACTGAGAGGCGTCTTCTCTTCCTCCTGCTTCCTAATTGTCGTTTACTATCAGAATGTTCATAAGAGAATGTGGTTGATGGTTCTTTGCTCGTCTGCAGCAGTGCACAGCCACCTCCTGGAAACCAGTGCTCTGGGATCTCTCACTGCTACTATCCAGCTCTTACTTAAGATGTGGGGTCTTTCCTGCCTTGCCTCCACAACCAGTATGTCAGATTTGTAGATACTCACACCACATCTTTATCAACCAGGTTGGTTAAAAGAGCCACTGATGAAGAAAGTGGAGACAAGACATGCCTTTGGCTCAATCTGACTTGAGGATTTGATAGGGAACACCTTATTTTAGAGCAGAGAAAGTCCTTTTTCTCTGAAGTAAGTGTTTCTATTGCTGTCATGTAGAAAGTTCCCATGTTGTCTTTTTCTGGCTCTTCTATTTCTGATGTGGTTTCTCTCTTCTCTGAGTCAGAATTGCTCCAGGTGTATTGCAAACAGGTGATCCTTATTACCTGTGCTATTCTACTTTGCATGTTCAGGCTTCTATGAATATTTTAATACACGGATGAAGGAAGGGAAAACAGATTCCTTTTATTACTTTTTAAATTAAGAAGTCTCAGATTTTCTTCATTTTCACATAGTGTATATGGTGTTCCACCAGTAACTGCATCCCTCTGATTTGGGTTGAAACCATGGCACATTCTGTGCATTGAACAGGAATCTAGTGAAGCCTGCAGAAGACAACTGTAGGCAAGCAGGCATTTTATTGGGGACTTGGTCCCGTGGCACAGCATGACACATGTCACGTGTAGGATATTTAACAAAAATTCATAAAACTTTTCAATGGATGGTGGTTCAAAGCAATTAAATTTAGATAATTTTGTGGAGAAATAGGGTCATTAGAGGGAGAATTTATTTCTTGCTGAAAGGAATAAGGGGGGGGAATATGGGATGGGACAGCTGTCTTGGGATCAGAAACGAACCTTCATGGTACACAAAGTACGAAAATTTGGCATTTTAAAAAAACCTTCAATTGGTATGGTTTGAAGGAATAAATGCTGACATCTCTTTTGTTAATCCACACAGGACTTATTCTAAGGTTGCTGGAGATCTGGAAACCTTTAGCATTGTCAGATGCTCTGTGGCGCCCCCTAGAATGCAGTATAGCAGTCACATTTAGCTGCTTCCCAGACATCTCCAGTGACTCTTCTCTTTCTGTCCACGCAGACACCCCCGTTATCTGGTTCCTTGGTGTTGTGTGTGTGTCTTCTCCAGGCTTGATTTATCCAGGATCAGGATCAACAGTAGTTGTTGGAAAAAGAGATGAGCGAAAGCAAGAAGTGTCTCCTTTTAGCAACGTGATGATACTATTGAGACTGCTTAATGCTTCAAGAGCAGTTCACCTAGTGTAATGGACACAGGTGCCAACACTAGCCTGACCTGTGAGGTGGTCCTCAGGAAAGCTGTAGCAAATCCCAGGAAACTGGAGATGTTTTTCATGACTGTATTAGCAAACACTTGCTGTAGCTTTTTGGAAAGGAAGAGCTTTAGAAGTTTGCTCTAGCAAACACAGAATGCCGAATGCCGGGTGCTGTGAAGGAGACTGCAGGCAGGGAAGAGCTTCCTTCCCTTTATTTTACAAATGAGCAAATGGAAACAGGGCAGGTGAGGGGACTTCTCCAAGATCAAATGTGAGTTTGAGGACACATTCTGGGCCTGAACCCAACTCGACTAGCTTCCAGTCCAGCACCCTTCTGCGTCTCTGTGCTTTGCTTCTGCCAGGAAAAGCCCTATTGAGAAAGGCAACAAAAAACTGCCTTGAGTATAGTAGTAAAAAGTGCTGCATTGCTGGGGAATGTAAATAAGCAGAGAGTCAAGGGAAAGAAAACTTCTTCAGGTTTAGAAGCAGAAATAAAGAGGAGATGAGAGGGAGCAACTTTGTTCTTACCTCACTTTTCAAATCTCTCTTATTTAACAGAAAAGGCTGGAAAGTTTTTGTAGCAGAGAGCTTCACTGAACACCTGCTGTGGTGCCCTATATCCCCACTTCCATTTTTAAAAAATTTTAAAAATTCTTTACACACAACTAGTGAATTGTTGAACCCTACATCAAAAACCAATGATGTATTATATGTTGGCTAATTAAACATAATAAAAAAATTTTTTTTAATTTTTTATTTTTTATAAACATATATTTTTATCCCCAGGGGTACAGGTCTGTGAATCGCCAGGTTTACACACTTCACAGCACTCACCAAAGCACATACCCTCCCCAATGTCCATAACCCCACCCCCTTCTCCCAACCCCCCCCTCCCCAACAACCCTCAGTTTGTTTTGTGAGATTAAGAGTTACTTATGATTTGTCTCCCTCCCAATTCCATCTTGTTTCATTGATTCTTCTTCTACCCACTTAAGCCCCCATGTTGCATCACCACTTCCTCATATCAGGGAGATCATATGATAGTTGTCTTTCTCCGCTTGACTTATTTACCCTAAAGATACAAACGTAGTGATCCAAAGGGGCACGTGCACCCGAATGTTTATAGCAGCAATGTCCACAATAGCCAAACTATGGAAAGAACCTAGATGTCCATCAACAGATGAATGGATCAAGAAGATGTGGTATATATACACAATGGAATACTATGCAGCCATCAAAAGAAATGAAATTTTGCGACAACATGGATGGAACTAGAGCATATCATGCTTAGCGAAATAAAAAAAATTTTTTTAAAGATTTTATTTTTATGGAATTTCCACATCCAACATGGGGCTTGAACTCATGACCCCAAGATCACAAGTGACATTCTCTACTGATGGAGCCAGCCAAGCACTCCCATCTCCCACTTTTTTTTTTTTTAAGATTTTATTTATTTATTTAACAGACAGAGATCCCAAGTAGGCAGAGAGGCAGGCAGAGAGAAAGAGAGGGGAAAGCAGGCTCCCTTTTGAGCAGAGAGCCCGACGTGGGGATCGATCTGAGGACCCTGGGATCATGACCTGAGCCGAATGCAGAGGCCTTAACCCACTGAGCCACCCAGGTGCCCCCATCTCCCACTTTTTAAACAACAATAGTCCAGTCCTTGGTATGGCCAATGACAATTTCTGTCTCAGCTTTTGATTGCATCTCCCATCTCTTTGCTTATCATATGTATTTTTGTATACCAATTAAATCACCTTTGGAAGGTGACAAGAATAAATGCACGGGTTTAAATCCTGTTTCCATATTTGGATTTCATTAAGATCATTGTCTTCTTCTCTCGATTAGATCATTAATTAGCATCATGAGTGGATTTGAAATGTTCCTATTAACCCTCAATTTCACCAGGGTAGATGATGAAGCCTCTAAACTTGGTATAAATATCTTAAATTATTATTTTCCTAATTAAAAAAGAAGCAGCTTATGAGGAGGGGAAAGATGGGTTCTGCTTGTTTAATTGATGAGAAAGTAAAATATTTGTTCTATGTACTTCTGAAGGAAGGAGAGAGACCTACTCCTGGTACTTTAATATGCCTTTGAATTTATCAGTTGCATAATTGAGAAGAATTCTAAGGATGTCTGTCCCATAATCTTTCTCTTTCCCTGAATGGACTCTGAGCCTTGGCCACATGGACTAAAATGCCTGAGTCTCATGGGAAGCGCTCAGTTTTGAAACTTGCCTTGAGATGAAGTCCAAGTCCAAGATGGGCAGAATTGCAATCTGTTGGGCTTTAGTATGTAAGTAAGGGGAGGATTTAATTGAAGAGACAAAGGTCTCTTCAAAAAGACCTTAGCTTGGTTAGGTCATTGTCCTATAAGCTCAGAGACCCTAGGTTGCAGTTGTGTTTCTCTATGAGCTATGGCACCTTAATGAACCTCTCTGTTGCCATGGTTTTTCTCTGACAAATGATTTAATAAGGCTGTTCTACCTACTTTATGAGGAGAAATGAGGTATTTTTGAATGTGCTTTAAAAAATGACTTCACCAAGTGGTATTCATTAATTTGTGCTCTTGGGATTGACTCCTCTTGTCATGAGAACCATTCCTGATGGGCTTTCTTTCCCTGTCTTCTTTCTGTGCACCTCACTTCTGATCCTTTTTTTTTTTTTCCTTTGAGATATGGGTTTTATAGTATTAGCTAATTGGACATGGCTGATAAAACTGAAAAGCAGAAGTTCTGACCATCAAATGACTTCTTAAACTGTTCCAACATCTGGAGGGAAAAGAAACTTGACCATTTTATTGGTGAACTAAACATTCAAGAAGGCTTGAGTATCTTCCATGAATAGTTGCTCTTAATCAAACTGAACACAAGGTTTGAGCCAACGGAATACATGCTGGATTCCAGAGGCTTTTCCACAAGGAATTCTTAGAAGTTATATTCTACCGTCCTGTTAAGTGTGTAGGAGTCCTTTACTTAGCATTGTTGCGAGAACCTGTGTAGCGAGGTGGATCTAACGCCTCTTTGGCAAAGGAAATGACCCATTCTCTCTGAGAGGAATGGAAAAGCAGGAGCCTGAGGGCACAGACAGGGAATACAGGGAGAGGAGGGCTCAGAGATGTCCATTTGGAGAGTAACTAGACAGGAAGAGCACCCGCTCATCACCTAATGCAAGAATAAAGAGAATGACTTCTGTTCCTAGTGTAGGGGGAAAGCTAGGTGTATTCTTCCAAAGCTAACTATTTCAGGGTGGGAGAACTAAGTTGCATGTTATATGCATCCTCAGTATCTCCTCTTGGACCTCAAAGAACATTGGGATTCCAAATGGCAGGTTGAGTTTCTTTGGAGAAGCTAGTAGATACATAGGACATTGAAAAGCAAGTCAGAGGCTCAGATTATTTTGAGTTCTTACATAACTGGAGATGAAATCAATTTGAGGTGGGGTTTAGTTTTTCCTGGGATGATGTATTGGGTCACATGGTGGGCTCTGGTGGCTTAGCATCCTAGGAAGCCTCAGCACAGAGTGAGCCAGTCTGTGAGTTTGATTACTTGAATCAGGGACCAAATTGAAGGGAAGCCTCTTCTGCTTTCTGGGAAAAACAATATACTTAAATTAACTTCTGACCTCTCCTTTTTATCGCTTTGGGGAACCAGCTTCCCCTTGCTCAGGGCTCATTTCAATAGTTTGTAATCATGAATCTTTCTTTTTTCCCACTTCCCTTTTTTTTTTTTTTTTTTTAAAGATTTTGTTTATTTATTTGACACAGAGAGACCCAGTGAGGGAGGGAACACAAGCAGGGGTAGTGGGAGAGGGAGAAGCAGGTTCCCTGCTGAGCAGGGGAGCCCGATATAGGGCTAGATCCCAGGACCCTGGGATCATGACCTAAGCTGAAGGTAGACGCTTAATGATTCAGCCACACAGGGATCCCTATTCCCCCCCACCCCCCGCTTCTGACTTGCCATCTGGTTAGGGTTCCTAATCGTGCTTAGACAAGGTCTCTGGGAGTCTTCCCACATATGCATGGAAATGACATTTGCCAGGTTTTGGTTTGCCCAGCTTAATTGGTGAGTGGTTTTGCCCGCTTGTATTTGATCAGCAGTGTGAACTCCTGCAGATGGCAAATATAGGTTGTCTTCAGGAAATCTGTGTGTTGTGTGGGAAAGAACACAAACAAGCAGTGAGGGACCTGACTCTTGCCCTCCATTCTCACATATACAATCTTACATGTATAACCTCTTTGAAGAAGGATCATGATAATTGATGAGAATGATATGGATAATAAAAGATGATCTTGGCACTGACATATATTGATGTGACAACTCTGTGAATTGGGTGCTATCCTTATCTCTAGGTCACAGGTGAAGAAACTAAGGCACAGATCATTGGAACTTATCCCCATGCTCACTCAGCAGGTACATGGCTGGGTGGGGGTTTCCAACCAAGCTGAAGGAAATGTTGAGGCTGTCCTAGTCACCAAGATCTATCTAGACAAGTCACTGGAAGGGTATAATGAAGCAGTTCTTCTCTTATTTACACAAAGGGTGGCATCTGTTGTCCTGGGATGCCTTGCATCTACTAATTTAGCCTCCCATTGAGTTTTGGGTTTGTAAGCATGATCCCTTGTTCAAATAAATTCTTCCCATTATACTTGATGGACAGTGCTATGTCATGATATTATGTTAACTCAGGGAAAGACATCAAAATTACCTTTCCTGAATTCCCTTTGGTATGGCATCCTTGCTATCTTTACTTCAAAGCCCAGCCCTATAATTTTTTATGGGGTTTTATTATATATTACTTATACACCAAACTTCTTATATTTAAATTATGCATTCTCATACATTTAGACATAGGCATAGACCCATGAAGCTAGCACAGTAATCCAAGAAAATGAAAACATTGTATCCTCAGAATTGGCACACACTCTTGAATCCCAGTACTTAACCCCTTTCCTGAACAACACGATCTACTGCTTATCTCCAGATTGGATTCCGTATTCTAGAGTATTTTATAAATGGAATCATACTGTATGAATTCTCTTCTCCCGCTTCTTTTGCCCATACACAGCATGATTATTTGGGCTCCATCCATGCTGTTTTGTGTAAGAATAGCTCTTCCCCACTGCTACAATGTTATTATTTCATGACTCCACCCCGTTAGGCTTATCCATTCACTTTCTGATGGACATAGGCCTTGTTTACTGGCTTTTTTCCCTATTACAAATAAAACCGTTATGAGTATTCATGAATGAGCTTTTTGTCTAGTTTTATAGAGGCAACATAGACAAAGTTGTAGTATATTTAAAGTGTACAATGTGGTGATATGATATATGTGTATGTTTCAAAACGATTTCCATAATCAGGTTATTAACACATCTCATAGTTACCTTTTTTTTTCCTTTGTGAAAATGCTTACGGTCTACTTGGGAAATTGAAAGTATACAGTACGGTATGTTACTCTAATCACCATCCTATACATTTGTTCCTCAGAACTTGCTCATTTAGGAGCTGAAAATTTGTACCATTTTACCAACCTCTACCCATTTCTCCTACTCCCAGCCCCTGGCAACCACCATTCTACTCTGTTCGTGGGAGTTCAACTTTTTTTTTTTTTCAGGATTTCACATATAAGAGATATTATGCAGTATTTGTCTTTCTTTGATTTATTTCATTTAGCATGATGCCTTCCAGTTTTATTCATTTTGTCAAACAGCAGGATTTCCTTCTTTTTTAAGGCTGAATAATATTTCATCGTGTACACAGACCGCATTTCCCTTATCCAGTCATCTCTTGATAGCCCCTTACGTTGTATCTTGGCTCCTGTGAATAATGCTGCAATGAAAACGGGAGTGCAGATACTTCTTCAAGATGGTGAGTTCATTTCCTTTGGATATATATGCAGAAATGGGATTGCTCGATCATATGGTAGTCGTATTTTTAAATTTTTTGACAAACCTACATCCTGTTTTCCATAGTGGCTGCATCAATTTATATTCCCACCCACAGTGTACAAGGATTCTCTTTTCTCCATTACCTTGCCAGCATTTGTTATCCTTTTATCTTTTTGTTAGTAGACATCTTAACTAGTGTGAAGTTAATGGGTTAGCATTTCCTTGATGATTAGTGATGTTAAGCACGTTTTTTTATATCTGTTAGTCATATGCATGTCTTTTTTTGAAAAATACCTGTTCAATTCCTTTGGTCATTTTTTAGTTGGGTTGTTTTGGGTTTTTTATTTTGTTTCGCTATTGAGTTGTTTGAGTTCCTTATATATTTTGGATATTGACCCCTTATCAGATACATAGCTTGCAAATATTTTCTCCCATTCTGTGGGTTGTGTTTTTATGTTGTCTGCTGTTTCTTTTATTGTATAAAAACTTTATAGTTTGATATAGTCCTACTTGTTTGTACTTTTATGGCCTTAGATTTGTGTCAAATCCAAAGACCATTGCTAAGATCAGTGTCAAGCAGCTTACTTCCTGTGTTTTCTTCTAAAAGTTTTAGGTTTCCAGGTTTTAGATTTTATTCTATCTATTTTGAGTTGATTTTTGTGTATGGTGTGAGATAGGGGTCCAGCTTTGTTCTTTTGCATGTGATTGTCCAGTTTTCCTAATACCACGTATTGAAGAGACTATTTTTTCCTCCTTGTATGTTCTCAGCGTCTTCATTGTTAATTAATTGACCAACTATGTATGATTTAATGTCTGGGCTCTCCTGTTGAGTTATGCCACTACCCTATTATTTTGATTACTATAGCTTTGTAATATAGCTTGAAATCAGGTGGTGTGATACCTCTGGTTTTTTTTTTTTGGTTTTTTTTTTTGTTTGTTTATGCTTCCTTAAGCTATTCAGGGTCTTCTGTAGTCCATAAGAATTTTAGGATTGTTCTTCCTTTTTCTGTGAAAAATACCAGTTGAATTTTGATAGAGATTGCATTGAATTTATATATCACTTTGGGTAGTATGAACATTTTCACACCATCCTTCTAATCCATGAATAGCATATCTTTTCATTTATTGGTGTTTCCTCCAATTTTTCTCATCAGTGTCTTATAGGATCAGTGTACAGGCTCTTTTACTTCCTTGGTTAAATTGATTTCTAAGTATTTTCTTTTTGATGCTACTGTAAGTGGTTTTGTTAATTTCTTTTTCAGACAATTGTTACTTTATAAAAAGACTTTTTTTAAAAATTTTTAATTTTTAAAAAAATTTTAAAATTTATTTTCTGCATAACAGTATTCATTGTTTTTGCACCACACCCAGTGCCCTCTCCAATACCCACCACCTGGTTCCCCCAACCTCCCACCCCCCACCCCTTCAAAACCCTCAGATTGTTTTTCAGAGTCCATAGTCTCTCAAGGTTCACCTTCCCTTCCAATTTCCTTCCACTCCCTTCTCCTAACTCCCCTTGTCCTCCATGCTATTTGTTATGCTCCACAAATAAGTGAAACCATATGATAATGGTCTCTCTCTGCTTGACTTATTTCACTCAGCATAATCTCTTCCAGTCCTGTCCATGTTGCTACAAAAATTGGGTATTCATCCTTTCTGATGGAGGCATAATACTCCATAGTGTATATGGACCACATCTTCCTTATCCATTCATCCATTGAAGGGCATCTTGGTTCTTTCCACAGTTTGGTGACTGTGGCCATTTGGTTTTTGCATGTTGATTTCATATCGTGCAACTTTGCTGAATTCATTTCTCAGTTCTAACCATTTTTGGTGGAGAATTTAGTTTTTCTTGCCATACATGATTATGTCATCTGCAAATAGAGACAGTTTTACTTTTTCCTTTCTGATTTGGATGCCCAAGTGTTCTTTCTCTTGCCTGATTACTTTGAATAGGATTTCCCCTACTATGTTGAAAACAAGTGGTGAGAGTAGGCACCATGGTCTTTTTGCTGATCTTAAAGGGCTTTCAGCTCTTTGCCATTATGTATGATGTCACCATATATGGCTTTGATTATATTGAGGTATATCTCTTCTATACCCAATATGTTGAGAGTTTTTATCATGAAATTATGTCATATTTTATTAAGCGCTTTCTCTGTTTCTTTTGGGATAATTGCACCATTTTTATCCTTCATTCTGTTAGTGTGATGTACCATGATTACAGATTTATATATGTTGAACCATCCTTGTATCCAAAGAATAAATCCCACTTGTTCATGTTTTATGATCCTTTTACTGTCCCATTTAATGATCCACTTAGGGTTCTGTTTTTGAGTCTCTGAACAAAGATAATTCACATAAATCTTGCCAGATACCACATGTTTTATTTTATTATTTTGGGGGCTTATAATTATTTCAGAGGTTTCTTCCCCCCAAGAAGTTGTCCCACTGTAGAGTGGCATCACTGATGTTGTTTTCTCTACTTTAAAGACCACAGGTGATCTCAGTGGTCTAAAATCAATGAAACTGGGGCTCCTGGTGGCTCAGTTGGTTAAACATCTGCCTTCAGCTCAGGTCATGATCCCAGCATCCTGGGATTGAGATCTGCATCAGGATCCCTGCTCAGCAGGGAGCTGCTTCTCCCTCTCCCACTCACCCTGCTTGTGTTCCCTCTCTCACTGTCTCTCTCTATCAAATAAATACATAAAGTCAATGAAACTGAAATAAGTTCTTTTCTAAGTTATGTTAGTCCATACAGTACATCATTAATTTTTGATGTAGTGTTCCACGATTCATCGTGTGTGTATAACACCCAGGGCTCCATGCAATCCGTGCCCTCCTTAACTTCTTTAGCTCCTACAGTTAGAACAAGTGTCATAGAAAGGGAGAGTGGAAAAAAGAAGACATGCTGATGGAGCAGGACGACAGTAATTTATCAGAGATCCTGTTATTTATTCATGTCCTGTTTCCAAAAGGAATGAATACATTGGCCCATGGAAGTGGAGCTTAGGAGAAGGAAAGAGTTCAAGGATCTGAAGCAGGGGTAGCTAGAGAGGTAGGACAAAAGCCAGGAGAGTGTGACTTTATGGATGTCTAGAGAAGATGATTCTTAGAGGAAAGAGTGGGCGAAGGTCAAAGATTGTAGAAATTTGAGTGAACAAAGGACAGAAATGATCATTGTGTTCAGGCACATGGAGAGAGTGCATGTTGTGGTGTCTCAGGTGCCATGATCGAGGGTAGAAGCATGACTCAGGAGGACTGAATAGGGAACAAAGGAGGAGGAGGAGGAGGAGAAGGAGATGTAACAACTCAGTTCTTTGGAGAAGCTTCTTGGCAGTGCTCTTCTGAGAGTGTTGAGTGGCTACAGTTGGACCAGTTGCCTTGCCCTCTAGTGACCTCGCTCAACAAGGGATCACATCAGCTGTAGTCTATGGTCTCAAAAAGTAGATGAGTGTCCCTTTCTTCAGCTGGATACAGCAAATGAGCGGGGCTTGGCAAGGTTTTCCAGTTTTACTGACTCCTGGAGATTATAGGACATATTAAAGTTTGTGATTATTTTTTGTCCAGTGAAACCCACCTACTCTTTGCAGATAGTTAACCCCTCATGGTGTAGTTGTAGCAGGTAAGGAAAAACATAACAGGGATTCTTAGTTTGATGTGTATCTTTACTAAATAATTGTTTTATTTCGATTTTTTTTTTAAAGAAAAGCAGGATTGATTTAATTAATTAATTAATGAAACACAATATCCACTGGAACAGAATCATCACACTATAGGATTGTGGAATAGTTTGTCATTTTCATTATATAAACAGTATGATGCCAAATTAAAAACACTCCTTTTGTCAGGGGAAAGCAGTTCAGGGCCAAATGGTAGAATCACTTGCATTTTCTTTATTGTCTGCCCTGAACATCATTTTTTTTTTTCCCTTTTATTTTTTTTTTTTTTTAACAGTGATAAGATTCTGGTCAAATTTATTTCTGGTCAGTTTTGGTGTCCTGTAATACAATATTGCTTGAAAACTTTCTGAGTATTTATCTTCTATCTCAAAGAGGAGAAGATTTCAAGAAGGCTTTTGATTTCTTTGAGAGCTGGAAAGATGTGGCTGTGATACCAGATGATCCAAGAAGGAGGTTACAGAAAGGCAGGAGCAGGGACCCCCAGAGAGTTTCAGATCACTCTGACCTGTTAACATATCAGGGAGGAGAAGGTCATCCACCCCCACCCCCAGAAGAGAGCAGTGTTACACTTTAATTATAAATTTTGGTGTTGCATAACATTGTAGACAAAAAAAAAAAAAAAATCTTCCTTTTGACTAAGTATTTATCTCTTTATGATTTTCAAATTTTATTTCAAAGAAAAAACTACTCCTAGATTTGCTTTCTATAACTACAATATTGTTAACCCTAGTGTTTATCTTGGGTTCTGTTGTAATCCCTACCTCTCTTATTTCAAAACTAATGTGGTTTGTATGGGAAGATCATGGTTTATTTCTATTTTAAATTCTGTATTTATCTGCCCTAATAGTCTATTTTATTGATACCATTCCCTTTGTTAACATTTCCTGGGTATTTTCTATTTTATTTTGCTTTTTAAGACTCTAAGTAATATTACCAAGAATTGATAATGAATTTCTATTAAATCCTGTCTTTGAAATTTTGAAAATATCACTTGTAAATGAAAACCTAAACCTGGATTGGTTAATCTAAAGAAGTGGTGAGGGGCACTGGGGTGGTTCAGTTAGTTAAGCGTCAGACTCTTGTTCTCAGCTCAGATCCTGGTTGCAGGGTCATAAGTTCAAGCCTTGCATTGGGCTCCACACTGGGCATGGAGCTTACAAGAAAGAAAGAAGGAAAGGAAGAAAGAAAAGGAAAGAAGGAAAGAAAGAAAGAAAGAAGAGGTGAATAAAGCTGTAGAGACCAATATGCAAAAGTAAAAAGTTTTCATTAAAAAACCAATTTTTAGAAATCCAGGAATGCATGATCTCTAACTACACTAAATAATTCTTTATTATTTATCTGGTACTAAAGATTTTCCTTCTTCTTGGCTAAAATGTTAAGAACTAGTAACTATCATTCAATACAGTATCTTGTAATGTTCAGCTCTTAAACACATTTTGTTACTGAGCAAGATATTTTTGAAAGCTGACTTCTCTTGTTTTCTCCTGACTGACTTTTAAGTTCTTAATTGCAATATGTGTTTCGTCTCACAGTGATTCTCAATAGCACGCTCTTTTAAAAATGAGCTACTTTTTCTCTGCAAAGAGCAAAACTTTAAAATACACACTTGGAAATGTTCAAATTAGAAAGAATAGAACCATGAACTCCATTTGCTTAATACTTGGTTTCATCTCCTGCCAAGGCTTTGCCCTATTGGTGGTCTTTATCCATCCTTTGTGTTTTTTTGCTGACATCTTTAAAAAAAAATTATTTATTTATTTTATAGAAAGCATGAACAGGAGGGGCAGAGAGAGAGAGAGAGAGAATCTCAAGCAGGCTCCCCATTGAGCGTGGCATCCGGTGTGGGCCTCTGTCTTAGGACTCTGAGATCAGGGCCTGAGTCAAAACCGGGAACTGGACCTTAACTGACTGAACCACCCAGGTGCCCCCCTTTGCTGAAGTATTTAAAAGCAAACTTCACACAGTACATTGTTGCATTTCTATACACCTCAATATCCTCTAAAAAACATGAGCCATAACATAACCACAGTGTCATGATCATGTCTATCATTTCTTGTTACCATGTGATCACTCTTTCATAATCAGATTTCTTCCAGTTACCACTCAAGGTCATTTTATTGTTGGTTGGGTTGGATCAGGACCCAAACAGGATCCACACAGTAATTTGGTTGTTTCTTTCCCTAAATCTCTCTTAATCTGGAGTGGTTCTCCTTTTTTCTTTTTCCTTTCTCCGGGTGACTCTTTGCAAGAACTAAGTGTGTTCTTCAGAATGTTTTCCCTTTGGATTTGTCTGTTTGCTTCTTCTTCTTCTTCTTCTTTTTTTTTTTTTAAAGATTTTATTTATTTATTTGATAGACAGAGATCACAAGTAGGCAGAGAGGCAGGCAGAGAGAGGAGGGAAAGCAGGCTCCCTGCTGAGCAGAGAGCCTGATGTGGGGCTTGATCTCAGGACCCTGGGATCATGGCCTGAGCTGAAGGCAGAGGCTTAACCCACTGAGCCACCCAGGTGCCGCCGTCTGTTTGCTTCTTTGTGGTGGTGTTTAATTTGCTCTTCTATTCGTCTCTTTCAAGAAAATGAAAGATGCGTTCAGACTTGATTTCATTTCCCCCATTTTGGCAAGAAAACTTAACGGGAGGATCTATGTGCCTCATGTTGATCCCATTGTGAGGCACACAGTGCCTGTTTTTCTCACTTCTCAGGATGCTAAGTTTGATCCCTGGTTCCTTCATTTGTAGTGCTGTCATCCTCGTATCTGCATGCCCTTATCCATCGGTGACTATTGCATGGGATTGCAAAAGGGTCTTTTCCTAGTACTGTTTTTCCTTCCACACCGGTTACTTAAATTCTTTGGTAAAGAATAACATTTCCCTTCTTAAACAGTCTATAGGATTACCCTAACATGTATTTATCCCAAAAAGGTAGAATAAATACTTAATTCTGTTTTTTCTTTTTAAAGCTGCTCCTTTGGCCTGGTTGTCCGTTTGCTGCTAACAATTGCCCCACAGAATCTGCAGTGGGCTGTCAGGCAAAGTAACCAACCCATCTCCCTGCGTCTGCTAGACCTAGCCAGTGAACACTTGATTAGAACATTGCCACAGGGTTCCTGAGACTTAGAGATTAAGAGCAGCCCTTTCTGGAAAATGTTTCAAAAATTATACTCCAGATCAGATTGAAAAACTGAAAATATTTGCAGATTGTGAAGCCACTGATTGAAGATGTGTTTTCATAGCACGCTGACCATGCCACATGAAGTGTCACATCCTTCCTACATCCACAGCTTGTAAACTACAGATTTACTTCTTACTGGATTGATGTTCTTTACCACCAATGGTGATGTCAGATGATAGACTGGGTCTGTCTGGCCTCTCAGTTTAAGTACCAGAACTTGCCTATTTTTAAGAGACAGAAACTCAAGTTCTAGGTAACACAGGGAAAATTCATTGGAAAGGCTATGGGGGTAGCTCACAGGACTGAAGGGTAAGTTACAGAGTGTTTAGCTGCTCTAGGGATTTTAAAGACTTCATTTGGACTTGAATGTCTCAAACACTGTCTCTTCTTAACTGATTGACAGATTTGTTCTCTTGAACACTTCTGTGTGGTGGTAGCCATGGCAACAAGCCACACAAGAAGTGTTTTTTTATTAACTTATTTTATTTAAATTCAGTTAGTTAACACACCGTGTATCATTAGTTTCAAATGCAGATTTCATTTATTCATCCTTTGCATGTAAAACCTAAAGCTCAGTACATCACATGCCCTCCTTAATGCTCATTAGTCAGTTTCCCCATCCCCCCACCAACCTCCCCTCTAGCAATCCTCAGTTTATCTCCTGTGGTTAAGAGTCTCTTATGGTTTGTCTCCCTCTCTGATTTCAACTTGTTTTATTTTTCCCTACTTTCCTTTTGCTCCTCTGTTTTGTTTCTTAAATTCCACGAGTGAAACCATATGATAATTGTCTTTCTCTAATTGACTTATTTCACTCATTATAATACCCTCCAGTTCCATCCATGACATTGTAAATGGTAAGATTTCATCCTCATTGCTGAGTAATATTTCTGTGTGTGTGTGTGTGTGTGTGTATAGTACATCATCTTTATCCATTCATCTGGTGATGGACATCTGGGCTTTTTCCATATTGTGGACCCTGCTGCTATAAACATTGGGGTACACATGCCTCTTCAGATGACCACATAAGTGTCTTTGGTGTAAACACCTAGTAGTGTAATTGCTGGGTCATAGGGTAGCTCCATTTTTAACTTCTTAAGGAACCTCCATACTGTTTTCCGGAGTGGCTGCACCAGCTTGCATTCCCACCAACAGTGTAGGAGGGTTCCCCTTTCTCCACACCCTCACCAGCATCTGTCATTTCCTGACTTGTTAATTTTAGCCATTCTGACTGGTGTAAGATGGTATCTCATTGTGGTTTTGATTTGTATTTTCCTGATGCTGAGTGATGTTAAGCACTTTTTCATGTGTCTGTTGGCTATTTGTATGTCTTCTTTGGAGAAATGTCTGTTCATGCCTTCTGCCCATTTCTTGACTGGATTATTTGGGGGTTTTTTGGGGTTTTGAGTTTGATAAGTTTTTTTATATATCGTGGGTACTAGTCCTTTATCTGATATGTCATTTGTAAATATCTTCTCCCATTCTATAAGTTGTCCTGTAGTTTTGTTGACTATTTCCTTTCCTGTGTGAAAGCTTTTTATCTTGATGAAGTCCCAGTAGTGCATTTTTGCTTTTGTTTCCCTTGTCTTTGGAGACTTGTCCAGCAAGACTTTGCTACAGCTGAGGTCGAAAAGGTTGCTGCCTGTGTTCTCCTCTAGGATTCTGATAGATTCTTGTCTCACATTGAGGTCTTTCATCTATTTTGAGTTTATCTTTGTGTATGGTATAAGAAGATGGTCCAGTTTCATTTTTCTACATGTAGCTGTCCAATTTTCCCAACACTATTTGTTGAAGAGACTGTCTTTTTTTAAACATCAAGACCCTGCTTGGACTATTCTGAGACATGTGCTCACCTCTAGGCCAATTACTGTCTCTAGGAGAATTGGATGCTCTGATTGGTCTACTCTGGGTCAACTGTCCATCTCGTGCATATATAAGAGGAGACAACAGTGATGGAACCCACCATTCTAGATGAGAAGTAAATCTCCAGCTTCCAAAATAATATTTCCATATAGCAGATGCTTATCAAAATTTTGTGGAAGAATCATTAGGACTCAAGAAAGACTCACTGCTTTCATGTAATACATTATGTTTGTAGAAGGAATCTGTGTGACACAACATATTCCATAAAGTCACACTGACTTGTATTTACTCTTTGGGTTCTTGGATCCTCAACACATAATACTTAAACTTGCTGTGGTTTTGTTTTTCTTTGAAAAACACTCTGTTCCAACCCTCACAGTGTCTCAAAGGTAATGTTAATTTCTCACATTTAAGCCTTTAAAGTGACATAATTAATTTCTCTAGTACGAAAACAGTGGGCTATCAGAACCTATAAACCTCAGCATGTTTCAACATGTATTTGAGTGTTGAGTCCTTTCCTGTTGGTCATTGTACCTGGACACTTTTTTGTGCTTCAATGTGAAAAACAGTGTATACAGGAAGATGAAGTCAAACAAAACCTTTTCTTTTTAACTGCCTTCATCCATGATTCTTTTTTACTCCAACAAATAGAAAAGTATTTTTTTCAGTCATAAAAATGACCACAAAGCTGTCATCATCATTGTTTCCTGAGCTTGTGGGTAACTCAACCTACTGATAATTATAACTCCCTGCTACCCAATGTGACAGACCTCACCTCATTTTTATCTAATAAGATATTATGACCCTAAATTAATTTTTTATATGTGGATTCATTCAGATAACTTAAAATCATGGGACTCTCTAGGAAGAAACAGTGCTTTTCATTAGGAAGCAGAAGGTGTAATGTTTTTCTATAATTTCCTGAACTAATGAAATCTTGATGCAACCGGATGCAATATTCTATTTATTAGTAAACATATCATAAAAGTATTTCAGATAAAGCTTGGGGCCTATTGGTCATGAATAATTGTTCTTCATTTTTTCAAGTTCTTCAATTTTACTAGGACTCCTCACCATCACTGTAAAAAAAGATTCTGGAATCATCAAAAAACATTAAGTAAATACTCAAATGCCTTTAATAGTTCATCTCCTCAACTACTGTTGGTGTGCAATGTCAAAGGGAATTTCACATTTCCAAGACAACGACGTGTTGAATTTTTGTCCCCTCTCTCCCCTCTTGGTAGATGTTCATCGAGTTGATAATGAAATCTGTAGCAACATCACGTTGTTTTGATGGCTTTAGATGCAGGAGAGTTTGGAAGCCAATCTGCAGTTCATTTAACTTGTGCCCACACCATCTGCTTACCTGCATCACTCTGCCAGCCAGCCTGCTTCTTTTCTCCTAGAGTCTACAGAGATGATTAACCTGGATGAAGATTCCTGGCAGCCTCAGTTGACTTCCTGAATCTTCCACACCATCCAGAATTCCCTGGTGGAACCTGGCAGGATATTTGGAAAAGCAAAGAGGCATTTTTGGCTCAGGAGACAGTAGACATAAATGTCAGCTGGTGAACCATCACTGAGGAGAATGACTTCAGGGTTCAAGGCTTGTTGGAAATAAATTTCAAGTCACTAAAACTATAATATAAAACCACCAAGAAGGGAAATATTCTGGGCTGCTCCATCTCCTATGTTTATTCTGTAGCAACAGGAATAGCGTAGTTCAACTAAGTATAATATGCCAAAAAATTGTTTTCAAAGTCACTTGGAGGAAGATAAGTAATTACTTTCTTCCTTCCTGACCTATAGCAGAGATAAGTTGGCCCTAGAAGTTTGATTCCATTGGATGATAGGGGCTATGCTTTCTAATTCGCCTTGGGATATCATTGAATGAAGATCCATTATATGGGGTTAGCCAGGGCAGCAGCCTGAGTGACATCAAATCTTCTCTGAGTGAACCACAGAGTGTCTGGCCTTCAATTTGTACCATGAATATGAGTCATGGGTCTTCCCTATCATTATCCCCCATGTATGTGGTTTCAGTCATCATGTCCATTTGACCTTTGGATGGCACAACTGCCGGGAACTGCCCATTTGTCCAAGCCAGAAGCAAGGAAGAGTATGAAAACTGATTATGGAAGGTAGGCCTATAAGGCAGAGATGAGAAGTCCCTTATTTCAATGGCCCTCAGGCAGCAGAACTTTCTCTTGCCCTGTTGTCAGGCTGGTGCTGTGCACAGATCCATTACTGGGACATCAGTCAGAATAATTCATGGCGGTCATATGTTTCCTTGTGTACAGTCCAACGGTATCTTTTTCCATTGGGCATCTGGATGTCTTTATTGGCAACTGGCAAGGGAATGTTTTTTCTGAGGAAAGTTCTCCATATTAATAACAAAGAAAGAAGGAAAATAAGAAAGACAGATCTAAGACTACTGCATGTCAACACAGGGGAGTGGTAAGAGTTGACACTTCAGATGAAGGCATCCCATTGGACATGATGAGTTCTCTCCTTCAGATTCAATTGTGTACGGTTAATTGACATTCCTTGGCACCACTGCTCTGGGCTGACTTTTCTCAAAATTGTGAAGTTGGTCATGCATGCTTTCCATGCCTTACAGCTTCCCTTTTTAAGCACAGTGTTTGTCTTTCTGACCCCCTCACAGTAGCACTCCTCAGGACATTCTCCTTGGAGCTGCTTCTTTCACTGCAGCCACAATCTTCCTCTCTCCTATACATTGTGGTAAAAGTACTACTGCTATTATAAGCCTACCTAACATTTGCCAAAATGTTAGAGATAAAGTGTTACTGATTATGTTCCTTCTTTTTTTTTTTTTTTTTTTAAACAGAGGATTCCAGGGTATCTGTGATATTGACACCATGAAAGGGCCCATAAACAGTGGGTATCACAGTCCAAGATAACTCCAAATTTTGATGTGTTGAGGTAATTAATTATAGTAGTATAAGTAGTATAAGTAATTATATTCCCTTGTTCCTTAGAGGGTGTTCCACTGATCAGCGGTTGACATTACCTGGGAGCTTACTAAAAAAGAAGGCTCTAAGGCTCTATCCCAGAGCACTGAGTCATAGTCTGCCTTTTAGCAAGAGCCCCAAGAAATGATTCTTCACATTAGTGTTTGAGAAAAACATACTTACTCCATACCAAGTTTGAGTAAAAATAAATGCCATCCTGTGTCAGGCTTCTGGTCAAGACAGAAAGAAATGATCCTGCCATAGATGAGGGCAGGAAAAGCTTCATAGAGAGCAGTGGCTCTCCAAACGTAATGTGCATGAGAATCATCTGGGATCCTTCTTGAAACATAAATTGCTGGGTCCCAACCTCAGAATTTCTGACTTAGGTCTGGGGGGAGCCTAAGAATATGCATTTCTAGCCAGTTCCCTGGTGATGCTGATCCTATGGTTCTGGGGACACACTTTGTGAAACAGTAACATATGGTGATGTGTGTATTGGGAACAATCTATGTTGGTTGGGGCCCTGGACAGAAACTCTCTGGCCAGAGCTCTTTTAGGTCCTTAGGTATACATGAGAAACATTTCAGGAGCCTTAGATCAGGATTTAAGGGCAGTCTTTACCACAACCTAGGCTATGTCCTATTTTCATGATTTCTTGAGACGACTCCTCCTCCTCCCCCCTTCTTCTCCCCCTCCCCCTCCCTCCCCTCCCTCCTCCCACTCCTTCCTCCTCTTCCTTCTTCCTCCTCTTCTTCTTCTTCCTCTACTCCTTCCTCCTCCTCCTTCTTCCTCTTCCTCTTCTTTTTTTTTTTTTTTAAATCAATCAGGGAGTTCTTTCAAAGTTGGCCAAAATTGTGCCTGCAGGTGAACCCAGGCACAGTTCAAACTCATTACTCTGATATTCTTAATTTACTGGGTATTGGAAAAACCCAAAGTCTAACTTTTCAGCAGTATGAAGTAGCCTGGAACCAAATGACAGAGAATTCCCAGTATGTTTGGAACCCAACTGTATAGTTGCAGTCTTTTGGATTTCTACCAAATGGGACAAATACACTGCTCAGTCCACACGCAACTCTAATTAACAAATTACTGCACTGTTTGCATAGATGAGCTGTTAACATCCAGGAATAAGTACGCTCAGGATCTTGGTGTTTTTGTAGTTACATGTGGCAACATTAAAAGCTGAATCTGTGTTCTAATGAACTTTTACATCTGTTGTGCGAATGATGGGTCAAGTATCAGGCATGACCGTAGGATCTGATCGTTGGTGTCAAAGCTCATACATATTTAAGAA
Organism: Mustela nigripes; assembly: GCF_022355385.1. NCBI lineage: Eukaryota > Metazoa > Chordata > Mammalia > Carnivora > Mustelidae > Mustela > Mustela nigripes. Next base: position 144,776,895 of record NC_081568.1, read on the forward strand.
CCTTCACCATGTCAACCTGAAATGTTACCAGTTCTTTTGTTAAGGAGATACCCCTTCAGGGAAAGGCAACCTAAAGGGTCAGGTTAAACCTTCCAGAGACACAGGCGAGGGTAGAGGTGGACAGAGTTATGTCAGAGTATACTGCGAAGTGAAGAGAGAGCTAGCGGTTGGTCATGATCCATGTTAAGAGTATCTGTAGGTGATGTCTCAAGGACAGGAACAACAATAAGAAATAAACAGAATGTAGAGTCTGTGGCTGTTGAAGTTTTTCAGGACATAATGTTGCATGTTTCTGAGAACTGCTTTCTGGTATACATGCCTTTTATCTTTCCTCTCGGTGTAGTTTCGTACGTGAAAGAATTTCTCTGAAGGGGTTTAAAAAAATAATAGTATTCTAGAACCTGGGAAAATCCTTCAGGTTTCCTAGATTTCTTTTATATTTTAAAACCCCAACTGAAAAGCAGTAAGGCCCTGGTCTAACCCACAGATGAGACGTGAGGGCTGGCACTTGCCACTGCCTTGTGAAGTGTGTAGGAAAGTAGGAGCTTGTGATCAAATAGAATAAGTAACTGGGATGTTTCCATACAGCTCCGGGGAGTAAACGCTGTTGCCTTCTCTCTAGGCCCTCTTGCCAAAACCCTGCTGCTTTACTTCTCCACTAAAAATAACAATCCTCTGTCCTACTTTTTGGTTATTAACATTTCTTAATTTGTAAGGACTTTCCTCATTTCATGGCATCTTCTAAAAGCTTTATTTCCCTGGGTTTTTGCTACTGTGTATCTAAATGAATTACAGTGAAAGCTGCCTTGTCTAATACCTGGCAGTCCGCAAAAAGTCAACATTTTGAATGTTCATCTTCCAGAGTGCCTGGGTGGGCTAAAACCAATTCTGTTGGAAAAAAGAATCTAGACCAGAGTCAAGTTGGTTCTGTGAAGATTAGAGAAGGCACAAATAAAATAAATAAAATAAAATAATTCTGTCCCCAAACTTCTCCAGATAATGTTATTATCACTAGGTTTAATGTTGAAGAATGAGAACATGACAGTTGGGCACAATGTAAGCTGACTTTTAGTTATCTATTTTTACTATTTGGACAATCTTGACAAATACGTAAAGATCTTGTAAAAGTAACACACGTCCATGTGTGAAAACTCAGAACATGCAGAATATATAAAACAGGAAAGCCATGAGTCTTGATCATTTGTTCGATATGAAGCATTTAAAATATATTACGAATGTTTGTAACCCCGATTTGGCTTTTCTTCATGCGTTGTATTCAGTTACTTACTACAGGGAGGTGTAATTACGTGGCAGCAGTCTGGTCCCTGCTGACTTGGAATAGCACTGGATGTGGCCAATGCTTTATTCAAAGGAAACACAAGGAGGTAGCAGGTTTTAGAGCAGAGTTCTGCTCTATGAGCACGCAATCCATGCTGACTAGAAACTAGATTTGAGTTGGTAAAACCTATGACTTTTCCTGATACCCATATTTAGTGTGGCCATGGGGAACCTGCATCTATTACCTCTCTTCCCTTGACCCCAGGACTACCCTGGACCTTATTCTCCCTCTGCATCTCCACTGACTCTTCTACCTCCACTCTCTGCTTATTGAGGTTCTTTCCTAGGTTCAGATTTTAGCCCTACCCTTCCTGCATGCTTCATCTGGATGACAACCATCTGTTCTTTCTGCTTCAGCTGTCACCTCTGTGTGGTGAGTTCTAAATGAATGTAGCCACCCATGTATCTTTGCCACTGATACTTAACCATCAGTGTAAGCTGCCCCTCATGTGAGGCTCTGGATTGGGCACTGTATGTGGCTAGGAGATAGGCAGTGTGCCTTCTTGTCTTGGAGATGATGTTCTAGAAGGACTAGACAGACCACAGCCAAGTGATCAAATAATCCTGTAATTTAAGATGGCGGCAAATGTTTGTGAAGATTAATAAAGCTGAGTGATCTGAGGAAGAGAAATAGGGGTAGCGTATACTGTGTTGAAAAGGTGGTCATGAAAATCTTGCTACAAAGGTGACACTGGAGCCGAGACGTGTCAGAAGAGGCTGGCCATGTGAAAATCCTTGAGACACTCATGAAACAACAAATGAAGACAAAGCAAGTGCAGAGTTCCCAAATGACAAAGGTCAATGGATGTACCTTTCAACTAAAAGGAAATGCATTACAGACTTAAGAGCAAAAATAGTTAATTCCAATTATAGTAATTCCCAGGACAGAGATTTATGGAAAAGGATGAGAACATCCTACGAGGGAATCTCATGTTAATAATATGCTCTAAAACTTTTATAATTTCAATATGTATTGCCTTATAACATTATTTTTTAAGGTTTACAGTGGTATTCTAATTAATGATTATGCCATATTATGTTTAACCAATAGCCGTTTTATAAATTGAATTCCATAGAATCATTCTTTTTAACTACAGGAATTCCCAGTGTCTCAAAAGAAAATTATAACCACCAGGCAAATATGTATAAAGCAGCATAGAGATGTTGGCAGTGAGCCAATGTGGGTGGGAAATCACCAGCTGGGGGAGATCTGCTCCTCCTCCTTTGGTTCTGTGATTGTTTCAGGGGTCTTAGTTCTTTTGTTCCACCCATACTGTAAGTTTATTTTTTTATTTTTTATTAACATATAATGTATTACTTGCCCCAGGGGTACAGGTAGGTCTGTGAATCATCAGGCTTACACACTTCACAGTACTCACCATATCACTACCCTTCCCAGTGTCCATAACCCAGCCACCATATCCCTCTCCCCTCCCCAGCAACCCCTAGTTTGTTTCATGAGATTAAGAGTTTCTCATGGTTTGTCTCCCTCCTGACCCCATCTGGTTTCATTTTTTCCTTCCCTATGCCCTGCAGACCTCCACCCTGCCTCTCAAATTCCTTATATCAGAGAGATCATATGATAACTGTCTTTCTCTGATTGACTTATTTCACTCAGCATAATACCCTGTAGGTCCATCCACATCATTGCAAATGGTGAGATTTCATTTCTTTTGATGGCTGCATAGCATTCCAGTGTGTGTGTGTGTGTGTGTGTGTGTGTGTGTGTGTGTGTGTGTTTATTTATTACATCTTTTTTACCCATTCATCTGTTGATGGACATCTAGTTTTTTTCCATAGTTTGGCTATTGTGGACATTGTCGCTATAAACATTTGGGTGCACATGCCCCTTCAGATCACAACATTTGTATCTTTAGGGTAAATACCCAATAGTGTGATTGCTGGGTTGTAGGGTAGCTCTATTTTCAACTTTTTGAAGAACCTCCATACTGTTTTCCAGAGTAGTTGTACCAGCTTGCATTCCTACCAACAGTGTAGGATGGTTCCCCTTTCTCCGCATCCTCGCCAACATCTGTTGTTTCCTGACTTGTTATTTCAGCCATTCTGACTGGTATGAGGTGATATCTCATTGTGGTTTTTATTTGTATTTCCTTGATCCCCAGTGATATTGAGCACTTTTTCATGTGTCTATTGGCCATCTGAATATCTTCTTTGCATAAATGTCTGTTCATGTCCTCTTCCCATTTCTTGATTGGATTATTTGTTCTTTGGGTGAGTTTGATAAGTTCTTTATAGATTTTGGATACTAGCCCTTTATCTGATATGTCATTTGTGAATATCTTCTTCCATTCTGTCAGTTGTCTTTTGGTTTTGTTGACTATTTCCTTTGCTGTGCAAAACTTTTGATCTTGATGAAGTCCCAATATTTATATTTTTGCCCTTATTTCTCTTGCCTTTGGTGATGTTTCTAGGAAGAAGTTGCTGCGACTGAGGTCAAAGACGTTGCTGCCTGTGTTCTCCTCAAGGATCTTGATGGATGTCTGTCTCACATTGAGGTCTTTTATCCATTTTGAGGCTATTTTTGTGGGTGGTGTAAGGAAGTGGTTCAGTTTTATTTTTCTGCATGTGGCTGTCCAGTATTCCCAATACCATTTGTTGAAGAGACTCTCTTTTTTTCCATTTGACATTCTTTTCTGTTTTGTCGAAGATTAGCTGACCATAGAGTTGAGGGTCTATGTCTGGGCTCTCTATTTTGTTCCATTGATCTATGTGTCTGTTTTTCTACCAGTACCATACCGTCTTGATGATTACAGGTTTGTAATAGAGCTTGAAGTCTGGAATTGTGATCTGCCTACTTTGACTTTCTTTTTCAATATTCCTGTGGCTATTCAGGGTCTTTTCTGGTTCCATATAAATTTTAGGATTATTTGTTCCATTTCTTTGAAAAACATTGATGGTATTTTGATAGGGATTGTGTTAAATGTGTAGGTTGCTTTAGGTAGCATAGACATTTTCACAGTATTTGTTGTTCTAATCCATGAGCATGGAATGTTTTTCCATTTCTTTGTGTCTTCCTCAATTTCTTTCATGAATAATTTATAGTTTTCTGAGTACAGATTCTTTGTCTCTTTGGTTGGGCTTATTCCTAGGTATTTTATGGTTTGGGGTGCAATTGTAAATGGGATCAACTCCTTAATTTCTCTTTCTTCTATCCTGCTGTTGGTGTATAGAAATGCAACTGATTTCTGTGCATTGATTTTATATCCTGACACTTTACTGAATTCCTGTATGAGTTCTAGCAGTTTTGGATTGGAGTCTTTTGGAGTCTTTTTCCATGTAAAGTATCAAATCATCTGCAAAGAGTGAGAGTTTCACTTCTTCTTTGCTCATTCGGATGCCATTTATTTCTTTTTGTTCTCTGATTGCTGAGGCTAGGACTTCTAGTACTATGTTGAATAGCAGTGGTGATAGTGAATGGGCCTGCTATGTTCATGACCTTGGAAAAAGCTTTCAGTTTTTCCCCATTGAGAATGATATTGGCTGTGAGTTTTTCCTAGAAGGCCTTGGTGATATTGAGGTATGTACTCTCTATGCCTAACTGTGAAGAGTTTTGATCAAGAAAGGATGCTGTAATTAGTCAAATGCTTTTTCAGCATCTATTGAGAGTATCATATGGTCCTTGTTCTTTTATTAATGTATTATATCACATTGATTGATTTGTGGATGTTGAATCAAACTTGCAGCCCAGGAATAAACCCCACTTGATCGTGGTGAATAACCCTTTTAATGTCCTGTTGGATCCTGTTGGCTAGTGTTGTGGTGAGAATTTTCGCATCTGTGTTCATTGAGGATATTGGTCTGTAATTCTCTTTTTTGATGGAGTCTTTGTCTGGTTTTGGAGTCAAGGTAATGTTGGCCTCATAAAATAAGCTTGGAAGTTTTCCTTCCATTTCTATTTTTTAAAACAGTTTCAGGAGAGTAATTATTAATTCTTCTTTAAGTGTTGGGTAACATTCCCATGGAAAGCCATCTGGCCCTGGGCTCTTTGTTGGGAGATTTTTGATGACTGCTTCAATATCCTTACTGGTTATGGGTCTGTTCAGGCTTTCTATTTCTTCCTGGTTCAGTTTTGGTAGTTTGTATGTCTCTAAGAATGCATCCATTTCTTCCAGACTGTCAAATTTGCTAGTTTATAGTTTCTCATAATATGTTCTTATAATTGTTTGTATTTCTTTGGTGTTGCTTGTGATATCTCCTCTTCCATTTATGATTTTATTAATTTGGGTCCTTTCTCTTTTCTTTTTGATAAGTCTGGCCAAGGGTTTATCAATCTTATTAATTCTTTCAAAGAGCCAGATCCTAGTTTTGTTGATCTCTTCTACTGTTCTTTTGGTTTCTATTTCATTGATTTCTGCTGTGATATTTATAATTTCTCTTCTCCAGCAGCATTTAGGCTTTCTTTGCTGTTTTTTCTCCAGCTCCTTTAGGTGTAGGGTTAGGTTGTGTACTCGAGACCATTCTTGTTCCTTGAGAAAGTCTATATTGCTATATACTTTCCTCTCAGGACTGCCCCACATATTTCAAGTCCCCTATTATTATTGTATTACTGTTGATGTGTTTCTTTGATTTTGTTATTAATTGGTTTATATAGTTATCTGCTCCCATGTTAGGGGAATAGATATTTAAAATTGTTAGATCTCCTTGTTGGAAAGACCCTTTAGGTATGGTTTAGTGTCCTTCCTCATTGCTTATTATAGTCTTTGGCTTAAAATGTAATTTGTCTAATAGAAGGGTTGCGCCCTACCCCCGGCTTTCTTTTGATGTCCATTAGCATGGAAAATTGTTTTCCACCCACTCACTTGAAATCTGGAGGTATCTTGGGTCTAAAATGAGTTTCTTGCAGACAGCATATTGATGGGTCTTGTTTTATCCATTCTGATACCCTGTGTCTTTTGATTGAGGCATTTAGCCCATTTGCATTCAGGGTAACTATTGAAAGATGCTAAATTAGTGCCAGTGTATTGCCTGTAAGGTGACTGTTTATATTGTGTCTGTTCCTTTCTGGTCTGTTACTTTTAGGCTCTCTCTTTGCTTAGGGCACCCCTTTTAGTATTTCCTATAGGGCTGGTTTGATGTTTGCAAATCCTTTTAATTTTTGTTTGTATTGGAAGCTTTTTATCTCTCCTTCTATTTTCAATGAGAGCCTAGCTGGATATAGTATTCTAGGCTGCATATTTTTCTGGTTTAGTGTTCTGAATATATGATGCCAGTCCTTTCTGTTCTTCTAGGTCTCTGTAGATAAGTCTGCTGCCAACCTAATATTTTTATAATTGTATGTTACAGACCTCTTGTTCCAAGCTCCTTTCAGGATTTTCTCTCTGTCACTAAGACTTGTATGTTTTACTATTAGATGACAGGGTGTGGACCTTTTTTTTATTGCTTTTGAGGGGGGTTCTCTGTGCCTCCTGGATTTTGATGCTTGTTTCCTTTGATGTACTAGGGAAATTCTCTACTTTAATTTGATGCAATGTACCTTCTGCCCCCTCTCTCTTTCTTCTTCTTCTTCTGGGATCCCAATTATTCTAATATTGTTTCATCTTATGGTATCACTTACTCTCAAATTCTCTCCTTGTGGTCCAGTAGTTGTCTCTCTTTTGCTCAGCTTCTTTTTTCTCTGTCATTTGCTTTTCTATATCACTAATTCTTTCTTCTGCCTCATTTATCCTAGCAGTAAGAGCCTCCATGGTTTTTTTTTTTTTTTTTGCACTTCATTAATAGCTTTTTAAATTTCAGTTTGGTTAGATTTTAGTTCTTTTATTTCTCCAGAAAGGAATTCTCTACCATCTTTCATACTTTTTTGAACCCAGCTAAAACCTTGAGAATTGTCATTTTGAACTCTAGTTCTGACATATTAGTAATGTCCATATTGATTAGGTCTCTAGCCATAGGTACTGCCTTTTTTTTTTTTGTGGTGAGTTTTCTGCCCATCATTTTATCCAGATAAGAATAGATGAATGAGAGAACAAAATACTAAAAAGGTGGTAAAGACCCCAGGAAAATAAATGCTAACCAAATCAGAAAGGAACAAAAAGTGGGGGGGAAAGAAAGAGAGAGAGAAAAAAGAAAATAAAAAAATATGTATATTAGACTGGTGAATAGAACAGAGCCACCTACTTGATTTTGGGTGTAATCTGGTCTTTTAGAAGAAACTACTTCCCAGAATTTTAAAAATGAAAAACTTGTATATATACAAAAATAAGGGTAAACATGATAAAAGGATGGAATGTGACTGTAAAGATGAAAATTAAAAAAGATTCTAAAAAAGGAATTGATAAGGTAAGAAGTTGTTTGGAAAAAGGAAAAAAAAAAAGGAGGAGAGAATGTGATCAGACTGGAGACTAGAAGAAAGCCATGTGCTAGATTTAGGGTATATTTTGATTTATTAGAAGAAATTGTATCCCAAATTTTTAAAGAAAAAAACCTATATGTATAGAAAAAATAAGGTTAAATACAATGAAGGGATAAAATATGATTATAATAAAGAAAATTTTTAAAAATATGTATTTTTAAAAGATTTTATTTATTTGAGAGAGAGACAGTGGGAGAGAGCATGAGTGAGGAGAAGGTGAGAGGGAGAAGCAGACTCCCTGTGGAGCTGGGAGCCCGATGCAGGACTCGATCCCAGGACTCCAGGATCATGACCTGAGCTAAAGGCAGTCACTTAACTGACTGAACCACCCAGGCACCCTAAAAATATTTTTTTAAAAAAGGTATTGATAAGATAGTTTAACATTAAAATAGGAAAGAGGAAAAGTTAAAAAAATAGAATAAAAAAAAAAGTAAAATATAAAAACTTTTACTTTGAAAGACAAAGGATCATAGGGGAAAAAGCCATGAATTCTATGTGTTGCTTTCCCCTAGCTCTGGAGTTCCATAGTTCTCATTGATCCATGAACTTGGTCTTGGCTGGATGTTCTTGCTGATCTTCTGGGGGAGGGGTCTGTTGCTGTGATTCTCAAATGTCTTTGCCTGAGGCAGAATTGAACTGCCCTTGTTAGGGGCCAGGCTAAGTAATCTGCTTGGGTTTGCTCTTGGGAGTTTTTGTTCCTGAACGTTTTCTAAAGAGCTCTGGAGGACGGGAATGAAGATGACAGCCTCCCAATCTTTTACATGGAGGAGCCAAGAGTTCAGGGCCCCACTCCTGAGTGTGCCCTCAGAGAAAAGCAGTCAATCTCTCCCATCTCCCTGGTCTCTGACCACAATCCAAGTTCACCAGGCCTGTGACCGAGCATTTCTGACTCTGGCGCATGGCTCCGTTTTGAGTCTCCAAACCCAGCAGATTCCTGCTGTGCTCTCCTGTGCCACTCTTCTTGGAGGAGAAGGTAAGTCTCCCAGATCTACCACTTGTGGGGTCCCTGCTGTAAGAACAGTGGTCCAACTGTGCCTTGGATCATAGTTTAAGGTAACCCTGAGCTGAGAGTCCCTCCTTGACTCTGTCTCTGTAGTCTGCTTCCCTTCTCTGATACATGTGTGCTCTGCCACACTCAGACAACCCCCATCTTCTGTGACCCCACAGTACACGAGATCACACTGTCCCCATGAGGGCTCCACCCCCACTTAGCCTCTGGAGCCACGTCCTTCAATGGAGCTGATTTCTGAAAGTTCTGATTTTGTGCTCTGCTGCTCCTCCACTGCTTCCCAGGAGCCAGTCCCTCCTCCCAACAGTGTATCCTCCTATAGCTTCTGATTCACTTCTCGGCCTGTCCTACCTTCTGGAAAGTGATCGTTTTTCTGTTCCTAGAATTGCTTCTCTTCTCTTCTATTTCCTGTTGAGTTTGTAGGTATTCAGAATGGTTTGATAACTGTCTAGCTGAACTCCTGGGACCTGATGACATTTCTTTCCATCTTCTACTACTCAGACATCTTGCTTCCTTCTATAAGCTTATTTTTTAAAATAAATTTTTAATTTTGGAATAATTTTAGATTTACAGAAAAGTTATAAAAATAGTGAAGGAAGTTCCCATTTACCCACATCCAACTTCCCCTATTGTTAACATCTTACATAACCAGGGTATATTTGGCAAAACTCAGAAATGAACATGGGTGCACTACTCTTGACTGAACTCCAGACTTCATTAAGAGTTTCAGTAGCATTTCCACTAGCACCTTTTTATGATTCTAGTGTCCAGTCCTGGAACCCACGTTGTGTTGGGTCATCTTCTTAGTATCTCTCCTGGTTTTTCATGAGCTTGACAAATTGGGAAAGTACTGACTTGATGTCTTATAGAATGTGTCTCATTTTGGGTTTGTCTGAATTTTTGTTTCTCATGAATAGACTGAGATGATGGATCTGGGGAAGAATGCTACCAAAGTGCAGGGGTCATCCTCTCATTCTATATTCAGAATACATGGTATTAACATGCCTTATCCTCAACAATGTTCACTTTGATGTCCCAGCCCAGGTAGAGTTCATCAGGTTCTCCACTGTAAAGTTACCTGTCCTTCCTCTTTCCAGTCTCTCTGTCACAAGTTAGTCACTAAGTCCGAGACACATTCAGGGTATGGAGGTAATGGTGGGATGGAGTAGACGGGTTAGGAACCATAAAGTCCATCTCCTGGAGTGGGGTATTTGCATAAATTACTTGGATTTCTTCTGTAAACAAGGTTTGTCTCTTCACCCCTCTATTTATTCACTCAGGTACTTATTAGTGGAGACTCACACATATTTATTTTATTCTTTGGCTTATAAGTATTAATACATCATTTTTAGTTAAAATGTTCCAGTTTTGCCCATTGGGAGAGCTGCATTCCTCATCCTTTGGGTTTTTGAGTACTTGTTTAATTTGTGTCCATGTTCATCTTGTCTTTTCTCTGCCCCAGACCTCAAATCAGCCATTTTTTCTGAGGTCCCCTATTTTCTTTTATAACAAAATCATATTTAGAAACCAAGATTTGGGCAATCAACAATTTTGTGACAATTTCCAAGCTCAGTTACAACATTGTTGCTCTAATATCTCTTAAGCTTACTACTCTTGGCAGACATCTGTCATGACTCCTTATGATCAATGTTCTAGTGGTGCAATTGCTGGGTTAAGGGGAATGTAATATTTTAAGATTTTCCATATGTTGCCAAGTTGTCTTTTAGAAAGAAGATATTCATTAATATGAGTGAGTGGTATCAGCAGTTATAGTTTTGGGTTTTGAACTCAGTAAACTTCATTTCCCTCCCAGATGTATATCTGAACTCCTCTTCACTGCCCACACTAGTTTGAGCCACACTCCCCTTTCACCTGGATTACTGCAATGGATTTGTAACTAGTCTCCCCATTTAGTATTCCCATTATCTAAATTCTTTAGAGAAAAGTTGGAAAATGTTTTGATAATACAAATAAATGAGACAAAATTATGTTACTGCCTTAAAACCTTTTAAGAAGGGGGTGCCTGGGTGACTCAGTCTGTTAAGCATCTGATGCTTGATTTTGGCTCATGTCAGGATCTCTGGGTCTTGGGATCGAGCCCCATGTCCAGCTCTGTACTCAGCACAAAGTTTGCTTGAGATCCACTCTCTCCCTTGCCCTCTGCTCCTCCCCCAGGCTATGCTCTTGCTGTCACTCTTTAAATAAATACGTTAAAATCCTAAAACAAACAAACAAAAACACCTTTTAAGAGTGCTTAATGTACAGGGGTGCCTTGGTGGCTCAGTTGTTAAGTTGCTACCTTTGGCTTAGGTCATGATCCCAGGGTCCTGGGATTGAGCCCTGCATTGGGCTTCCTGTTCAGCGGGAAACCTGCTTCTTCCTCTCCCACTCTCCCTGCTTCCGTTCCCTTTCTCACTGTGTCTCTCTCTGTCAATTGAATAAATAAAATATTTTAAAAAGTCATTTTAAAAAAGGAGTGCTCAATACACAGCTAATATAAAAACTTTAATATGGATATAAGGCCATGGGTCCTCTGGGTCCTGTTTACCTCTCTCTATCCTCTTATGCCCTTATCCTCCTCATATAAGTACATAAGGAAAGTCAATGCTTTCTGATGTTTGTCCTCCATGCCAACCTGTTCTCTGCTTCATGGCTTTTTTATGAATTCTCCCCATGGTCCACAATATCTCTCCAGCCCCCAAATAGTAAATTTCTAGTATTTCCTCTGGTCTCACTTTTAGTATCAATTTCTTAATTCCTAATATAATTCTGCCTGAAAATCCTCCTATAGTTGCCTATACATTATTTTAGAAGCACTTCTCACAGGCTTTGATGATAATTACTTAGTTATTTAATATTTACCTTACCAATTGATTTTAAACCCATGAGAGGAAAGATGGTTTCCAGTTTGATTGACACCTACCAGAGCTCCTGGCACTTAGTAGGAAATCAGTGATTGTTTGTTGAATGAATGGGTAACTCATATCTTGAGTTCATTCAGTTAAACATTTTCTAGGAGAAAATCTTCATTAAGTAAGGTGCTCTCGAACCTCATATCCTGATACTTGGGATGTAATTAATTGATTATTTGAGAAGTTAATTGATGTATTTGAGAAGTGAAATAGACCTATCCATTTTTTATTTAGAATATGATCTAGAGGAAACAATGTACTTTTTCAGGTAAGGGTTACAGGGTTTATGATGCCTCTGGTTTACATTGCCCATTTAGCCTTCAGAAAGATACCAGTTAACATTTGGCATTCCATGAGAGCATGCATTTCTCTATGATTTTTCTGTGGCAAATTCTGTTTTCTAAGGATGGCCATCATAGAATTTCCCTTCTCACATGGTCTTTATACTTAATAAACTTTATATATACTTTATATATATTTAATGTACTTTAATAAAACTTAAAAAAACGTTTATTTTAGGGAAAGAAATAGAGTGCATGAGCCCAAGGCAGTAAGGGAAGAGAAAGAGAGAGAATCCTACTCAGACTCCATGCTGAGTTCAGAGCCAGACTTGAGGCTCAATTCCAGAACCCTGAGATCATGACCTGAAATCAAGAGTTTTGACCTGAAATCAGCTCAGTCATGAGCTGAAATCAAGAGTCCAACTCTTAACTGACTGAGCCACCCAGGTGCCCCTATGCAAGAAGAATTCTGATACTCCTCCCATTGAGTGATGTTGTTTGCTTCCTCCCTGTGAATCTGGGCAGGCTTGTGACCAGTGGATTTGAGAGTGACTCTCAAGGCTGGGTCATAAAAAGTCATAAGTTTCTATCTGCTTCCCTTGGGACCTCTGTCTTTGGAGGCCTCCTACCAATGCTACTTGGAAATGATACAAGTAGTATTCTGGCCCATAGCCCCAGATGAGTTCTAGCTAATAGCCAGCATCTAGTCTCAGCCAGGTAAACCCCTCCAAGGTATTCCTGTCCCCAGCTTCCAGGCCCTTCCAACTTTTGGGTCTTGCTAGCCAGGGCCCCACATACCAAAGGAGCAGAAACAAGCTCCTCCATTATGCCTTTTCTGAATTTTCTGACCCACAGAATCTGAGAACAGAATTAAATGGTGGTTTTAAATTGCCAAAGTTTAGGGGAATTTGTTGTGCAATGATATGAACCCAAAGAAATTTCAACCTTATGATTTTCCATTTTTCTTACGTTTCTCAGTCTGAAAATAGAAGCCTATCATTTACATTCTTATCCCTTTGATTACTAGTTAAAATTGAATACTCCTTTACAGGAGTATTAACCAGTTACATCTTTTTGCCTCATTATCATTCTTTTCCTATTTTTATGAATTCTTCTCCTTTGGGATTTGAAATAATTCATTATGTATCATGGATATTAAAACTTATTTTCTGTTACATGTTCTGAATATTTTGCTCTTTTGGTGTGTGTGTATGTGTGTGTGTTTTGTGTTCGTTCTTCAAGGTCAGGCTTGATTATTTTCTAGTTGTTTTTTCTTGTGAACTCATGACCTTTGAGTCACTGTCTCTCTCCCAAACCATTTATATTTAATCTCTGCTTCTGTGTTAAGAGCACTGCTTTTCCTCAGCTAAGAAGATGATTCCCCCTTCTACTTCTAATTTTTCTTACAACTTTGGTTAAGTGTATTTTCAAAAGTTATATTTTAGTAAAGTTTAGATTTATTTGTAATATTGAGTCTTTTTGAGAGGAGTGATTTAGTATAATCTTAGAGTGAATAAAGGCTCAGTTGTAAATGAGTCTAGTCTCAGCCAGGTAAACCCCTCCAAGGTATTCCTGTCCCCAGCTTCCAGGCCTAAGATTAATGAGAGACGTGGGACTGCAGAAACTTATAAACTGGGTTAGTAATACATATTTGTAAGTTAAAAAAATTTTAAAAATCTATGAGGAAATTATTGGTAAGGAAACAAAAATCCAATGAGGTGTGACTGATCTCTTCTTTTAAATGATGAAATGGGGGGGGGGCAAATCCAGGTGTAAGGTGGTAGGACAAGCATAGAAGAAATGTGGGGGAAAAAAGCAGTCCAAATATTACTCTGTCCCATCAATAACATTTCAAAAGAGTCATTGGATATTTAAAGAAAGCCACAGGCAAATATGAAAGGTATCAAAAGGTACTTCTTTTTAATATCAAGGTATCTGTATGTCTGAATTATAGTGTTAAAGCCTTAGGTCCACCCTGAAGTTATACCCAATGAAAGAGTTAACTGGAAGCATTATGACTGAAGTAGGTAGAAAGGCACATGTAATTCAATTCCAGCTCTGAAGTTGGGGCAAATACTCTACAGTTCTTCAGTGAATATTGGTTAGTGATATTAACAGAAAGTCATCTTAAATAGCTATAAATTTATATTTCTTTAAATCCTGTTCAAGTGAATCTTTTCAAGAATGATATTTTCTGGTTCTTGGCTAATTATTCAGTTACATAGTAAAGCTGATATAGTTGATAGGAATCACAGTATAGTCTTTGCCTTCAGATAATGTTACAGGAAACATGGGTCTTCAGACCTTGAGGTTGTAACAGCTAAGGACCGTTCCCCTCCCCATTTACTTCCTGTCAGCTTATCCTGACTGCAAACCCAATTCTGGGTTTTTTTGTTTTTTGTTTTTTGTTTTTTTTGGTTAATATATAATGTATTATTAGCTCCAGGGGTACAGGTCTGTGAATCACCAGGTTTATACACTTCACAGCACTCACCATAGCATATACCTTCCCCAATGTCCATAACCCCACCCCCCCTCTCCCAACCCCCCTCCCCCTGTCAACCCTCAGTTTGTTTTGTGAGATTAAGAGTCTCTTATGGTTTGTCTCCCTTCCGATACCATCTTGTTTCATTTATTCTTTTCCTCCCCCCAAACCCCCCACGTTGCCTCTCAACTTCCTCATATCAGGGAGATCATATGATAATTGTCTTTCTCTGATTGACTTATTTCACTGAGTATAATACCCTCTAGTTCCAACCACGTCATCGCAAATGGCAAGATTTCATTTCTTTTGATTGCAAACCCAATTCTTAGAGGAATTAGCTATGTCAAACCCACCAAGAGTCAGCATCAGCTGCGACTCAGGAGAAATCCATCCAGACTGAAGGGGTAATCCATCGGCACATCAAATTTACTTTCAAGATTAGAAAGAAATGTAATTGACAGTAAGCATGTATGTAATTTTAAAATCCATTTGTACATAATGCAGTTTGTTGACTTAAGGGTGTTTTTGGAAACACTCAGAATAATTTCTGTTTCACTTAAGGACTTTAAACATGTAGTGTTCTTATGAAACAATCAACAAAGCATTCTCTGTGCTTCCCCCTATAAAGGAGCTTCATCTGTCAAGCACAATTTCTTGTAAATAAAAATGTTTTCCCAATAATGGCTAGCTCCTAGTAGGTGTGAAGCAGTATCTCATTGTATGTTGATTTTCATCTGATCATTGACCACTGTATACCTTTTATGGAGTCCTTTCTATTCAGATCACCTCCTCTTTTTAAAAATTTTTTAAAAATTTGGTTTATTTTTATTATTGAGTTGTGAGCAGTCTTTATATATTTGAGATATAAGTCCCTTACCAGATAGACAATTTGCAAATATTTATCTTATTCTGTGGGTTGTCTTTCCACTTTCTTTTTTTTTTTTTTATATATAGTAGAAATTTTTTTAAAATTTTCAGCATAACAGTATTCATTATTTTTTTACCACACCCAGTGCTCCATGCAATCCATGCCCTCTAAATCCCACCACCTCCCAACCTCCCACCCCACCGCCACTTCAAACCCCTCAGATTGTTTTTCAGAGTCCATAGTCTCTCATGGTTCACCTCCGCTTCCAATTTCCCCCAATTCCCTTCTCCTCTCTAACTCCCCATGTCCTCCATGCTATTTGTTATGCTCCACAAATAAGTGAAACCATATGATAATTGACTCTCTGCTTGACTTATTTCACTCAGCATAATCTCTTCCAGTCCTGTCAATGTTGCTGCAAAAGTTGGGTTTATGCACATACATGCACACATACATAAACACCTGGAATAATCTTAAAGTCTTTCCACTTTCTTAATGGCATTCCCAGAAGCACAAAATTTTGGGGTAGTAACAAAGACCAGTGTATCTTTTTTCCTTCTTGTTGCTTATGTTTGATTTCATATCTGAGGAGGCTTTGACTAACCTAACATCATGAAGATTTAGTCCCATATTTTCTTTACAGCCTGTTAGCAAAGTTGTCGGGGAATAGCTAACCCTCATCAACCTCAAACTTTTGGGAGACCAGCTTTCTCTGCCAAAAATAATAAAAAGGTTGAGCTTGATCTAATCGCTTAAAGTGATTTTGGAATACCTCTGATTTATAGAATGGAAGCTTAATGAATAGGTCAAACCAAAACTCAAGATCCAGATGAGACCAGCAACATGGGTTTGGAAGAAAATGCAAACTCAGCTTGCTGGCCACTCAGCTTGCCCTCAGGTTACTAAGGAATACCTGTATTAATTGCATGGGCCATATTGATGTCTTCCCCACACAAATTCTCCTAGCCCCTATATATTTAGGTGAACAAAAACTGGTGTCAAAAGATTTTTTTTTTAAAGATTTTATTTATTTATTTGCCAGAGAGAGAGAGAGAGTGAGCACAGGCAGGCAGAGTGGCAGCAGAGGCAGAGGGAGAAGCAGGCTCTCTGCCGAGAAAGGAGCCCAATGTGGGACTCGATCCCAGGACGCTGGGATCATGACCTGAGCAGAAGGCAGCCGCTTAACCAACTGAGCCACCCAGGCGTCCCTCAAAAGATTTTTTAAAAAGGAAAATGTCACTGGTCACCAAGGACTTAACTTGGAAAGATCTTAGGTAACACAGCACTCTTGCTAATCAAAATTCCCATGGCTTTAACAATTCACAGCAGGGATTTTCAAATTAGTCCAATGAGTCCAAGCCTTCTGTTCCATGTGAGCATAAGGGGCTTATGAGCTAAAGTCATTTCCCTGCATAACTGATTAAAATCCATGCCTTCCTGCAGTGACATCCTAATTTCCTTGATCTTAGCCCTTCCCCAAGTGTCATACATGGGAGAATTGTTAGGAATATCAGCAGTTATCAAATATATTAAGCCTGCTGAGCTCCACAGAGGGAACACAGATGAGGCCAGGCTGGTAGTTTCAGTGAGTATGAACCCTAGAGCAGTCTCTATAGCCTAGCTGCCATATAGAGAGCAGGTTACAGGGTTTCCTGCCAAGTCAGACTGAGGTCAAAGTCACCCAGTCATTTGTTACATTAGAGACCAAGATAGCTGGATCCTCCAACTCTACAGATCAGGAGATTAACAATCTGATGGGGGAGGATTGGGAAAGACAAAAAAAGTAAAGTTGACTCTCAAACAACATGGGTTTGAACTAAGCGGGTCCACTTATCTGTGGATTTTTCTCAATAAATACTGTAAATATATAGAGTTAAGTGGCTAACACATGTCTATGTCACAGTACTCTGAGCTGGAGTATTCTGAATTGGAAAAGAATTTTCAGTGTTAAAATTTTTTTTTTTTTAGGTACATTGTTTTTTTATTTATTTATTTTTTTTTAATTTTTTATTTTTGATAAACATATATTTTTATCCCCAGGGGTACAGGTCTGTGAATCACCAGGTTTACACACTTCACAGCACTCACCAGAGATTTAGGAGCTTGATGAATGTGGATGTCCAAATTTCTCCCCAGATTTGGGAAGTTCTCAGCTATTAGTTGTTCATTTATTCACTCCTTCATTCATTCCTTCATTCATTTGAGAGATATTGAGAGAGAGAGTGTGTGAGTTTGAGGAGGGGCAGAGGGAAAGAGAAGGAGGGGGAGAGAGAATCTGCAGCAGACTCCCAGCTGAGCACAGAGCCTTACACAGGACTTGATCTCACAACCTCAAGATCATGACTTGAGCCAAAATCAAGAATCAGACACTTAACCGACTAAGATATCCAGGTGCCCTTCAGCTATCAGTTCTTTAAATAACTTTTATGCCCTCTTTTTCCTTCTCTTCTTCTCTGAGACTTCAATAATATGCATAAGTTATTTCTTTTAATGGTATCCCATAGTTCACATAGGCTTCACTCTTTCATTTGTTATTATCTGACTGGATGATTTCACATCAACTCTCTTCTACTTCACAGATTTTTTTTTTAATTCTGCCTGATGCAGTCTGCTAAAATGCTCTCTACTTCATTTTTTCATTCTATTTGTTGTATTCTTCAGCCCTAGAACTTTTTTTTTTAAATGATTCTGTTTCTCTGTTTAACTTCTTGTTTTGTTTGTGTATTGTTTTCCTGATTTTATTGAATTGTCCTTGTGTTTTCTTGTAGCTCATTGGCCTTCCTTAAAATAGGATTTTGAATTATGTATCAGGCAAATCATAGATCTTTGAGGTCAGTTACTAGAAGGTTGTGTTCTTTTTGCTGGTGTCATGTCTCCTTGATTCTTCCAGTTCCTCATAGTTGTGCTTTGCCATCTTGCATTTAAAAGCAGTCACCTCTTCCAGTCTTTATGATGGGCTTCAAGAGAGAAATACCTCCCATCTACTGTGTTAGGGATTCTGAGATATTCTCAGACTTTTCTTTGTGTACTCCTGCTCCACACTTCTTGTTCCCTCTTGGTGGGGAATTATTAAGATGGTATGCCTTTTTTTGATCCAGTAAAGCCAGGCCAGTACTGACAACCTCCTGTTTGCTTTCCCTGGGGGTGGTAATGAATGCTCCTAATGTACTTTCTCCCAAACTGACAGAATCAGGTCACCTGTCCTCACATGCTCACTAGCGATATGCAGACTTAATCTCATTGCCATGGGGAGTGTGCATTGGGAGCTGGCCACAGGATAGGGGTATGTGTGTGTGGGTGAGTTTTGCAGAATGTTAGGGGTGCCTGCAAGACAGTTGGTGGGATCTGTAGGAGAGGCATCGCTAGTGGTTTAGGGATGGGCTTCCTAATGGAACCCATGCAATTATTAGTAGGATCTGTGTCCCTTTGGTGCCCTCCAGACCTAGCTGCTCTCTGTCCCCCAGTCACTTGGCACACCTCAGAATTCTGGATGGGGTAGAAATAAATGGGATGCTGTGGAAGCATCCTGCACAGCTGGAGAACCTGGATGTTCACTCACATACCCTCACTTCCCCATAGGAGAAATCATGAGGCAGAAAATTCTCTCTCAACACCGTACTGCCTTGGGCAAGGAATGAGAAGTAAAATGAAACTGTTGTTTTTACCCTCTTTATTACATTCAATACTGGAAATTTTTTTGCTCCAACGGTGGGCGGAAACTTCTCCACTAGTCTCCCTGACTTCCACAGAGGCACTCTTTTGGTAGTTGTTAAAATCAGCATTCTTTGTAGGAGATAGTAGAAAACATGTATTCTGCCATTTTGGTGACATTAGTGCACAGGTCTTTCTTTATTTCTTTCTTTCTTCCTTTCTTTCTTTCTTTTTTAAGATTTTATTTATTTGTGTGTGTGTGAGAGAGAGAGAGAGCATGCAGAAGCGGTGGGGGGGAGGTCAGAGGCAGAGGAAGAAGAAGACTCCCCACTGAGCAAGGAGTCCAATGCAAAACTCCAACCCAGGACACTGGGATCATGACCTGAGCTGAAGGCAGATGCTTAATGACCAAGCCACCCACATGTCCCAGTGTATAAGTCTTAATATCATTATTTTCACCAATATAAGTATAATATTAAAATTGTTTGAGCTTATGAGGAGAGCCTGTGATGTTGACCAAGGTAAGGAAGGAAAACCGACTCTCAGTTTAAATCATTGTCCTCTGCTGGAGTGTGTATTTGCAATGAGGGTAGCTGTGTGTGTTTTGGAGTGTTGCTTTAACTCTCATGTTCCTTATGTAGTCCTATAATAGTTTAAAAGTGATTTACAAACACTGTAACTGGGTGGGTTGGAAGTTGCAGAAAATGGAATTTGTTATTTCTCAAATGAATTATGAAAATAGAGGGAAAAACATGAAGTTAAATTTTTTTTTAAGAATTCTGATTTTATTGATGAGATTGAAGACAAGAGAAACTTTACAAATTCCTCTAAATGTAATAAGTAGTAGAATCTTAATTTAACATAGGCACATCTACACAACCCTATAAGCAAGTGAAATTTTGGGGTCAGTGGACTAATACAAGAACCTGATTATAACGTATATTTTGCTTTCTCATAATAGTTACATTTCATCTTTATAATGTAAGATGCCAAGCTATAAAATCTCTGATCTTACAAATAATCCTGACCAGGATGAAGGTATTAAGATTAAAACTTTTCCATTAACAGATACTTTTAACAATAGCTCTAGAGAGTAATGAAGGGTTGCACCAGATTGTCTTTTTAAGAAAAGTTTAATTCCAGTGTAGTTAACATTTAGTGTTACTTTAGTTTCAGGTGCACAGTATAGTGATTCAATGCTTCTATACAATACTGGGTACTTATCACAAGAGCTCTCCTTAATCCCCATCATGTATTTCTCCTATCCCCCTCCACCTCTCCTCTGGTAACCATCTGTTTATTCTCTATAGTTAAGAGTATGTTTCTTGGTTTGCCTCTTTCTTTTTTTTCCTTCACTCATTTGTTTTTTTCTTGAATTTCACATATGAATGAAATCATATGGAATTTTATTTCTCTGACTTATTTTGCTTAGCATTATACCCTCTAGCTCTATCCATGTTTTTGCAAATGGAAAGCTTTCATTCCTTTTATGGATGCAAAGTATTTCATTGTATATATATGACACATCTTTATACATTCATTTACTAGTGGATGCTTGGGTTGCTTCCGTAATTTGCCAATGGTAAATAATGCTGTTATAGACGTAAAGATGCATGTATCTCTTTGAATTAGTGTTTTTTATTTTTATTCTTTAGGTAAATACCCAGTAGTGTAATTACTGGATCATAGGGTAGCTCTATTTTTAACTTTTTGAGGAACCCCAGTTCCGCTTTCCATGGTGGCTGGACCACTTTGCATTCCCACCAACAGTGTAAGAGGGTTCCTTGTTTTCCACATGTTTGCCAACACTTGTTGTTTCTTGTGTTGTTGAATTTAGCCATTCTGACAGGTGTAAGGTGATAGCTCATTGTAGTTTTGATTTGCAATTCCCTGATGTTGAGTGATACTGACATCTGTTCATGTATCTGCCATCTGGGTGTCTTCTTTGGAGAAAAGTCTGTTCATGTCTTCAATCCATTTCTTTTTTTAAAAATTTAATTTAATTTTTTTCAGTGCTCCAAAATTCATTGTTTATGCATCACACCCAATGCTCCATGCAAAATGTGTCCTCCATAATACCCACCACCAGGCTCACCCAACCCCCCAACCCCCCTCCCCTTTAAAACCTTGTTTGTTTCTCAAGGTCCACAGTTTCTCACAGTTCATCTCCCTCTCTGATTTCCCTGAACTCACTTCTCTCCATCTCCCAATGTCCTCCATGTTGTTCCGTATGCTCCACAAGTAAGTGAAACCATATGAAAACTGACTCTCTCTGCTTGACAGCATAATCTCCTCCAGTTCTGTCCATGTTGATACAAAAGTTGGGTATTCATCCTTTCTGATGGAGGCATAATACTCCATAGTGTATATGGACCACATCTTCCTTATTCATTCATCCATTGAAGGGCAGCTTCATTTTTTCTACAGTTTGGCGACTGTGGCCATTGCTGCTATGAACAGGGTACAGGTGGCCCTTCTTTTCACTACATCTGTATCTTTGGGGTGAATACCAAGTAGTGCTGTTGCAGGGTCAGAAGGTAGCTCTATTTTTAATTTCTTAAGGAAGCTCCACAGTGTTTTCCAGAGTGACTGTACCAACTTGCATTCCCACCAACAGTGTAAGAGGCTCCCCCTTTCTCCATATCCTCTCCAACACTTGTTGTTTTACTGTCTTGTTGATTTTGGCCATTCTAACTGTGTAAGGTAGTATCTCAATGTGGTTTTGATTTGAATCTCCCTGATGGCTAATGATGATGAACATTTTTTCATGTGTCTGTTAGCCATTTGTATGTCTTCTTTGGACAAATGTCTGTTCTTGTCTTCTGCCCAGTTTTTCACATGATCATCTGTTTTGTGTGTGTTGAGTTTGAGGAGTTCTTTATAGATCTTGGGTATCAGCCCTTTGTCTGTAGTGTCATTTGCCAATATCTTCTCCCATTCCATGGGTTGCCTCCTTGTTTTGTTGACTGTTTCCTTTGCTGTGCAGAAGCTTTTGATCTTGATGAAGTCCCAAAAGTTCATTTTCACTTTTGTTTCCTTTGCCTTTGGAGACATATCTTAAAAGAAGTTGCTGTGGCCAACTCGGAATGGATAAAAGACCTCAACGTGAGGCAGAAATCTATCAAAATCCTAGAGGAGAACATAGGCAGTAACCTCTTTGTCATCGGCCACAGCAACTTCTGCCCATTTCTTGACTAGATTATTTGTTTTCTGACTGTTGAGTAGTGTAGGTTCTTTCTATATTTTGCATAGTAATCCTTTTTAAGATGTCTTGGGAAATATCCTCTCCCTTTCTTTAGGTCACCTTTTAGTTTTGATGATTGTTTCCATTTCTGTGCTGAAGCTTTTTATTTTGATGTAGGCTCA
This sequence comes from Mustela nigripes, assembly GCF_022355385.1. NCBI lineage: Eukaryota > Metazoa > Chordata > Mammalia > Carnivora > Mustelidae > Mustela > Mustela nigripes. Next base: position 144,799,175 of record NC_081568.1, read on the forward strand.
ATCATTTATTTTCTTGCCGTTAGCCTTTGTCAGATACTTTCTGTGGAAGAGGTTTTGCTAGTATGCCTTGGGGATGTGGAAATGAATAAGATGCTAGCCATGCTTTCAAAGATATCACCCCAGCAGAGGAGAAGCACATGTGAACAGATATTTAAAATGAAATGTAAAATGCACAAAGCTAGAAGATAAGTATTTACATAGGTACCTAGAGGAGCCGAAACCACCATAAAAGGACAGTTGGGAGTATCTTCTCAGGAAAAGAGACACTTGATTCTAGTTTTGGAGACTGGGCAGGAGCAAAGGCTAGTGTGAGTAAAGGGCCAACACAATGAAGGCAAGGAGTCACAGCACGTAGTGTTGGAGGGACCAATGTAAGCACAGGGTTGCTGAGTCATGAAGCCCTGTCACAAATGTGGCTGAAGTTGGGTAGGTAAGGGCTAGGTAATCAATAGCTTTCAGGCTCTACAAATCCAAGTAACTAGAAAAAATATTTCCATTTTCCAATTAGGTGTTGAAGATGTCTTTAGAGGTACTGGCTTTCAATTGGTCATAGAGTTTTCCCTTCTGAAAAGCCAAGGTGCAAAAATGACAAAATGTCATTAAGAAAGTGAAGGTTCTTAACTGAGACCATTGATGGTATAGCTGAGAAGGTGGTGGGATTTGACTTCAAGTACTTTGCCATCAGTATTTTCAGGATCCTTTTAGGACTTCCCTAGGCTCCGGGTAGGTGGTTTTACTTGGCTTTCTCTTCTATGAAAGCTCAAGTTCCCATTCCCTTAGACTCTCCTCTTCTTTACTGATTTTATCAACCAGGGTATCAGTATCAGTGGCTTACTTTATCACACTGGGCTGTGAAGATGAAGACGTGAACAAAATAGTGACTGAGTTCCTGCAAGTGAAAGCCTTGACTTTGGAAGAAATCCCTGGATGTCCCACATGGAAATAGTATAATCACAAGGATAGTAGAGCAATACAGAGGCCTCAGATTTAGGAGGACTAAGAAAAGAAGAGCCATTTGTTTTTTCCAGAGAGAGAGGGAAAAGGAGGGAGGAAGAAGACAGAGATATGGTAGAGGGTAGGAATGAAGTGAGGGCGAGGAGAGAGAGAGAAGTGGGGGCTGTGGAAAGGAAGAGCGGGGTTGGAGAGAAGGTAATAGAAGACCTGGTTCTGTGAGGTCACCCAAATCTTCAAATAAAAGTTGACTGAATGGAGTAGCTTGGTGAATGAATTTTGTATGTGTGTGTTTATAAATCATTGTAGAGAGTCACATGATGATGGATGTTGGAGGAGGAGAGGAGATTTAGCCAGAAGGACATAAGCCTTTGAATATTAGCAGAAATCTTTAGGAGAACATTACCTTTCTCCTGTCTGTATAAGACCCAATCCTACTCAGATTTGAGGAGGGTTGGAATGGGGAGGATTCTTGTCTATCATCTGGACAGCAGTTGCATTTTATTTGATTTGATTTTTTATTTATTTTTAAAGATTTATTTGTTTATTTGAGAGAGAGAGCAAGAGATGGAGTGTGTGCAAGTGGGGGGGAAGGAGAGGGAGGTGGCATCTCAAGCAGACTCCCTGCGGAGTGCAGGCACTTACACAGGGCTCAATCCCACACCTTTGGGAACATAACTTGAGCTGAACCCAAGAGTCCTACACTCAGCTGACGAGCTGCCCCTGCATCTTAAACGTGGATTCCTAGAAATAACCTACCAAACAAAAGAATAACTACAAAGTTGAGGATTTCAGGCTGGGGCAAGCAGGCTTTTGAAAACTCCTTTGTTTAGGGTGACTGGGTGGCTCAGTGGGTTAAAGCCTCTTCCTTCGGCTCAGGTAATGATCTTGGGGTCCTGGGATCAAGCCCTGTGTTGGCCTTTTTGCTCAGTGGGGAGCCTGCTTTCCCCTCTCTCTCTGCCTGCTTCTCTGTCTACTTGTGATCTCTGTCAAATACATAAATAAAATCTTAAAAAAAAAAAAAAGGGAAAGAAAACTCCTTTGTTCAAAAGCTGGCCCACATCAGCATACTGAACTTGTGTTTTTCACTCAGTAAGACCAACCCGAAGTAAAGTACCTGAGCTGGACCCTCAGGTAAACTTTGCTCCTGAGGGATTTTGTGTTCTTGGGTAATGTTATCTTTGAACTCTCTGAGGAACTGGTAGGACAGCCCTCCCCTCTTCCTGTGTTGCACAAAGGGTATGACCTTTGAACCTCTGACTTCCCAGGGCAGATACTTCACAAGTAAGAGAAAAACTATCTGATCAGGTATCCCCTTCTCTGCCCCCTCTCTCCTGCTGCAGAGAAAGTGATCAACCAGCAGCAGGTACCAGACACAGTTAACTTTACCTGCTTGGAGCTCTTGAAAACGCTACTTCTTCAGTAATGAAGAAATTCACATTTCCCCTCCCTCCGTACAGGACTCACTGGAGAAAGAGGTAAGGAAGTTGATATAGAATCCTTTTACATTCTCTCCGTTAGACCCAACTGCTTTCAAAGGATGAATTTTGAAACCAGAGAGTGAAGGAAGAAAAACAACAGAGACTTTTAGGTTCTGAGTAATAGAGAAAATGCACTTCCATTCTTGCCTTCTGGCTGGGGAATCCTGCTGGCTGACTTAAAATTTGAAGAAGAGATTTCTTGTAGGGTTTTCTTAGGAAATTTCCCGGATTTTCTTATATTTATGTATGACATGTTAGCAAGTGGGAAAGTTTAAATTCAAATTCCATGGGAGTGATGAGTACAAGAATTATTATTGTAGCAGTGATAGTTCTAAATATAGTTCATAAAGTAGCTTAGTTTTTGACCATGTTACTTTACTATTATAAATAAGTGAACCAATAATTGCGTTTTGGCAAATTAATCAAAAATATTTCTGAAGAAATTGTATGTATCACCATGGGATTTGGTATGTGTAACAATACTGATTAGGATGACAAATAACCAGAATTTATTAACAACCTGGTAAGTACCCCCAGTATTGCCAGGACTTTTTCCTTTATGAAGAAACAGGAGACATTGGATCTTAGGCTTATGAAATTTTCATTTTTGGTTAGGGGGAAGAATGTAAAATGTAAACCACTGAGTGCCTGATCCGAAGCAGGTCCCATTAGAGAAGTTATCAGTGAAGGCTGGGATTATCAGGGGAAGGGAGTTTGAGCTGACCTGGATTTGGAAAAAAGATATTTTGGAGGCACAAAATAAAGAGTATGGGGTGAAAAAACATTATTGGAGAGCTTGTAAGACAAGACAACCAGCCACCCTTGAGTAGAAGGCATGTCTCCTGGAGCAGAGGGTGATAGAGGATGATAGGGAACATCAGATTCACAGGGGGCTTGAAAGATTTAACTGTGGTAGAATGTTGATATCTTTGAAGGTTTTTGATCAGAAAAACAACTGACTCAGATCGATGGGGGAGTCCTCTTTTCCCTTTCGCACACTCGTGAACTCTACTGACGTTTAATAAGTCTAGTGCTAGATATCAAACATAGTCAGTGCTGCTACTTAAAACATATGTGCTTTGGAATCAAACTCTCTCTCATATGCTTTCAAACTCACTCTGGCTGTGCTATGAAAGTTTGCCATGTCCACCTGGAATTATCACATAAGAAGCAGAAGTAGGTTTCAGTTTGCTGAGGAGGGACCTGGCAGAAAGTGGTTAATGGGCTGGATGTAGGATGCTTCGTGTACCTTTCGTTTGCAGCTGGGACTAGAGGACTTTGCTTTCTTTTACATAAAATATTTAGAAATGTCAGTGCTGATTTCTCAGGCTAATGGCCTCATTGGCTTGGTTCATTTCTGGCCCCCAAAGAAAGAAGATTTTTCAAGTCTTAAAGATCGTGTTGTCCCCTATTCCAAACCAGAACACGGAGTAATTGATGTTCCTCAAAGTGTGCTTCTCAAGGTTTGCCTTGAATTCATCATTAACTGCCTCTGTTGTACTAACTCCTGGGTAGCTCCACTGAGAGTCAAGGCTTCAGGAAGACCATACTCTTCTGACTTTTCCAACTGTATCTGCTTCTCAAATCTGCATACCTTGCTCCATTTTTCATTTGAACTATAAATAGAGAATGTGGATTTGAGTTGAGCATAACTGGAAATTTCAGTGAGGCACAGAGAACCATTTCTGTACTGTAAAGGTGTTTGGTTGGTCAACCTACCTTCTGAGCTCCGACTGTGTTTGAAGCTTGGTAGGCAGTAAGGAGACCAACAGAGCTGACACCATGATTTAAAAGATCCCTGTTTCTTAGGGGCGTCTGGGTGGCTCAGTGGCTGGCTCTGTCTTGGGCTCAGGTCATAATCTCAGAGTCCTGGGATCGAGCCCAACCTTGGGCTCTCTGCTCAGCAGGGAGCTTTCTTCCCCCTGCCCCTCTCTGCCCACCTCTCTGCCTACTTGTGATCTCTGTCTGTCAAATACATAAATAAAATCTAAAAAAAAAAAAAAAAAAAAAAAAAAAGACTCCTATTTTTCTGCTGGAGTTTGAGATTGTAAACTCTTTCCAGTCCTGTGAGTGTTCAAGGAAGGTTTCCCTCTAAAACTGGATGCAATCCACGCCCTCCCCTGAACCCCCTTTTTAAAGATTGATGTCCCTGGAGAATGGACCAGTTTCCTTTCTAGTAGACTTTTCTATAGCTCTTGTAAGAAGAAACTTTCATGTTTGCTTCACTGACACAACTTTTTTTTTCTTTTTTTAACTTTATTTGGTTGTTTTTTCCCCTCATTTCCCCCCCTCCCCGCCCCCGGCATCCTAGTGAGCTCCTATACCATAGTTCTTGGCTTTGAGTATAGCTCTAACTTTTTGTCAAAGGGAAGATTCATACCATCAGTTTATGGGGACTCATTTGGCCCTGGAGTCACTCAGAAGTAATTTACTCAATTAGCAACCCTGGCAGTTTACTGCTTATTCATTAGAGCCTGAGAAAGAAAATGTAAGCTCACTAGCAATTTGATGTCTTAGGAGGACAAAGGAATTATATACATTGAATGTTAACAGCATTGTTGTTGCTAAATTGTGAATCTTATTGCTAGAAGTGGTAGAAACATCATGAGCAATGCTAAATAGCAATACTGCCTGGCATTTCTTTGAAAATAAATATTAATACAAACAGCTGATGTATACTGCATTCAGTTATAATGGTAAATGTAGTAAAATGTAGTAAAATCGAGTAAATCTCTGTTGATGAGAATGATCCTAAATAATAATCAGTAAATTTAATGAAATCAGTGGGCGGCTTTAGGACCTATCAGAGCATTTTCTTCGAAGAGACTTTCTTACCAAATATGAACAAACACATTATATACATAAAGCGTATAAATAAATATGCAAATATATACAAATATATATTTGTATATTAATATATTTAATTAAATGTGTATTAAAATATGTTATTGGTGGTGGTGGTATAGTCCTACAAAATAAAAATAGTACTAAGATTGATAATATAAAAACACAGCTCACCATCTTTACCTTTCCATTATCTTCTAAGCATTCCTAGTAAGATTTTTTTTGTTGTTGTTGACCTAAGAGATGATGAAGAAGGTTCTGGGTTGATGGCAGGAGGTGTGGATTACATGATGAGCTCTGCCTCTGATGAGCTGTGGAACTTTGCACAAGCCATGTTCTTCTGTAAATCCCATTTTGACACTGATAAAATTCAGTCATTCAGCCAATGAGTGGAGAAAATAGCAGTGAAGAAGGGAGACATTTGCTGGAGGGTGATATAGACAAATGAATGACCAAGGTGATTTCAGATGGTGACTGCTGTGAAGGCGTAAGAGTAGTGAGCTGGGTTAATAACTGAGATCCTTCAAGCCTGGGTGATCAGAGGAGAGCTCTGTGGCACAGTGACATTAGAACTGAGCTCCACATCAAAGGGGGAGACAAGCCATGGAAGAGTTCAGGGAGCAGTAGGCAGAATAGCAAGCGAGAAAGCTCCATGGCCAGAGTACACATGGTTTGTGCTGGAACAGAAAGGTGTTCACTCTACATGGTACATGATGAGGAAGGGGGCAACACGGGGAGAGGACTCAGAGGCCAGAGTAGGGCAGTGGCTGATTCTGTAGGGCTTTGGGGGCCATGAGAAAGAGGTTCTTTTAAGTGCATGAGAGGCCATTGGAAGGTTTTGAACAATGAACATTAGCAGATTGTTTTTATAGAATGCCTGCCCTGTGGGAGAATGGACTGTAGGGGTCAAGAATGGAGGTAGGGAGGCTGCCGAGGAAGCTTGCACCTAATCCCACTGGGCAGCAATGGCGTCAGACTCTGATCAACATTTCATTATCTTTGAGGGTATAGATCTTCTTTCTCCAAAAAGGCTCAAATCCACTTGCCCAGTTTTAAAAATTCTCAGGGCCTTCCAGGGTTGCCTCCAGCTAGGAATGGACCCTGTAAGTTGCCTTCATCTTCTGCTGTAGTGTTTAAGTGTTTTCCAAAAAGAAGCTATTTACATCTCTTTGCATATTTAGATTACCATGAGAACCAAAGAAAAATGGAACAGAAAGGGAAACAGGTTTGTTATAAGTTCTTTCCATTCTGGCACTTCTTTCAATTAATGCATAAATCACTAAGGTTTTCTGCGTGATGTTATAGCAAGTTAATTGTTTAGGGCTTTACAGTGCTCCATCAACAGTTGCATCAAACATTTTGCAGCCTGTTTTGTCACTGCCCATTTTAGGAGTAGGAAATGTCAAAAGGTCAGGAAGATGTCAGGTTTTCAAGATGACATGAAAAAGCCTTTTTTACTCTTTCCCTCCTCCCCGGACCACGTATACTAAATAATAAAAGGAGTAACAAACATAAATAACTCCAAAAAGTTCAAATAACAAAAAGTAGAGGAGAAAATCCACCTTGAGAGAGAAGGGGAAAAAAAAAAAAAAAGGAACACAGCCATAAACCCCAAACATAAAGTATAAAAATGATCTGCCAGACAGACTATAACGTGGACTCAGGGAAAGATGATGCAAGCGATACCATGTAGCGCCTCTAAACCCAGGGGTGGGGGAGCCACAGAGTCTGAAGGGAGCTGAATGCAAGGCAGTAGGGAGTAGGGAGGGTGGAAGTAAATGGCATCCCCATCTGAGGAGGACAGCCATAGCTCAGATCTAGCCAATTTTTGCCATGCAGAAAAATTGCTATTGAGGACTGCCAGATATCTGATTTTTTTTTTTTTTCTTAAGAAGCTGAAAAGATGGATTTTTATATGAAATGTTCCTATCTTTCAAACACTGTGTGGGCCAAACCAAATTATCTGCCAGCTGGATTCCATCTGTGGGCTGCCAATCTGTGATCCCTGCTCAGAAAGTAAGTGGCATAATTCTCAAAGGCCCATGTAATGATTCTTTGATTAGATGGATGAGACATATGAGTGGAAGAGAAGAGTCTCCAGAGATAGCTAATTCTCCATTACGACAAGATGGGGTGGTAGAGTTGTTTATGGCTGGGTTTCCAGGCAAGGGAGGTGAGGAGGGTGAGAAGGAGTCAAAGTATTGATGGACAGAGTCCTGGGACTCTAAGTGCTCAATGTGAGCTCTCTTGCCTCCCGCAAGAGTGAACACTGGGTCAGGTAGGTGTAGCTCATAGCAGAAGACACATCCAATTTAGTTGAGTGTTGGAAAGATAGCCGGATCCATACTGGAACTGCCTTAGCTCCTTGGCCTTCCCCTTCCCCTCCTGTTCTTTAGCAATAGTTGGTCAGGATGGAGTGCTGCAGAGAAGATGAATAACCAGGAAGCAACAGCACAGCATCAGTGCAGAGAGCAAATGTGCACAAGTCAATCAGCACACGTTAATGCCAACTGCTAAGTAAAGCGGTGGAAGCCAAGAGAGGAACAATATCCTTTAGATCAGGACTCCTCTGAGAAAATATGGAAGAATTCAGACTGATGCGCTCTTGTAGTTTCAAAGACACTAAAGACAATAAATAGTCTTCAAAACAAAGCTTGAGCGAGAAATATAAAACATCAAAGAGAAATGCAGTAACCTGGGAAAAACGTGGGGTTATGTGTTCTCTTCAAAAATCTCTACATCAGGGATTCACGTCTCTCACTAGAATGTTCTTTCCTTCCAGTTCTCTTGTTCCTCTTTCCTGTAATCACTGTTTTTCAGATGCAAAGGCACCTCGGTGCTTGGATGCATCCACTTTCTTCCTATGCCTCTCTCCTTTCCTTCCTCTTCAGGCAGATATCACAGTCCATTGTTTCAATGAGACTATCACTTTTGGGATTAACTTCCCTTTCCTTACTTGTGCTTTAGATACTAACCTCACCCACTTTCTCCAAAAACATAACTTAGTGATTGTGTTTTCTCCGTTTCCTGTATTCATCTCTTCCCTCTCAATGGGTGTCTATCATCTTTGAAAAAATTTCTCTCGTTAAAACAAAAATACAATGACCCCAACCAAAGCAACACCTGTGCCCACATCCACTGCCAGTCACCAATTCTCTTCCCTTTTCACTACTGTGCAACTGGCTGCGTCTTGTTCCTTGAATTCCTTGCTTTGTTTTTTCCAGATCGCCCCACCTCTCCACCACATTGCTTCTGCTAAAGCCAGCAGTGATCCCAACACCTCTATACTCAGGTGACAGTTTTCCGTCAGTTGTCATCTCAGTTGGCGTCAACATGGCTGACCACTCCACCCACTTGAAACCTTGTCTCCTCTTCACTTCTAAGGCTGCACGTTTCTTGTCACTCGGCCTGTCTGGCTTTTCCTCCCTTCTCTCCTTTAGAGGCTTGTCTTTCTCAATCAGTCATTGCATACTGAAACTCTTTGGGGCTGCTGCTCTGATTCTATCCTCTTTCCCCAGCTGGTGACAACAGTAATCACCACTTCAGTGATCACGTATGAGCTTGATATTCCCAGAATCCACACTGCCAGCCTCGTTTTCTCCCATGCCCTCCCCACACTGGGGTGATTCACATTTTCCTTCTGGCTGGGCCAGTGCTCCTTAAACTATCTTTGATGAAAGAATAGTTGTTCTTTAATTTTCTAATCCATCACAGACTGATGCTTTTATAAGGACAATAAAAATGAAATACAAGAAAAATAAAATGGATAAAAAAGACACAAAATACAAGCTTTGCATTTTATTAGATCCAAGAGATAGAAAATTACTCTGTCAAATTGCTCTAAAAACTTCTAAATGCCTCTCCTCAATTACTGTACCACTGTTGCAGAACCGTAGCAAACCACCCAAGGACTGGAATGGGTCTGAAGCCTCTGGTTTGCATACAACTCTTGTCTTCCATCCGACTTCAGCTCAAAAACCTCTCCTTTAGAAAAGCCTCTCCTGAGCCCCCTAAGTCACTCACACCTATTATTTATTCTCTTACCCCACTTTCTCCTGTAGCATATTGAGCAGTTCTTACATTGATAATCTTTTTTGCCTCCATGGGAATTCCATGATATTTGGAACTGGGTTTCTTCTTCTTCTACTCACTCTCATATTCTTGACACATAGCATGCACCCAAATCACTTACTCATCATGTAGAGAGAACAGGTGCACATAGAGTTAGTGAATACAGAGGTCATAGGGAATTCTGCCTAAAGGTTTCAGGCAAATTCACATTTGAATAAGTGTTCCAGGTGCAGATGGTAGGAAAGAGCATTTCAGGTGCAGGTATTGGTGTATGGAAAAGCACAGATGCACCAAATTGCAGAGTTTGTGTGAGGAAGGGAGAGTAGTTGGGGATGCTTAGAGCATGGGATGTGTTGGGTTGGAAAAAAGGCTGTGATAATGTAGTGTGGGAATAAAGAGGAGATGATAGTCTGTTCTTACAGTCTTTGGATGCCAAACTAAGGTGTTTACAGTTTATCTCCTATAGAAAGTCATTAAATGATTTATGGCAGTGGAGTTCATGATTACCTTTGATTTTGCCAAACATAATTGAGAGTGATACTTGGAGGCAAGATCGAAAGGGTCAAGGCAGGAAGCTCTCAGAACAGTCTAGTTCTGAGTACCTGGGTGGCCATGAGGAAGGAAGGGCAGTGGGGGGCTGAGGAGGTGTTTAGAAGGGGGCAACTCCAGGATGAGGCTCCCAGGGTCTTGAGAATCTGGGGACGAGGAGGAGCCATTCTGAATTTATATACACAGTGATGGGATGGCAACATTGTGGGTTTCTCTTTTGTGGCTCCAATTCTCTGACAGTGGCAGTCTTTACTTCATGGCATGTAGAAGTGAGTTCTTGGAGTATACCTCTCATGAGACCCTAAGTCACAATCCTTGCTCAGTTAGACTTGTACCATCTGATTGGAAATGTTGATAATAACTTACACTTCGTCCTCTGGATGGAACACACATCTTCATCAAAGATCATTTCCTCTGAGTAACAACAGGCAGTAGCCAACTTAGTCCCTTATGCCTGGTTGGTAATCAAATAGTTCTCCATTGGTCCATGATCCCACAGCCTTTGAAGTATTGGCATCAGAGTGGTAAATTATACCTTCCAGATTTTGGAGAAGTTGTCCCATACTCCCCTCCTGCCCCCCCCCCCCAGAGGTCACTTCACCTTGGTCAGTCATTCTGTGCTCCTCCAGGAGAGCTGGTAGGGACTTTGACCAGCCATAGGTCCCTGAATGGAATCCAGGCTATCAGCTGGGAATGCAGAGTGGGCCAAAGTCATGGTGTAGGAGGTGTCACGGAACTCTGAGTGCTCCCTTCTTGATCTCAAATAGGTGGTTAATAATGCTTGCCTCTAGCCTGACTTCCAAGAGACATTACTGCCACTTTTTGATTTCCCAATTCAGCTGCCTTATTCTATATGTCTTTTATTTTATTTTTTTTTAATTTTTTATTTTTTATAAACATATATTTTTATCCCCAGGGGTACAGGTCTGTGAATCACCAGGTTTACACACTTCACAGCACTCACCAAAGCACATACCCTCCCCAATGTCCATAATCCCACCCCCTTCTCCCAAACCCCCTCCCCCCAGCAACCCTCAGTTTGTTTTGTAAGATTAAGAGTCACTTATGGTTTGTCTCCCTCCCAATCCCATCTTGTTTCATTGATTCTTCTCCTACCCACTTAATAGGAGCTTGCTCCGTCCACTCCATGCATCGACCTGGTATTGCAGTATATGTCTTTTATTAAAAGTTACCTTATGCTCTCTTAGAAGTTTGTGGAGTGAGCTTCATACATAAATATCTTTGCCCTCGAAATCTTTGTGGATATTGTGTGTAAATAACACTAAATCCTCTGACGTGATCTGCTATATTGGTGTTTTGAAAAAAGAATGATTATTATTCTAACTCCCATGTTTGATACCTTTCATGAAAACTGGACCAACTTAGGACAGAGACATTTTCAGACTCAGTGGATATTGTTGTGGAAAAAATGTGACTGAAACAGATGAGCTGATTCAGCTTGGTGTGGTAGTGAGAAATTTACTGTGTCTTACCTAGGTGATGCCCAAAGCATCCTCAGAGACTTGTCTGTCCTGGTAGAACAAGACCTGAGTTTGCCTCCCTAAAGAGGAATGGCAGATATTAAGATAATGAGCTGAAGGTGAGGGGAGTGAGGAAAACACCAAGGAGTCCTAAAAAATAGAAGTCACTTTTTTTTTTTTCCACTCTTTCTTATTTTTACTACCTGGATTTCTGCTTCCTGGAAGAAGGCTTACACTCTGGAATTCTTTCTGCTCTTGTCCCGGTGGACTGCTTAGTTGTTTACATTTCCCCAGCACATAAATGAGGTTTTTGCTTTGACTTCCTGCTGTTTCCAGATGGAGACCCATCCTGAAAAGTAAACCAAGCAGCTTCTCTAGCCTTGGGGAGGGTGGCAACAAGGTCTAGGTAGTTTGGCCTCAAGGAACAGAGTCAGCAGATTGAATGCTAGGGGCTTGGCCAGTAGCCCTCACTCCTGTCTAGGCAAAGTCAAGGTGGAGGGGGAGAAAGGTGGGAACCTCCCTCCTTGTCTTTTGCTGCAAGTACACTGAAGACTGTCAGCTGGGGTGGAGGGTTTCTGGGAATTGAGAAAGGCAAATGTTCCTAAGGTATGCAAAGAGCAAATCACAGCTTCCCATAGGTACATGCTGGGAATTCGTCCATCTCTTCTTTTTGCTAATTGGAGTTAAGTCATCTTACTCATGATAGCACTTGATACTCCGATTAGGACAAAAAATATCATGGGGAATCCATACTGAAAAAAAAAAAAAAAGCCAGACTTCTTAGTCTTGGGATAAGATAATCTGTGCAAAGCCAACAGCATTAATGATGTCTATCAGGAAAGGCTGAGACCCAAGTTCTCCATCTCCAGCATTCTCCTTTTGAGCCAGAATTCTCTCAGAACACACTGCAGGAGTAAAGAGTCTCTTCCTCTGTGGCCCCACTGTGGCCCCACAACACTTGGCCCTTGTGTTCATATGACACAGCACATTGTAAGATGATGCCTTCTTCTCTTGTCGGAGGCCCTGGAGGCCAGGCGCTGCTTCTGACTCCTCTTTATATACTCAGGTTTTATGGGGAGCCAAGCCCAGAGTTGGCATCCTATAAGCATTTGTGGAATTAGTGGAATGATGCTCCCTGCTCTTGAAAGTTCCATGAGGGATGTGAAGACCACCTGGGTTGTTGATAGCTCATGGCCTCTCTGTGGGAAGGAATCATCAAGACTATATCTGGAAGTAGGGTCCCTCATCCCTGATGACTCACCCTGAGCTGAAATGAGTCATCTTTACATGTCCTGATTGTTTGTTTTGAAAAAATCTACAAGATTCTTCCCTAGTTACTCAGAGACCATATTGCCAGGCAAAGCAATGTAAATTGGCATGCTTAGGGAAAAAAAAAAAAATGGGTCTATCAAAGTTGTGTAGCTGGTCTAGCTAACTAACTTCCATGAACACATGGAACCCAGGACCTCTCACACGTGTAATAGTCTTCAGTGCTCTTTGTATCTAGGGGGTAATGCATCTGGCAGTCATGGTTGATCATAATGGTTCTCTTTCATCAGTTTAGTTGCATGATTATCTCATTGTTAGTTTTACATCACCCCTCAATGGGACATATGCTCTGTGAGAGTAAAGACTGTGTCACTTTTCACTTACCATTGTTTCACGGTGCCTCGCGTAACACCTACAGACAGTGGTCACTCAATAACTATTGGGGAGAGAAGGGAGGAGGGAAGGAAGGACATGTGAGAACCTACTTTGGCTCAAATCCTTGTTACCATTAATCCATGACCTCTCTTTCAAATCCAGTCACTCGATGTCTTTCTGTGTCACCGAATTCCACAGATCTTACTTGTACTTAAAGAGGGATTTTCTCCTAGGAGTCTCTATCCACCAGATCTACATATTATTTAAGTAATCCCTTTGATCCCTTGCCGTGGGACTGGGTAGTGTTGAATTACCGTGTTTCCTCATAATTAAAAAAATGAGGAGGAGACCATGACTTTGCAACATGGGGAGTTAATATGTTCATTCCAAGTAAGTAGACAGCAGGTTTGGGGACTGATATCTTGACAGAGAGCATGTAACAGCTGTCCTGTGTAATAGCATTCAGTAGGGATGCTCTTGGTGCTCTGTCAGTGAAGAAATTGTCCCCTAGCAGCATGCTTTGATGGTACATTGCAGGACATTGAGCATCCCTGGCTGACATTTACTGAATGCCAGCAGCGTCTCTCAGTCACTCTGACGACTAATGAACATTTCTCCTGTAATTCCAATTGCCTCTTAGTGCGAGGAACATGGCATTGTGCTGGGTTCAGAACCACCAGGGGGAGACTGCTGGAAATGGAGATGCTTTTGCTTCCTCCGGATGAATTGTCTCTTTAGCGTTACCATTTGGAAAGGACATTTTTCATTCCTAATGTGTGATTCACTCCAATGAACTCAAAGCCATATTGCAGGGCAGGAAGTTCTCTCACTGGATTTTAAATACTGAATACTACACTTCCCTCTGAGTGAGCAAAGCCTCCTCATTTTCTGACTTAGTCCTTTCAGGCATTAACATTTTACTGAGACAGACTGATGGTAGTACATTTGCCGTACTCTTATCTTCCCTGACTATATCCTAACTTGGATTTCTAATAAATTAGTCTAAATGGGTAGATCTATAATGGTGGCAGTCTATGAAAAGGACTTCACTTACAGTTTTGAGCACTTTCCCCACCTTAGCAAAATGGCTCCCTCAACGCCTTCACCTCCTGTGTGTTTGAGGTTGGTCAAGGGGAGAAAAGAAGGGGAGAAATACAGAACACGGGCAGAAGATTAACATCATCGCCAGCATTTATAGTTGACCAAATATCTAACCAGCAAGACATAGGGTGGACCATAAGGAAAGGGAGGGAGAACTAAATGGGAAGAAATCTGAGAAGGAGACAAAACAAGAAAGACTGTGGACTCCGGGAAACAAACTGATGGTTCCAGAGAGGAGGGTGGTGAAGGGATGGGGTGACCAGGTGATGGGTGGTAAGGAGGGCATGTGTGGTGATGAGCACTGGGTGTTATACACAACTAATGAGTCGTTGAACACAGCATCAAAAACTAATGATGTAGTATATGTTGGCTAATTGAACATAATAAAAAAATTTTAAAAATAAATAAATAGGGTTAGGTATGTTCTCAGAGCTGGCGCTCAGATTCTACAGTGGTGCAGAGAGGCTACCTGACTCGTTGAGCAGGGTCAGACCAGCCAGAATCCCACATCCTGAAGTGCTCTGGGGGGTTTTCGGTACGCCCAGGCATAACTTGTGACACAAGCTTTGGGTTAAGAAAACACACTAATGAATGCTTCTCAGAGATTTGTTTTTCTTACAGTTTTTCACCACTGCCTGAATGACCATAAATTTTGAGTCACGGTGATTAAATGCTAGAAAATAGTTTCCATGTGTTATTTTTGAAGGAAACCTCTTATTTTAATACCATGTTTTATTTTTAAACATAAAACACAGGGACACCAGGGTGTTACTGTCAATTGAACATCAAATTCTTGGTTTTGGCTCAGGTGTTGATCTCAGGGTTGTGAGTTTGAGCCCCATACCAGGCTACGGGGAATCTGCTTGATATTATCTCTCTCCTTCTCCCTCTGCCCCTCCTCCCTGCCTTCTCTCTCTCTCTCTCTAAAATAAAATCCATCTTTAAAAAAATCTAAAGCACATACAATAAAAACTCTAACAATACTAGTAGTAATTCAATGGAAAAAAAAAAAAAAACCAACAACACTGGATTCAAAATTTCCTTTGTTAGAGACCACTACTTAAACAATTCCTTATCCTTTTAGCATGTTCTGTGGATAAACATTTGGGTGTATGATGTCCCTGGTTGGCATCACAGCGTAGTGATAAAGGGTAGAGGCTCTGTGTTCTAGTAGTTAGACTGGGTTCAGTTCTTTTAGCTACACACAGTGATTCCTTAATATCTTTTCATCCTTGTCTTAACCACCATATTAAGAAAAATGTTACTTTGGGGATGAAGGTACTCTAAATGCATCCTTTTGCCTTTCTCTCCATCATGTCAGTTCCCACAAACAACCTTCAGAACTTGACGAAATTGGGGACATGTTTATTTCTTCATCCGTCTCTACCCTTGAGGTGTCCCTACCTCTGAGAACAGACAGGTTGTCTACAGGAGACCTACTCACCTTGCAGGCCCTCACAGATCCCCGGACCTGCTTGGTTTTTCCTCCCTGTTCAAAATCTCTCACCCAGTCATTGACTCCAGGTTGGGAAGCGAAGGATGATGATGGACCCCATGTGTTCCCCCATGTCTTGGGAGACTTGCATTCTGTCCCTGAATCCTAGGAGAGTCAATACCATACCATAAATGAATGAAACAAATCTCAGGATGGAATTTCAGACATCATGTCATGGCAGCTGCAAAGATTATTTTTGGGCAGGGCCCCTTCTTAGCATCCCTCAGAATGTACCATGTAGGCAGCTGCCCAGCCCACTCATCTTTCCCTTCTGCTTCAAGTGGTGAATGAGACAAAAAGAAGAGCAGGCTCCTTTAAGGGAAGGTGAGAATTAGTGTTAAATAAATAGTTAGCTCTTCTCCTCTGGATATGGCTATATCCAGCCTCAGGCAACTTGGACTGTTGATAAGGAGAAGACTGGGTTACTCCTTGAGAGGGGGGACAAGTGAGGAATGAAAACAGGAACCAAATTAGAAGTTTAATTTATAATTTACGGAGTACCCAGGAAATACAATTTTTCCATAAAAGAACTCAATGTTAATCCAGAATAAAGTATTCCAATCATCTCCTGAAAAGAGTTAACCTTCGAAATTTAGAGAGTAGAGCAAGTTAGTTGCTCATTTAGTTTGCACCAACTGGGGTCCTGGAGGAGTCTGTAAGAGTTTGATTTGTTTTTCTAAAGTATTATATAGTTCTAGATAAAAAGGACCAAGTTTTGAATTTGTTCTCCTAGGACCCTTTGTCAGGAATGATATTGATTTTTTTTTTTTTTTTTTTTTTTCTGTTTGCTGCCCATTGAAGCTTTTGAATATGTAGCATTGGGTATTGTGGTAGGTGCAGGAATAACCAATCATCTGCCACCCTCCTATGTCTCTCGTATCAAGAGGTGAGGCTTGGACCTTTGACCTCTGGCCTTGGTGAGTGAGTACCTTGACCATTAGAGTGCATCACAAGTGATGTTCGGGGATTTCTGAGCTGAAGCTGTAAGAGAACTAGAGATTCCCCCTCCCTTTCCCTTGGGCCCATGTGCCCTGTAGTGAGTTGAGTCCCGGCTAGACTGTGGAGTGGAGTAAGAGTCCGTGGAAGGTAAGAATGTATCTTAAATATTCCAGCCCCCATTGAAGACAGTCTCATGAATCGCTTCAGCCACCCAAAAGAATTCCACAGCTGAGATCAGTCAACTCACAAAACTGTGAGTAATAATAAATCATTGGCTTACCCCTCTGAGTGCTGGGGTAATTTTTAATGCAATGATTGCTAACTAACACAGGGGTTGATCGTCTCTGATTCCTTCCTTACCCTCTTTGCTGCTTTTGCTACACTTCACCCCAGGGACTGAAGCACAGGTTTTTCAGACCCAGGGGCAGGAGGGTCTGAAGGAAACTACACCAGTGATCCTGCCAAGGTCACCTTCAAGCATGTCATAGCAGAGTCTTTCCTTTGGGTCTGAGGGATGTGAAAAAAGGATTTGCTCTCCTGTATGGCTGGGTTCAGAGTACCAACTGTCTGCTTATGAATCAATGCAGCCTGCTTCAGCTAGGTATAATAATGCTGCGACCAACTGGTTTCTGCCATGTTTGGCTACTCAGCCACAACCGTAGTAATTCATACATGGTAGCAATAAATTGAACCACTCAAATGTGCCTGTAGGAAAGGTACTTCATTGCTTTCCCCTTCCCTTCTGCTCCTCTCCCTTCCCTTCCCATTAGCATTTTTGCTTGTTTTGGGTTTTTTTCTTTTTTGTTTAAATTTTATTTAATTTTTTCAGTATCCCAACATTTCATTGTTTATGCAGCACACCCAGTGCTCCATGCAATACCTGCCCTCCTTAATACCCACCACCAGGCTCACCCATCCCCCCACCCCCCCAAACCATCAGTTTTTTCCTTAGAATCCACAGTCTGTTATGGTTTGTCTCCCCATTAGCATTTGGATAAGAAGTGAGAGTCATGTCACCTACACGTAGCTCCAAATTCCTCGTACCTGTAAATCTATGGGACAGAATTTTCCGCTATCTGCCCCTCTGAATGTCGGTTCTGTGATAGGAGATCCTAATAACTGTTATATGGAAAAGATTTAGGGGCATTTAGGTTTGGACAACTAGTACATTAAAAAAATGTTAATCAGAAGTGTTTGTTTTGTTTTGTTTTTGCTAGATTTTCCAGAGTCTTTGATAGATTAACATGCCTTGTGAATCTCCAGACAGGGTGTGCTATTTTGCTTTTCAAAATTATATTTGACCATTGCAAGGTCTCCCTTCACCTCCAAAAGAAAAAAAAAAAAAAAAGCATCTCTAGGGACTAGTATTGCATAGAAGATTCTGTGGGCATGCAAACTGCTCGTTTGTAACAAGAGACTGTTGATGGCATGTGAAGACATACTGCTGGAAACTCAGTTACACATTTGCATGAAGACAGTGCAGATGTTATGATCAATTATCTCTCGAACTAAGACAACAGTAGAAGTGATATCCTGCCAGGATATCAGATGAACACCTTTTATGGAAATCAGTTCTCTTTCCATATGGAGAGGGGGAGAGTAAAAGATCCTTTAACACATGTTTATTTCTCATTCTCTTTTGTGAATATCCTGCTCTATAGCAAAATGTCAAGAAAATGTTTTCACAGTCGTCTGTCTTGCCACCTAGAATGTTTGGGTGTTACTCAATAGTGGTAATCATACTGACCTTAGGCCCAGGATTCCTCTTTCAGACTTGTTTACAGGACAAGAGACAGAAACGTGCCCATGGTCCCCATGCCTGACCACTGTGCTCACTGAGTACCTGTCTCTGTCACGCTGAGTGTTTGACATCCACAAGCTCTTTAACCCCTGGTGGTAGGTCCCAGGTTATCCTCTTACTGGCTGATGATGAATGTTGCCTGACTTCTGACCCTCAGCTTTAACCTGATGTTGAATTCCATCTTGTGGTGATTCTGGGTTCTGACCCCAACTATTAAGAGTCTCATTGTATTCCCACATTTTCTCAAAATGGGATATTGTAGGCTGCTAGGGAAGATCGATCATATCCAGCTGCAGGCTGTGGCAAGTAGGGAGTCTGCTCATGCTGACTGCACTTGGGCCTTAGCTTTTTATGCAAGTGATCTTTCTAAAAGAGATCTGAGTTTGATGAAATTGTATTGTTGCATTATCTAAGAACATTGCCCAGTGCAAGGTGGGATTGATCTAGTAGTGTATGCTGCATAAGCCTGCCTTTTTTTTTTTTTTAAATCTATCCCCTCTACTTTTTATTTATTTATTTTTTAGAATTTTTTTTATTTTTTATAAACATGTAATATATATTTTTTTATTTTATTTTTTTTTATTTTTAAATAAAAATATATTTTTATCCCCAGGGGTACAGGTATGTGAATTGCCAGGTTTACACACTTCACAGCACTCACCATAGCACATACCCTCCCCAATGTCCATAACCCCACCCCCCCCCTCCCAATCCCCCCCCCTCCCCCAAGCAACCCTCAGTTTGTTTTGTGAGATTAAGAGTCACTTATGGTTTGTCTCCCTCCAAGCCTGCCTTTTAAATTTTTTTAATCTCAGGGTACATCTCAGATTCATGACCCTAAATTAAGGCTCTAAAGCTGTTCTTTTAGAGGCCTGATGAGAATTTACACAGAGTCTCCAGACTAATGGAACACAAGAGCCCTATAACTCTAAATGCAAGGATGTCTGGTAAAACTGGCCTGGAGACCAAAGATAGAGGTTGAATTCCAATAGCCTAGTTTCTCCTCTGTTGATTTGAAGACAACCTAGCCTGTAATGTTGCCTTGAGCTGGATTATTCCTCCAAATTCACTGGTTAGAACCATATGTATGCTTCATAAAGGAGGACAGAAGGAGATGGAATGGCCAAAGTAGTGACCATGTCTGCCAGATGTCCCATATGATGCTCTGAAAAATCACATTAGTGAATCCTCTTCCCTTGCTAAGGATTGAGTAAAAGAGTGGAAAGAGACTAAAGCAATGGGAACCCCAATGTTCTTACCTTGTAGGAGAAGGAGCTTGAGCTGACAACCAGTAGAAAATAAGATGGGGAGCCTTTTGAACACAAATACACATTTTAAAAAAATGTAAATGCCTCCAAAGTAGATGAAGCAGGAAACAATCAGCCTGCTGATCATAAATGCTGTGTTGTCATGGAACGAGAAGCTAATAAAATTTGTCAGTTTTACTGCAATGTTGTTCCAAAGTGTGCAATCTGGCATAGGCTGTGGCATAGCCTTAAAGCTTGGAAATATTTCCTTACTTAGGGCTGACAGTCACTTCTGTTCAAAACCTTGACACTTTCTGACACCATCCTGATGAGTGGTGTGACTCAGTAACGTCTTGTTAACTTGCCTTTTGAAAGGTGTCTGTCAGCTGGTGAGCTGCTTAAGAATGGCATATATTTCTTTCAACCAGAAGATAGCATTTCAGACACACCCAAACTGACAAGTCCAGAAGTGCAAAGGTTCAAATACTTTGACAGGTCCTAGTGGATTTTGATGATATTCAACAGCCCGTTGAGAAAATGGGAAAAGAAGTGGAAGAGATGAAACCAGCAGGCCATGACTAATGAGCATATAAGGAAAAGATTAAATCTGACTTAAAGACAAATTAGTGTGTTCAAGGCTTTGGACTAGTTGGATGAGCCGATGATAGGCATTTTCTTTCCCTGCCTCATGCCCATGTAATAATCCCAACATCTCGTAGCATGTAAACCACATAAAGTTTTGTCAGAGACCAGCATTACCTTTGCTCATTGTGCAGAGATAAAAAGGACTCAGGGAGGTTGGAACTCAGAGAAAAAAGGACTCAAGGACTTGTTCATGGTTGCTCAGCCCACCAAGTCAGAATCTGAACACAAAGCTTCTGACTTGTAAGTCCATTGCTCTTTACACTCTCTCATCCCTGCCTCTGTCTTTGCATATGTTCCATTTGCCACCGTGTCCCCTTGAATCCATGTTGGATGTCCTCCCTGACTCCCTGTTTTTATTGGAGCCTAGAGCTAGGAGAGAATTGGAATAGTAGAGATTAGGAACAGGTTTACAGAGAGTGTTGTTGTGGAAGCTGGCATAGGCTGGATGCGACCTTGGGCTGGTTAGTATCTGTTGAAATCTGTTCAGTTGGTTCTATCCTGTATCATGGGGGATCTTCCACTCTGGGTGATGACATGGGGGAGGGTGGAGTATTTCCAGCCAGTCTGTCTTTAATATTAAAAAGGAAGCCATTTTTTAAATGGAGCTGAGCAGAAGGCTAACAGGAGCATGATAAAATGGCCAAAATTAACGGGACAGTAGACAACAAGTGTTGGAGAGGTTCTGGAGAATGGGGAACCCTCTTACACTGTTGGTGGGAATGCAAGTTGGTGCAGCCACTTTGGAGAACAGTGTGGAGATTCCTTAAGAAATTAAACAGAGCTTCCCTATGACCCTGCAATTGCACTCTTTGGTATTTATCCCAAAGATACAGATGTAGTGAAAAGAAGGGCCATCTGTACCCCAATGTTCATAGCAGCAATGGCCACAATTGCCAAATTGTGGAAAGAGCCAAGATGCCCTTCAACAGACAAATGGATAAAGAGGATATGGTTCATATATATAACGGATTATTACACCTCCATCAGAAAGGATGAATACCCAACTTTTGTATCAACATGGATGGGACTGGAAGAGATTATGCTGAGTGAAATAAGTCAAGCAGAGAGAGTCATTATCATATGGTCTCCCTTACTTATGGAGCATAAGGACTAACACGGAGGACATTGGGAGAAGGGGAGGAGAAGGGAGTTGGGAGAAATTGGAGAGGAAGACAAACCATGAGAGACTGTGGACTCTGAGAAACAAACTGAGGGTTTTAGTGGGGTTGGGGGTTTTGGTGAGCCTGGTGGTGGATATTAAGGAGGGCACATATTGCATGGAGCACTGGGTGTGATGCATAAACAATGAATCTTGGAACACTGAAAAAATAAAATAAAGCTCAAATTAAAAAAAAAAAAAAAAAAAAGGAAAGTCCTAGTGTTTCTGGTAGTTTCTTATAAAACTCAGCCTGAAAGGTGAAAGGAAATGTGAAAATAAACTCCAGCTTGGTGTCTGCATTTGAAGGTCTGTCACACAGAAGTCCTCGAAAGTGGAAAGTTAATCTTATTTATTATCCTTTCTGTGATTTGGGATCAGTGAGAAGTGAACAGAACCCCTTGTAATTTGTTTTTCAAGGAACATCAGACTTTGATGGAGACACAGAAGGGCCAGATATTCTTTCTGAAGCTTCAGTTTCAAAACCTATAATATTAAAGGAAAGCTAAAACAAGCTCTCCTCGTTTTGCATGAGTTTCTCAAACAAAATTGACGGGCTTGTTGCAAATATCCTATTTTGCCTTGTCAGGGAGCAGAGTGAAAAGTCTCCTGGGGAAGACAGGGCTTTATAACATTTTGCAAGAGGTGTTGATAATTATGTAGGTTGAACTGTCCTCACGGTGGATCAGATCTCAGCTCCAGACAACCCCCATTTTGTGTGTGTGTGTGTGTGTGTGTGTGTGTGTGTGTGTGTGTTTTAAAGTATGAAACATTTGAAAGACAAAGTACAGAGTAAAACAATCAATTGTGCCCATTGCCTGCCTCTCTCAGATTCTTCCATTTTGCCATATTTGTTTCAGTATAATTTAGAATGAATGAAGCATCACAGGCCCAGGAGAAGCCCACTGGTATGCCTCCCCATTCTCCTTCTATTCAACATGCCAGTATCTAGAAGCTGATGTTCATTTTCCAATGCTTGTTGGGTTTATTTATTGATTTATTGGGTAAACTTTTTAACGGAGTCACATAGGAAAGCCAGAAGTCACAACTGACATGTAATGATACATCAGATAATCCCATCACCCTCAATCTGTGTTGTCTAAGGGAACATCCCCGTGTAGTTGCCAGCCAATCAAGGTGCAGAATTTTATCAGGACTCCAGAAGCTTCCTTTGGGCAGCCTCATTGAACCTGATCAGTTTTGCCCGTTTTTGAACTTTATATAAATGGAATCATGGGGATGCCAGGGTGGCTCAGTCATTAAGCATCTGCAGTTGGCTCAGGTCAAGATCCCAGGGTCCTGGGCTCGAGCCCCATATCAGGCTCCCTGCTGAGTGGGAAGCCTGCTTCTCCCTCTCTCATTCCCCCTGCTTGTGTTTCCTCTCTCCCTGTGTCTCTCTCTGTCAAATAAGTAAATAAAATCTTTAAAAAGATAAAATGGAATCCTATCCTGTTTTGTGATTGGCTTCTTATGCTCCTCATTATCTTTGTGAGATTGCCAATGTTGTCGCCTATTACTGGTTCATTCTTCCCCCTGCTGTATGTTGAATTTTATAAAGATAGGCACACACCTCGGAGAAACTGTGGGTTCTGTTTCAGACCACCAAAATAAAGCACATATCAAAATAAAGCGAATCGAATGAACTCTTCAGTTTCCCAGTGCATCTAAAATCATGTTTCTGCTCTACTGTACTCCAGTGTGTAGTGGCATAATGTCTTTAAAAACCCACTTAATTAAAAAATACCTTATTGCTAAAAATGCTGACCATCATTTGAGCTTTCCACAGGTCATCATCACCCATCACATATCCCTGTAAAAGATAATTATAACAAAAGTCTGAAATATCGCAAGAAGAACCATAATAATGTGACACAGGGAGACAAGTGAGCAAATGCCACCGGAAAAATGGTGTGGATCGATTTGCCTGCTACAGAGTTGCCACAAACCTTCAATTTCTAAAAAAAAAAAAAAAAAAAAAAAAAAAAGCAGTATCTGCAAAGGACAATAAAGGGAAATGCAATAAAACGAAGTTTGCTTGTATGGCAGAGTTTACTTATCCCTCCTACAGTTGATGGGTAGTTGGGTGTTTGGTTATTGTGAATACTGGCTTCTGCCAGGACCAGCACTGGGACTAGGGTAAGGAAAAAAAGGTGCCTCCCTTGCTAGAAAATTTAAGGAAGCTCCCACTCTTCTTCTTCTTCTTCTTCTTCTTCTTCTTTTTTTTTTTTTTTTTTTTACCTTTAGAGGGGTCTGCACTTCATATCTGATTTTTTTTTAATTTTTTATTTTTTATAAACATATATTTTTATCCCCAGGGGTACAGATCTGTGAATCACCAGGTTTACACACTTCACAGCACTCACCAAAGCACATACCCTCCCCAATGTCCATAATTCCACCCCCTTCTCCCAAACCCCCTCCCCCCAGCAACCCTCAGTTTGTTTTGTGAGATTAAGAGTCTTCTGACCACACTTGCACTTTCTTGACCTCAAGAGGAGTGCCCCCTTAAATTTTAAGCACTAGGCATCTCTTTTACTTCATCCTTCTCCAGTTACTGGCCAGAGCACCTTGCCTATATCTTTGAGTGCTAGAACTCCTGTTGGAATGTACCTAGGAATGGGAGTGATAGATCAGAAGTGCTGAACAGCTTTGAATGGTCCTATTAAAGTGTTCTGAAGTGATTAAACCAATTTTGCTTTCAATAGTTCATGAGATCTCCACATACTCCCTCTCTTTGCAACACTTGATGTCCTCAGAGATTTTTGTTGTTTATTGGTCATTTGGATTTTTTGGAAAGGGGCTAAGGATTTTTCCCATTTTTAATTGGATTATCTATTATTCTTATTCAATTCTAAGAATTCTCCATACTTTGGACACAATCTCTTTTGGCAGTATATATATTTTAATGGCTTCTTTCTCTCTATGGCTTGACCTTTCACTCCTTAAGAGCTTGCTTTGATGAACAGAAATGGTATATTTTTAATGAATTCCAACTTATAATTATTTTATTTATTATTTTATTTATGGTTATAGTGTTTAGGAAATCTTTGCCTAACTCAAAGTCACAAAGATATTCTCCAGCAGTATCTCCTAGAATCTTTATTGGGGTTTTAAAAATGATTTTATTTATTCATTTGACAGACAGAGATCACAAGTAGGCAGAGAGGCAAGCAGAGAGGGGAAGCAGGCTCCCTGCTGAGCAGAGAGCTTGATGTGGGGCTCAATCCCAGGATCCTGAGATCCTGACCCAGAGCTGAAGGCCGAGGCTCAACCCACTGAGCCACCCAGGTGCCCCAATCTTTATTGTTTTTATCTCCAATATTTATATCTAGAATTCATATGAAATTAACTTTTGTGTGTGTGATATTAGGAAGGGGTCAAAGCTATTTTTTTTTCACATTAGCTAATTGGCTTAGTATTGAAAAGACTGACTTTTCCCTACTGTGTTGCAGTGACAGCTTTGTCATAGATTACTATTTGCTTCTAGATATTATATTTATTTCAGTTCCTCTATATTTGTCTCATTTCGAGGAATTTTTACTTTTTTTTCTGTTCCATTTTTATGCCTCTTTATTTCTTTCTCTTGACTCCTTGCAATGGCTGGCAACTCCATTACAGTGTCAGGCAGAAGTGGTAAGAAGAGACATCATTGTGTTAGTCTGGTCTTCGAGAGATAGGGTTGAGTATTTCAAAGTTAGGCATCTTTTTTTTTTTTTTTTAAGATTTTATTTATTTATTTGACACAGAGAGATCACAAGTAGGCAGAGAGGCAGGCAGAGAAATAGAGAGAGGAGGAAGCAGGCTCCCTGCCAAGCAGAGAGCCCGACATGGGACTCGATTCCAGGACCCTGAGATCATGACCGGAGCTGAAGGCAGAGGCTTAACCCACTGAGCCACGCAGGTGCCCAAAGTTAGGCATCTTAACAATTATCGTTCCTCCCTAAGTGTTCTTTATCACATTGACAAATTGGCTTCTGAGTTTGTATTTTTATCATGAATAGTTGGCAAATTGTGTTAAGTACTTGTTTAACATTATAACGTTTTAAAATGATTATATGATTGTTTTGTGATCTGTTACTCTGGTGAATTACATTGTTTGAGTTTCATGAATTAATCTTGTGTTCTTGGAATAATAGCCCACACGTGGATGACATATTATCCTTTTAAAACTAAATTTCTGTATTCTGTTTGCTAATATCTTTGGGTCTAAGTTCAGGAAGGATACCTGTCTCTAATATGTTTTTCTTCTTCTTCTTTTTTTTCCCCTTGGGAGAGAGAGAAAGCCTGTATGTGCAAGTGGGTGGACAGATGGAGAGGGAGAGAGATAATCATAAGCAGACTGTGCTGGGGTGGGGGAGCCTGATACAGGGCTTGATCTCAAATCTCTGAGATCATGATGTGGGCCAAAATTAAGGGTCAGATGCTTAACCAACTGAGCTGCCCAGGTGTCCCCCTAATGTGTTTTTCTCTATGCCCCTTTGTGTTCTTGATCTTAGCATTAATCACAGAACAAGCTGGGGAATTTTGTCTCCTCTTCCATTTTTTAAAAGAGTGGGTGTAAGATTGGTATTTTTTCCCCTAAATGTTTGATAGAATTCACATTTGATAGCTGGTTTAAAACCATTTTGGAATGTTCTTTGTGGGAATTTTAAAAATTACTAATATAATTTCTTTAATAGCTATAGGAATACTTATATATTTATATTCTCTATTTCTTGGCATGCCAGATTTTTTAAAGTTTTTTTTGGAGGAATTTATACATTTAGCATATGTTTACAAATTTGTTGGCATAAAATTGTTCATAATGTTTATGTGTTATCTGTTTAATTCTACAGCATATGTAGTAATGTTCTCTAAGTCTTGATATTCAGAATTTCTGCTTTCTCTATTTTCAAATCTTACTAGAAATTTTACCATTATTTTCTTTTATAAAAGAAAAAAAAGTTCTTTCTTTAGTCATTTTCTCTATTTGTTTTCTATTTTATTGATCTCTGGTGTTATGTTACTTTTTTTTTCTTCTTCTTTTGGGTTCAGTTTACTCTTCTTTCTATAGCTCCTTAAAGTAAAAGCTTAGCACATTGATTGTGCCCTTTCTTCTTTACTAATACAGCCCTTCAAGTTATAAATTTCCTTTTATTTGTGTTCCACAAATTTTGACCTGTTTTTTTAATTGTCATTTCAATCAAAATATATTTTAATATTTTCATTGTTGTGTCATCTTTTTAAAAATTTTTCAATTTTTTTTTGTTTTATTAAATTCACATTTTATTCTGAAACATTTCATAGTAGAAGAATTATAGTTATAATTCCTTGGCACCATGACAGTATTGTTGTGGTAATACTGGATAGACGAAGGAAGTAATATCATCTTTAATTCCTTTATAAGTGTTTATAATTGTTTTACTTAATTTCTAATGGTTTATAAGTGTTTATTTTTTTAAAAAGTTTTTAAAGATTTTATTTTTTTGGTAGAGAGAGGTGGGGAGCACAAGTAGGCAAAGTGGCAGGCAGAGGGTAAGGAAGAAGGCTCTCCGCTGAGCAGGGAGCCTGATGCGGGGCTCCATCCCAGGACCATGGAATCATGACCTGAGCCAAAGGCAGCTGCTTAACCAACTGAGCCAGCCAGGTGCCCCTATAAGTGTTTGATTTGTAGATATTTGGGGAGCTTTCTAGATATCTTCTGATGAGAAGTCTGTCTTCAGTATCATTGTTTTGTGCATAATATGTCTTTTTGTCTGAATGCTTTTAAAAATTGATTTGATTGAATTGATTTTCAGAAGGTTGAATATGATATGCCTAACAATAGTCTTAAAAATATTCTTTTTTGGCTCTTCTGGACTTCTTGGACCTGTGTATTCAATTTCTTTCATCAATTTTAGGAAATTATTAGACATTGTCTCTTCAAAATGTCTTCTATATTTTCTTTCTTCTTTTATGGCTCCAATGACACATATATTAGGTACTGTTCTATATAGCTCTGATTTCTTTTTTTTAAATGTATACCTTTTTCATGTGTCCTTTTCCCCATTTGGGTTTCACATTGAATGATTTTACTGCATTATCTTCAAGTTTATTGAATTTTTTTCCCCTTTGTTCTATGTCTACTCTACAGATAAGCCCATAAAAATGATTCTTACTCAGAATTCCCTTTTGGCTCTTTTTTAAATGTTTTTATGTGTTTTATGTGTTTGTTTATGTGTTTTATGTGCATGTGTTCTCATGCGTGTTATCCATATTTTCCACTAGATTCTATAACATACCCATAGCTATTTTATAAGTCTCTATTTGACAGTTCCAGCATGTGGGTCATTCTGGATCTGGTTCTATTGACTATTTTCTCTCTTGATGACCAGTCACCTTTTTGTTTTTGTTTGTTTGTTTGTTTTATATGTCTAATAATTTTGAGTGAATAGAAAACACTGTCAGTAAAAGAACAGAGGTTATAAGTGAATAATATCTATACTCTGTTGTTAATTGAATTGTGTCCCCCAAAAGATATTTTGAAGTTCAGATTTCTGGTACCTGTGAATGTAAGCTTATTTGGAAATAGGAATTTGCAGGTATAGTCAACTTAAGGTGAAGTTATATTAAATTAGGCTGGGCCTTGATTCTAATGACTGATGTCCCCAGAAGGAGAGAGATTCAGAAAGAGAGAGACATTCACAGGAAAGAAGTCCATGTGAAGACAGAGGCAAAGATTGGAGTTAGGCTACCACAAAATAAAGAATGCCAAGGATTACCAACAACCACCAGATACTAAACAAGGCAAGAAAAAAATTCTTCCCTTGTGTTTTCAGAGGAAGTATGGCCCCGCCAACATCTTGATTTCCTATGTCTAGTCATCAGAACTGTGGGCATAAATTTTTGTTGTTTAAGTCATCCAATTTGTGGTTGTTACAGCAGCCCTAGGAAAATAATACACACCCAGAAAAGAACACGCTTCCTCTTCTTTGAGTCTCTTGCATGACATTAAGCTACTTTAGTTTATAGTTAAACTAGACCTAGTTGTTGCTAGGTTTTTGTTTTGGGGTTTGGTTTGATTTGATTTGGTTAGATTGAGTTTGTTACAGTTTTCAAATTAATTGAGTATGGTATCAGAACATTCCTTTCATTGGCACTTGGGATCTGATTGCCTGGAAGGTGTAATTGATCTCTCTTGCCTTTCCTGCAGTCATTGGCTATTGTTTGGTATTCAGTGTAAGGCCTGCAGGGGCAATGGGGGTGTCTTTCACTTGTCCTGCCTTCAACCAGTAAGCGCTTTATGCCTTTGACTCAGGGAGGGTCTATCAGTGCTCCTGCTCTGAACAGCTGATGAACTGTGGACAGGAGTTGGCAGATGCGTGCAAATGAAACCATCATACAAATTCATACTTGTCTTTGAAAATGTGTTTAAAATTGGCTGTTTTCTTTTTACCATGCCTGTAGTAGCTTTATTCTCCTTCTGTGGTTGTGCCAGAGATAAAAGCAGTGATCAATCTATTCTTGCCTGTATAGGCAAGTCCTATTTTAAGTCCTGAGCTTTCTTTGTGATACTAACTTTCTTATGATTTTTTTTTCAAAACTGTTTTTTATAAGCTAGATAGTTGATTCTCATTGTTTGGATCTGCATCATAAGTCCCAAGGACCACCCAAGGCCTGGTGATTCAACAGAAAGACTCACGAGACTCAGAGGTCATTACACGACTTCTGCTTTGTTTCTATAGCAAAGTGATATAAAGAAAACCAGCAAAGGGAAAAAGTACATGGGGATCCATTTGAAAAAAACAAAAACAAAACAAAACCAAAAAACCCCCCCAAAAAACAACAAACAGACAGGCACAAACACCAGTAATTTCTGTCCCAGGGGAGTTGCCAGGATGTACTTAATTCCTCTAGCAACATATAGTGACAACACATGAAAAATGCTGTGTATCAGGGAAGCTAATTTGAGCCTGAGTGTCCAGGGTTTTTGTCAGTGGTCACTCACATAGGCATGCAGTGTCTTCACAACCAATAACAGTTATTGGACCCTGGGTCCCCAGAAGGAAAACAGGTATTTGCCACAGATCACCTTGTTATCTTTTCATTTTCTTGATATTTTCCTTTGTGTGTAAAACCTTTTTATTTTGATGGAGTATCAAAATTTTATTTTTCCTTTGCTTTTGTTTCCCTTGCTTGAGAAGACACATCTAGAAAATGATTGCTAAGGCTGATGTCAAAGATTACTGCATGTGTTTTCTTCTAGAAGTTTTATAGTTTTTGGTCTCACATTTAGGTCTTTAATCCATTTTGAGTTTATTTTTTTGTGTATGGTGTAAGAAAGTGGTCCATTTTCATTCTTGTGAATATAGCTGTCCAGTTTTACCAGCACCATTTGTTGAAAAGACTGTCGTTTTCCACATTGTATATTTTTGTCATCATCTTCATGGATTAATCAATCATATATGGGCCCTTTATTTTGTTTTATTGATTTGTATATACAATTTTACACTGGTGACATACTATTGGGATAACTATAGCTTTCTAATCTCAAAATCAGAGAGCATGATACCTCTGGGTTGTTTTTCTTTCTCAAGATTACTTTGGCTATTGGGAGTCTCTTGTGAGTCTTCACACATTTTAAGATTATTTGTTCTAGTTCTGTGAAAAATACCATTGAAATATGGGTAAGAATTGCATTGCATCTGTAGATTGCTCTGGGTAGTATGGACCCTTTAACAATATGAATTCTTCCAATCCATGAACATGGTATATTTTTCCATTTGTTTGTGTCATCTTAAATTTCTTTCAACAATGTTTTATGGTTTTCAGAGTACAGATCTTTTATCTCCTGGGTTAAGTTTATTCCTAGATATTTTATTCTTATTGGTGTAATTGTTAATGGAATTGCTTTCTTAATTTCTCTTGCTATTACTTTGTTGTTAGTGTATTGAAATGCAACATAATTTCTGTATATTATGTATCCTGAAACTTTCCTGAATTAATTTATTCTAATAGTTTTTTTGGTGTCATATTTAGGGTTTTCTAGGTGTAGTACCATATCATCTGCAAATAGTGACAGTTTTACTTCTTACCAATTTAGATGGGCTGGCTGGCTGGCTTGCTTTCTTTCTTTCTTTCTTTCTTTCTTTCTTTCTTTCTTTCTTTCTAATCCAGTTGCTGTGGCTATATATGGGAGCACTGACAATACTGACTCCATCTTTGGCCCTCCATTTTGTTTATGTCTCCATGATAACCTCTCTTGGGCTACATATTCTCAGGCCCTTGAAGATGAATGTACATATCTCAGAAATGCCTGCCAAGGCTGGAACATAGGGAGATTTTGTTTGGCTCTCCATGAATCTGTTAGAGATAATAGTTTTTCCTCCTCCTGATGAACAGAAGGCATCTCAAGGTCTGTTAAATGTTAGCTGTCAGTTAAGTTCATGTGCACCCTTTGAAGTGCATGGGAACTCTTTGATCTCCCTATAGTGTGTTCCTGCTTATCCCCTCACTCTATGACATCTGTGAACTAAGGTCCAGACTTGGCAGAGAATAGCTGCACAGCTGTCAGGATTGTCGTCCTTTCTATCCCCCTTATTAGTTAACATGAATACAGCTTTGTTTAAATCATATGGAGTTTTCTCCTTTGTTTTCTGGACTCAAAGTAACTTCTCAGTTTAGAGATCCTTATTTTCCCTTCCCCACCTTCTAACACCAGGACTTCCAGTACTACGTTAACAAAAGTAGCAAGAGTGGACATCCTTGTCTTGTTTTTGATCTTGGAGGGAAAGCTCTTGGTTTTTCACCATTTAGTCTTATGCCAGCTGCTGATTTTCATAAATGGCCACTAAATCTACTTTGTTGACCATTTCTTATCATGAACATACGTTGAATTGTGTCAAATGTTTTTTCTGTATCTATTGAGATGATTATATTATTTTTATCCTTCATTTTGGTTAATCTGGTACATTACACGGATTGATTTGTGAATATTGAACCATTCCTGCATTCCTGTAATAATCTCACTTGATCGTGGTAAATGATCCTTTTAATGCATTTTTAAAATTGATTTGCTAATATATTGTTGAGGATTTTTATACCTGTTTTCATCAGGATATTGACCTGTAGTTTTCTTTTTCTGTAGTGTGTTTCCATGGTATTGTTATCAGGGTAATACTGGCCTTATTTGGAAGTGTTCCTTCCCCGTATTTTTTTTTTTTTTAATAGCTTTGGGACAATAGGTATTAACTCTTCACATGTTTGGCTGTGAAGCCATCTGGGCCTGACTTTGTTTTTTGGGGAGTTTTTTGCTTGTCAATTCAGTTTCATTACTGGTAATTGCTCTGCTCAGATTTTCTTTCTTCCTGAATCAGTTTTGGAGGATTGCATGCTTCTAGAAATTAACCCTTTTCTTCATTTTTGTCCAGTTCGTTGGCATATACATTTTTGTTATCTCTTTCAATCCTTTGGATTTTTGTGGTGTTGGTTGTTAATTCTTTTTCTTTTCTCCCTTTGATTATTTGAGTTCTCTCTTTTTCTTGATGGATCTTGCTAAATGTTTATCAGTTTTGTGTATCTTTTCAAGGAACTAGTTCTTCATTTTATTGTTAAATTTTTATTGTCTCTTTTTAGTCTCTTTTATTCATTTTTGGCTCCACTCTTTATTATTTCAAATCCTTCTACTAACTTTGGGCTTCATTCCTTTTCTAGTTACTTCAGGTGTAGTTTAGATTGTTTATTTGAGATATTTATTTTTTCTTAAGGTAGGCCTGTATCTCTAAAATTTCTCTCTAAGAACGACTTTCACTGCATCCCAAAGATTCTGGATCACTGTGTTTCATTTTCATTTATGTCCATGTATTTTTTTTCTTTAAATTTTTTATTTTTTATAAACATATATTTTTATCCCCAGGGGTACAGGTCTGTGAATCGCCAGGTTTACACACTTCACAGCACTCACCAAAGCACATACCCTCCCCAATGTCCATAAATCTACCCCCCTTCTCCCAACCCCCCTCCCCCCAGCAACCCTCAGTTTGTTTTGTGAGATTAAGAGTCATTTATGGTTTGTCTCCCTCCCAATCCCATCTTGTTTCATTGATTCTTCTCCTACCCACTTAAGCCCCCATGTTACATCACCACTTCCTCATATCAGGGAGATCGTATGATAGTTGTCTTTCTCTGCTTGACTTAATTCGCTAAGCATGAAACGCTCTAGTTCCATCCATGTTGTTGCAAATGGCAAGATTTCATTTCTTTTGATGGCTGCATAATATTCCATTGTGTATATATACCACTTCTTCTTGATCCATTCATCTGTTGATGGACATCTAGGTTCTTTCCATAGTTTAGCTATTGTGGACATTGCTGCTATAAACATTTGGGTGCACGTGACCCTTCGGATCACTATGTTTGTATCTTTAGGGTAAATACTCAGTAGTGCAATTGCTCGGTCATAGGGCAGTTCTATTTTCAACATTTTGAGGAACCTCCATGCTGTTTTCCAGAGTGGTTGCACCAGCTTGCATTCCCACCAATAGTGAAGGAGGGTTCCTCTTTCTCTGCATCCTCGCCAGCATCTGTCATTTCCTGACTTGTTGATTTTAGCCATTCTGACTGGTGTGAGGTGATATCTCATTGTGTTTTGATTTGTATTTCCCTGATGCCAATTCATGTGTCTGTTGGCCATCTGGATGTCTTCTTTGCAGAAATGTCTGTTCATGTCCTCTGCCCATTTCTTGATTGGATTATTTGTTCTTTGGGTGTTGAGTTTGCTAAGTTCTTTATAGATTCTGGACACTAGTCCTTTATCTGATATGTCGTTTGCAAATATCTTCTCCCATTCTGTCAGTTGTCTTTTGATTTTGTTAACTGTTTCCTTTGCCGTGCAAAAGCTTTTGATCTTGATGAAATCCCAATAGTTCATTTTTGCCCTTACTTCCTTTGCCTTTGGCGATGTTCCTAGCAAGATGTTGCTGCGGCTGAGGTCGAAGAGGTTGCTGCCTGTGTTCTCCTCAAGGATTTTGATGGATTCCTTTCGCACATTGAGGTCCTTCATCCATTTTGAGTCTATTTTAGTGTGTGGTGTAAGGAAATCGTCCAATTTCATTTTTCTGCATGTGGCTGTCCAATTTTCCCAACACCATTTATTGAAGAGGCTGTCTTTTTTCCATTGGACATTTTTTCCTGCTTTGTCGAAGATTAGTTGACCATAGAGTTGAAGGTCTATTTCTGGGCTCTCTATTCTGTTCCATTGATCTATGTGTCTGTTTTTGTGCCAGTACCATGCTGTCTTGATGACGACAGCTTTGTAATAGAGCTTGAAGTCGGAATTGTGATGCCACCAACGTTGGCTTTCTTTTTCAATATCCCTTTGGCTATTCAAGATCTTTTCTGGTTCCATATAAATTTTAGAATTATTTGTTCCATTTCTTTGAAAAAGATGGATGGTACTTTGATAGGAATTGCATTAAATGTGTAGATTGCTTTAGGTAGCATAAACATTTTCACAATATTTATTCTTCCAATCCAGGAGCATGGAACATTTTTCTATTTCTTTGTGTCTTCCTCAATTTCTTTCATGAGTACTTTATAGTTTTCTGAGTATAGATTCTGTGCCTCTTTGGTTAGGTTTATTCCTAGGTATCTTATGGTTTTGGGTGCTATTGTAAATGGGATTGACTCCTTTAATTTCTCTTTCTTCTGTTTTGTTGTTGGTGTAGTGAAATGCAACTGATTTCTGTGCATTGATTTTATATCCTGACACTTTACTGAATTCCTGTACAAGTTCTAGCAGTTTTGGAGTGGAGTCTTTTGGGTTTTCCACATATAGTATCATATCATCTGCGAAGAGTGATAATTTGACTTCTTCTTTGCCTATTTGGATGCCTTTAATTTCCTTTTGTTGTCTGATTGCTGAGGCTAGGACCTCTAGTACTATATTGAATAGCAGTGGTGATAATGGACATCCCTGCCATGTTCCTGACCTTAGCGGAAAAGCTTTCAGTTTTTCTCCATTGAGAATGATATTTGCGGTGGGTTTTTCATAGATGGCTTTGGTGATATTGAGGTATGTGCCCTCTATCCCTACACTTTGAAGAGTTTTGATCAGGAAGGGATGTTGTACTTTGTCAAATGCTTTTTCAGCATCTATTGAGAGTATCATATGGTTCTTGTTCTTTCTTTTATTGATGTGTTGTATCACATTGACTGATTTGCGGATGTTGAACCAACCTTGCAGCCCTGGAATAAATCCCACTTGGTCGTGGTGAATAATCCTTTTAATGTATTGTTGAATCCTATTGGCTAGTATTTTGTTGAGTATTTTCGCATCTGTGTTCATCAAGGATATTGGTCTATAGCTCTCTT
Organism: Mustela nigripes; assembly: GCF_022355385.1. Classification (NCBI taxonomy): domain Eukaryota; kingdom Metazoa; phylum Chordata; class Mammalia; order Carnivora; family Mustelidae; genus Mustela; species Mustela nigripes. The sequence continues at coordinate 144,833,909 of NC_081568.1, forward strand.
TTTTGATGGGATCCTTGTCTGGTTTTGGGATCAAGGTGATGCTGGCCTCATAAAATGAGTTTTGGAAGTTTTCCTCACATTTCTATTTTTTGGAACAGTTTCAGGAGAATAGGAATTAGTTCTTCTTTAAATGTTTGGTAGAATTCCCCTGGGAAGCCGTCTGGCCCTGGGCTTTTGTTTGTTTGGAGATTTTTAATGACTGTTTCAATCCTCTTACTGGTTATGGGTCTATTCAGGCTTTCTATTTCTTCCTGGTTCAGTTGTGGTAGTTTATATGTTTCTAGGAATGCATCCATTTCTTCCAGATTGTCAAATTTGTTGTTGTAGAGTTGCTCATAATATGTTCTTATAATAGTTTGTATTTCTTTGGTGTTAGTTGTGATCTCTCTCCTCTTTCATTCATGATTTTATTTATTTGGGTCCTTTCTCTTTTCTTTTTGATAAGTCTGGCCAGGGGTTTATCAATTTTATTAATTCTTTCAAAGAACCAGCTCCTAGTTTCGTTGATTTGCTCTATTGTCTTTTTGGTTTCTATTTCATTGATTTCTGCTCTGATCTTTATGATTTCTCTTCTCCTGCTGGGCTTAGGGTTTCTTTCTTGTTCTTTCTCCAGCTCCTTTAGGTGTAGGGTTAGGTTGTGTACCTGAGACCTTTCTTGTTTCTTGAGAAAGGCTTGTACCACTATATATTTTCCTCTCAGGACTGCCTTTGTTGTGTCCCACAGATTTTGAACCGTTGTGTTTTCATTATCATTTGTTTCCATGATTTTTTTCAATTCTTCTTTAATTTCCCGGTTGACCCATTCATTCTTTAGAAGGATGCTGTTTAGTCTCAATGTATTTGGGTTCTTTCCAAACTTCCTCTTGTGGTTGAGTTCTAGCTTCAGAGCATTGTGGTCTGAAAATATGCAGGGAATGATCCCAATCTTTTGATACCGGTTGAGTCCTGATTTAGGACCAAGGATGTGATCTATTCTGGAGAATGTTCCGTGTGCACTAGAGAAGAATGTGTATTCTGTTGCTTTGGGATGAAATGTTCTGAATATGTCTGTGATGTCCATCTGGTCCAGTGTGTCATTTAAGACCTTTATTTCCTTGCTGATCTTTTGCTTGGATGATCTGTCCATTTCAGTGAGGGGAGTGTTAAAGTCCCCTACTATTATTGTATTATTGTTGATGTGTTTCTTTGATTTTGTTATTAATTGGTTTATATAGTTGGCTGCTCCCACGTTGGGGGCATAGATATTTAAAATGTTAGATCTTGCTGGACAGACCCTTTGAGTACGATATAGTGTACTTCCTCATCTCTTATTATAGTCTTTGGCTTAAAATCTAATTGATCTGATATAAAGATTGCCACTCCTGCTTTCTTCTGATGTCCATTAGCATGGTAAATTCTTTTCCACCCCCTCACTTTAAATCTGGAGGTGTCTTCGGGCTTAAAATGAGTTTCTTGGAGGCAACATATAGATGGGTTTTGTTTTTTTATTCATTCTGATACCCTGTGTCTTTTGACAGGGGCATTTAGCCCATTAACATTCAGGGTAACTATTGAGAGATATGAATTTAGTGCCATTGTATTGCCTGTAAGGTGACTGTTACTGTATATGGTCTCTGTTCCTTACTGATCTACCACTTGTAGGCTCTCTCTTTGCTTAGAGGTCCCCTTTCAATATTTCCTGTAGTGCTGGTTTGGTGTTTGCAGATTGTTTCAGTTTTTGTTTGTCCTGGAAGCTTTTTATCTCTCCTTCTAATTTCAATGATAGCCTAGCTGGATATAGTATTCTTGGCTGCATGTTTTTCTTGTTTAGGGCTCTTAAAATATCATGCCAGCTCTTTCTGGCCTGCCAGGTCTCTGTGGATAAGTCAGCTGCCAATCTAATATTTTTACCATTGTATGTTACAGACTTCTTTTCCCGGGCTGCTTTCAGGATTTTCTCTTTGTCACTAAGACTTGTAAATTTCACTATTAGGTGACGGGGTGTGTGCCTATTCTTATTGATTTTGAGGGGCGTTCTCTGAAACTCCTGAATTTTGATGCTCGTTCCCTTTGCCATATTGGGGAAATTCTCCCCAATAATTCTCTCCAGTATACCTTCTGCTCCCCTCTCTCTTTCTTCTTCTTCTGGAATCCCAATTATTCTAATGTTGTTTCGTCTTATGGTGTCACTTATCTCTTGCATTCTCCCCTCGTGGTCCAGTAGCTGTTTGTCCCTCTTTTGCTCAGCTTCTTTATTCTTTGTCATTTGGTCTTCTATATCACTAATTCTTTCTTCTGCCTCATTTATCCTAGCAGTGAGAGCCTCCATTTTTGATTGCACCTCATTAATAGCTTTTTTTATTTCAAGTTGGTTAGATTTAGTTCTTTTATTTCTCTAGAAAGGGCTTTTATATCTCCCGAGAGGGTTTCTCTAATATCTTCCATGCCTTTTTCGAGCCCGGCTAGAACCTTGAGAATTGTCATTCTGAACTCTAGATCTGACATATTACCAATATCTGTATTGATTAGGTCCCTAGCCTTCGGTACTGCCTCTTGTTCTTTTTTTTGTGTTGAATTTTTCCGCCTTGTCGTTTTGTCCAGATAAGAGTATATGAAGGAGCAAGTAAAATACTAAAAGGGTGGCAACAACCCCAGGAAATTATGCTTTAACCAAATCAGAAGAGATCCCAAATCGTGAGGGGAGAGAAATGGGATAAGAAGAGGTTCAAAAAGAAAGAAAGAAAAAATAAATAAAAATAAATAAAATAGGGGCGCCTGGGTGGCTCAGTGGATTAAGCCGCTGCCTTCGGCTCAGGTCATGATCTCAGTGTCCTGGGATCGAGCCCCGCATCGGGCTCTTTGCTCAGCGGGAGCCTGCTTCTCTCTCTCTCTCTGCCTGACTCTCCGCCTACTTGTGATCTCTCTCTCTGTCAAATAAGTAAATAAAATCTTTAAAAAAAAAAAATAAAAATAAAAAATAAATAAATAAAATAAAAGAATTTTAAAAAGGAGAACGAATAAGAAAAACATAAAAAGGAAAACATATATATTAGATAAACTAGTTAAAAAACGTTAAAAAAGAAAAGGGTAAAAGTTAAAAAAAAGATTTTAGCAGAAGAAGAGAAAAAAAATGAAAAAAAAAAAATTAAATTAATCGCAAAACAAAAAAAAAATCACAGGGAGAAAGCCATGAAATCCGTGCTTTGCTTTCTCCTCCTCTGGAATTCTGCTGCTCTCCTTGGTATTGAAACCGCACTCCTTGTTAAGTGAATTTGGTCTTGGCTGGATTTCTTGTTGATCTTCTCAGGGAGGGGCCTGGTGTAGTGATTCTCAAGTGTCTTTGCCCCAGGTGGAATTGCACCGCCCTTACCAGGGGCCGGGCTGAGTAATCCGCTCGCATTTGCTTTCAGAAGCTTTTGTTCCCTGAGCGCTTTCCGTAGATTTCCGGAGGACGGGAATACAAATGGCGGCCTCCTGGTCTCCAGCCTGGAGGAGCCGAGAGCCCGGGGCCCCACTCCTCAGTGTGCCCTCAGAGAACAGCGCCCAGTTACTCCCGTCTGCCTGACCTCCGGCCGTGCTCCGAGCTCACCGAGCCTGCGACCGGTTCAAGGTAACTCCGAGCTGTGATCTTACTGTGGGCTCTGTCTCTGTAGCCGGCTTTCCCGTTCCAATACTCGCAAGCTCTGCAACACTCAGACACCCTGATCCTTCTGTGACCCTGCGGGACCTGAGGCCATGCGTGGGCTTCGGCCCGGTTTAGCCTCTGGAGCGATGTCCCTCAGCGGAACCGACTTTTAAAAGTCCTGATTTTGTGCGCCGTTGCTCCGCCACTTGCCGGGAGCCGGCCCCAACCCCCGCGGTCTATCTTCCCGTCGCTCTGGATTCACTTCTCCGCCGGACCTACCTTTCAGAAAGTGGTAGTTTTTCTCTTTCCAGAATTGCTGTTCTTCTTCTCTTCAATCTGCCGATGGATTTGCAGGTGTTTGCAATCTTTAGATAAGCTATCTAGCTGATGTAGTCTCAGCCTGCTACTTCTCCGCCATCTTGACTCCTCCCATGTTTTTTTTTTTTATTTCCTCTAATTTCTTCATTGACCCATTGGTTTTTTTTTTAAATTTTGTTTAGAGAGAAAACAAGCAGGAGGCTGGGCAGAGGGAAAGAGTTCATTCTCTCTTTTTTTTTTTTGTTTTTATATTTATTTATTTGACAGAGAGAGATCACAAATAAGCAGAGAGGCAGGCAGAGAGAGAAAGGAGGAAGCAGGCTCTCTGCAGAGAGCCCGATGCGGGGCTTGATCCCAGGACCCCGGGATCATGACTTGAGCCGAAGGCAGAGGCTTTAACCCACTGAGCCACCCAGGCGCCCCGGAAAGAGTTCATTCTCAGGGGCTCATTGCACTGAGACCATGACTTGATCCAAGTCGAGAGTCTGACAATTAATCGACTGAGCCACTCTCGCAAACCTCCCCCCATGGGTTGTTTAATAATGTGTTGTTTAACCCCCATATTTATTTTTTGCTTGTTTTTTAGGGGTTGGTGTGTGTGTGTAATTTCTTGTTTCATATCTCTGTTGTCAGAAAAGATGCTTGATAAGATTTCAAGCTTCTTCAATTTATTGAGTCTTATTTTGGGGGCTAATGTGATCTCTCCCTGAAAATGTTCCATGTACACTTGAAAAGAATGTATATTTTCTTTTTTTAGGTGAAATGTTCTGTATATCTGTTAAGTACATTTGGTCTAATTTGTTGCTCAGAAACATTGTTTCTTTATTGATTTTCTGTCTGGATAATCTATCCATTGTTATAAGTGGGGTATTCAAGTCTCCAAGTGTTATTGTTTTACTGTCATTGTCTCACTTTATGTCTGCTAATATTTGCTCTATGTATTTAGGTATTCCAGTGTTGGGTGCATAAATATTATAATTTTTATATCCTCTTGTTGGATTGATCCCTTTATCATTATGTAATGTCTTTCTTTGTCTCATGCTACAGTTTTTTTTTTTTTAAGATTTTATTTATTTATTTGACAGGGAAAGAGAAAGAGATCACAAGTAGGCAGAGAGGCAGGCAGAGAGAGAGGGGGGAAGCAGGTTCCTTGCTGAGTAGAGAGCACAATGTGGGGCTGGATCCCAGGACCCTGAGATCATGACCAGAGCCAAAGGCAGAGGCTTAACCCACTAAGCTAACTAGATGCTCCATATATAGATGCCCCATATATATCCTTTATTCGCTTTTTAAAATTTTTTTCAATTTTTACTTATTTATTTATTTGACACAGAGAGAGAGAACAAGCAGGTGGAGTAGCAGGCAGAGGGAGAGAGAGAAGCAGGCTCCCTGCTGAGTAAGGAGCCTGACACAGGGCTCAATCCCAGAACCCTGGGATCATGACCTGAGCCAAAGGCAGATGCTTAACCAACTGAGCCATCCAGGTGGCTCCCCTCAGTTTTTTTTTTTTTTTTTACACCATTTGCATGCAATGTTATCTATTTCTATCCATTCACTTCCAGTCTATGTGTCATTAGGTCTGAAGTGAGTCTCCTGTGGACAGAATATAGATGAGTCTTGTTTTGTTTGTTTGTTTGTTTGTTTGTTTTCAATTCTTTCCATCACCCTATGTTTTTAGATGGGAGCATTTAGACCATTTACATTTAAAGTAATTATTGGGGCCTCCTGGGTGGCTCAGTTGGTTGGTTAAGTATCCAAGTGTTGATTTCAGCTTAGGTCCTATTCACAGGCTTCTGAGATCAAGCCCCACATCAGGCTCCTCACTCAGTACTAGAGTCTGCTGGAGCTTCTCCCCCTGACCCACTCCCCTGCACTCCCTACTCCTGCGCTCACGCTTGCTCTCTCCCTCAAGTAAATAAATAAATATTTAAAAAAATAAAGTAATTATTGATAGTTATGTACCTACTACCATATTATTTTTTTTTTCTAGTTGTTTCCATACATCTCTGTTCCTTTCTTCTTTTGTGCTCTTTCCTTGTGATTGGTGATTTTCTTTAGTATTATGCTTGGCTTTCTCTCTCCATTTTTTTTGTGTATGCATTATAGGTTTTTGGTTTGTGGTCACCATTAGGTTCATGTATAACAAAAGGATATAAACTTTTTATGACTCTTGAAATGTATTGTCATATATATTCCCCAAAAAGTAAAATCTTAACATTTTAAGACTGCAAACTCGTTCTACTGGTGTTGCGGTTGCTAGAACCACCTCTCGTTCCTGACATTCAGTCTTTAACCTTTTTGGAATCTGGGTCGTTCCTGCCCATTCTTAAGGTACTCACTATCTTCTCATTGAACTATACTATCCTCCAGACCCGGTATGAAGCTCTGAATGCTGGCAGCCTGCCAACATAGGAAGTGAGCAGAATTTGGAGTCATACAGACCCGGATTCAAATCCCAGCTCCGTTGTCTCCTGGCTGTGCGATCTTGCGCATGTTCTTTAACTTCTTGGATCCTCAGTTTCCATATCTGTAAAAATATGATAGTTTCTACCTCACAATATTGCTGTGGATTATTTGGGCCAATATATACCAGGGCCTCCCTGGGACTTGAAAGTGTCTGTGGTATTTTTCTAGTGCCATTGAAAGGGTAAAATTTCAGGGAGATATTCTCCCCCCGCCCTTTTTCTCTTTTTTCTTGTATTTTCTTTTTTCAGGGGGGTTAGTCATTACTGTTGGTATTCATTTAATCTGCTATGCACATTCCAGACAAAATACCCGTAAGATGTGTCTGTTATTGAAGAAGCAGTGTGGTAGAGACATGGACATTTTTTTCTGGGATCTGAGCAGGATTTTGCTGAAGAGATGACAGTAGTGGATGGTGCTGTTAGTTGAACTGAATTGCCAAATGTGCAGATTTCTCTTTTTAAAAATTGATTTTTCTTTTAATAAGGAGTTCTTGGTGTGTTTTGTAAAGAGTTTATGTTTTTGAGTAGTTTTAGGTTTATAGCAAAATTGAGGGGGAAGTACAGAGAATACCTATGTACCCTTTGCTTCTGTACGGTCTCTCCTACAATGAATGGTATGAGTGCTACACTTGTTGCAGTAGATGAACCTGTATTTTCCACAGTCCTGGTTTACCTTATGGTTTGTTCTTAGTGTTGTACTTTTTATGGTTGGACAAAAGGATAATTACATGTGCCCATCACTATATTATCACACAGTATTTTAACTGCCTTAAAAATCCTCTGTGCTACACCTAAGACATTCTGGCTTGCCCACCCCCCCCCCAACCAGCTTCTAGCAACCACTGATCTTATTACTTTCTCCATAGTTTTCCTTTCCCATAATGTTATATATTTGGAATCATAAGGCATATAGCATTTTCAGTTGGCCTACTTCACTTAGTAATATGCATTTAAGCTTCCTCCATGTCTTTTTATGGCTTTATAGCTCATTTCTTTTTAGCACTGAATATTATTCTATTGTCTGGATGTACCACAGTTAATTTACCCATTCATCTACTAAAGGACATCTAGATTGCTTCCAAGTTTTGGCAGTTATGAATAAAGCTGCCATAAATATCCACATGCAAGTTTTTGTGTCGGCATAAGTTTTCAGTTCCAGTTGCTAAATATCCAGGAGCATGATTATTGAATTCTAAGATAAGAAACTCTCAAACCAGCTTCCAAAGTGGCTGTACCATTTGGAGTTCCTACTGCTGCACATCCTTGGCAGCATTTGGTGTTGTCAGTGTTCTAGGATGTGGTCATTCCAATAGGGATATTTATATACTTATATATACATATATTTCTAGGTATTTTATTGTTGTTTGCATTTGTATATCCCTGATGACTTATGATGTGGAGCATCTTTTCATATACTTACTTGCCATCTGTATATTTTCACTGGTGAAACATCTCTAGAGGACTTTGGCCCATTTTTAAATCAAATTGTTTGTTTTCTTATTGTTGAATTTTAAAAGTTCTTCATATGTCTTGCTAGCTGTCCTATATCAGATACATTTTTTGTAAAAAAAAAAAAAAATTGCTCCCAATCTTTGGCTTCTTTGCTCATTCTTCTGAAATTATCTTTCACTAAACAGGTTTTAATTTTAATTAAGTCCAGCTTCTCAATTTTTTGATGGATCCTACCTTTGGTATAGTATCTGAAAGTTTATCACCATACCCAAGTCATCTAGGTTTTAGAGAGTCCAGAAACAGATACACATAATAGAGTTGACTGATCTCTGATGGTGGAACAAAGGCAATACAATGGAGCAAAGATAGTCATTTCCACAAATGATGCTGGAATAACTGGACATCCACATGCAAAAAATGAATATAGGTTTAGGCCTTATGCACTTTACATATATTAAATGAAAATGAATCTTAGACGTAAATGTAAAATGCATATTCCTTTGGGATAAAAATTCTAATCATTTATTTTCCCAGAGTTATTGGCCAGTTAGTATTATGTCCATGTAACTCAAAGTAGTCTCTATTCTTAAGGGAAGTCCTTTTGCTCAGATGTGGCTTCCCACTCAGGTCTCTGTTTCCTTATCCATAAAAACAAAGTTAACATATAATATTACTTGCAAAATATCATACTCTTATATTTCCTTCCCCTTTACAGCCAACTCTGTCAACCTGGAACTATACCACATGCAGCTTCCTAGTCCTGACTATAGAAATCCCACTCTTGTAGGGACTCAGTATGAATGACAAAGTACAGAATATCCTTTGTGCCATCTGAAACCAGCCTCACAAACCTACAGACTGTGGCAGGTTACTCAGAATTTGTAGAAAATGGGAATTTAATGGCAATTTTTATTTTTTTATTTTTTATTTATTTTTTTTTTTAAAGATTTTATTTATTTATTTGACAGAGAGAAATCACAAGCAGATGGAGAGGCAGGCAGAGAGAGAGAGAGAGAGGGAAGCAGGCTCCCTGCTGAGCAGAGAGCCCGATGTGGGACTCGATCCCAGGACCCTGAGATCATGACCTGAGCCGAAGGCAGCGGCTTAACCCACTGAGCCACCCAGGCGCCCTTAATGGCAATTTTTAAAAGGTATGTTCTTCTATAAAGTCATATCCAACCAAACAGCACAACTGAGTGGCCAGTGGGTAATGGCACTGGTGATACCAAAAAGAAAAAGTCCTCATCTTGTAATAGCTTCTGCTTTGTGAGAGAGTCTGACTTGTAAACAGATCAGTTTCAACCGAGTGAGGTAAATCCTGTCACAGCAGAATGTATAATGTTCTATGAGCTCACAGAGGAGGGTCACAAAGGTTGGTGGGAGTGGGGCGTGATCATGAAACGCTTGGTTTCAGAACCCTGGCAGGTCCATCATGATACAATCAGACATTGAGAAGAAATTATTGATCCTTTCAGCAATGAGTTCACCAACCAAGCAATCAACCAAAAGAATCTATTAACCCACGAAATTTTTCTTAAGTTAGATGTTTTTAGGAGGGCAGGCATGTGTCCTTTCTGGTTATGATCAATATGTACCAAGGGTTCCAGTCTGTGAATACCCAGAAAAAAGATTAAGGCACCAGAGAGTAGAAGTCCCCTGTAGGCAAAGGTTTTCTGTCTCTGCTCAGGTTAGCTGTTTTTGTTTGATTTGTGGCCTTCCTGACTTGGTACAGCCTTTCCATGTGACCTATAATAATTACTTTCTTCTCTTTGCTTATTTGGTTGAATTTGATCTCTAGTTATTCTGTAATGCCAGATTTGGATCCCTAAACTCTCCTTGTCCACTCACGTCTAGACTTGACATACTTTCATACTTTTTAGCCCTTCCTTCCCTAGCACAGACTCATATTCTCTTGGAGCTGTGTGTTTGTGTGTGCATACGTGTAAAATAAAGGACATTGGCACTCATTCTACTTGACATGTAATAGTTCACAGTCTACACTTGTTTGTGGACCCAGTGACTTTGAAGCCATAGCTCTTTCAAGGGTGACTTTTTGTGGAAGTCAAATTCTGCCAGAAGTTCCTTTGCATTGCTAAGAATGAGGTGTTTCTTTCCTTTTTTTCTAAATGCACTATCCTTTTGGTTAGTTCAAAAGTCCTTAAGTTTCTGCTTTTATAGTTTTAAGTTGGTAAAAATCCCAAGTTTATTTCCAGTGTCAATCTTTTACCAGCATTTCTTTTCATGGTACCTTTTAAGGGCTGGTCAGTGAAATCCTTGACTAAGCTACCAGTGTAAAAGCTCCTTGAGTAACCCAAGAGTTGTTGCTATTTACATCAGTTAATCTGCTAGCAGAAGAGAATGCCACAGTTTTGACAGGGAGCTGCAGACTTCTGAGAATCACCCAGACAAAATTGCTAGATGGAAAATACTCTTTTCAAGTCTATAGGTATCACTGATGTGGGTAGGGATGAGTTTTTGAGGAATAATGGCTAAAGGTGGTAAAGGCTGCTATGGTTAAGATTGTGTCTGCCAAGGCCATTGAGAATATCAAGTGCCTCAGCTGACCTAAATTTTTTCTCCAGTAAGGGATTTGGTGAGACTTCCTGCCCAACAAATTCTCAGCAATAGTCCATCTGGCCCTATCAGTAAGTCCTATGGGTCAGGCAAGATGTCAAGTGTTGAGGATATAGTTGTGAACAAGACCATAATAATCATGGAGTTCTAGAAGTTTCCAGGGTATAAGGGTAGAGGAAATGGAAAGGTAATGGTTTTTATATGTGCTGGGTAAGGGAAAGAGGGGCTACAAGATGATTTGGGGAGATTGTTCAGGATCCATTTATGTCTAAGTCAATAGACATATTATTATTAATGCTGATAATAACCAACTGAGACTTTCTGAGGCTGAGTTGGGGGAAGCAGTATATTTGATACAGAAACTAACTTTTCTCAAATACCATTTACTTTGTTTCATTAAAGAGGAAAAAATAAATGGTTTTAATTAAACATTATTTTCTAAGATATATTGTCTGTTAGTATTGTTGACTTATTTTTTATTTATTATTTTTTTAAAGATTTTATTTATTTATTTGACAGGGATCACAAGTAGATGGAGAGGCAGGCAGAGAGAGGGGGAAGCAGTCTCCCTGCTGAGCAGAGAGCCCAATGCAGGGCTGGATCCCAGGATCCTGGGATCATGACCTGAGCCAAAGGCAGAGGCTTAATCCACTGAGCCACCCAGGCGCCCCTGTATTGTTGACTTTAAATGTTCTTTTTTGCTGGTGTTGAGGTGGGAGTTGCTTGGGTAAATGAGCTAGAAGTTAATGCTTTTGTTTGAGGTAGCCTTGACTTGACATTAACTTCCGATAAGATAATGGCCATACATATTAGCATGCTTCTTGGCATTCTTGGTGAAATACCCCAAACACCTAAGGGAGAAAATTCCCTTTAGAATAGGACTACTGGGCATTCATTTGTTCTCAGACTCATACTTCACCATTTTTAGTGTACTCACACGCAGCAATGTTTGTTTCAACCCAGCAGGTTAACCTTGGAGCCTCATAAAAATTAACCACTTTTTGGAAAGTCAAATAGCCTAAAACTTTGCATTGAAGAAGAGGCTCTGACCCCAACATTTTCTTTGTTTAGGCCAACTTATTTCATTGAGCAAGACCAATGGACGAATTGGAAAAGGCTTAAGATGCTAGTCCCATGTTATTGATACCTATGTGGGTGTGTTTCCTTTGTATGTTCTAACTTACATGGCCTGTCAGGTTGATAGAAAGAGATATCAAGATAGGGAAGAGTAAAACCAGTATGCTGATCAGGCATCTGTGTGTCATCCAACCTCTCCATTCCAATCCAGCAGTCATCAGAGTCAGCATCTCTTCTTTTTAATGATTTTTGTGTTTTTTGGTTTTGTTTTTGCTTATATGTATGAAATATTACAAACCCCATAACACGTGGAGAAATGCACTTTCTCAAACACTGCCTTCTTTTATATTTGCCTAGACAGTCATTTTAGTATGTATTTCCATTTAAAAAGTTGGGCGAGGGAGAAGGGGAGATGATTAAGGATGTATCCTGGAAGAGGCAAGAAGGGATGTAATGTAGGACATGAATACAAAGATTTGCTTTGGTGACGTGGAAGGGAACAAAGATAAGTGTGTCTGTTTCAAAAGCAAATAATGAGGGAAGGAGAGTAGCAAGAAGGTAGGAAACAGAGCTAATCTTTGTTTTTTCAGTGAACTGTGTGGTTGGATCATCAAAGTGTAAAGTAAGTTTCAAGAATGATCACAAATCTTAAAGAAAACAAGTATCACTATTATTTGTATACTTTTGAGATGCATCCATCTCAATATGCAAGTAGCCCATATTGCTAGAAGATGTTACATGATTTAAATTGCAAGTTAGAGACTCTTTTTAATTATAAAAAAGTATCAGTGAGGAAGCTCTTTACTGTTATCCTAGAAATGTACATATGAATTGGAAATTGTACTTTGAATTCTTCCTTTCTTATTCTGCATTATAATATCTTAATATATTTTATCTGATGGTCTTCAGTTGACAGTGACTTCTAATGTGCTAACTTAAATTTCTCTTTTCATGGCTCCCACACAACATTTTTATTGAATATTTATCTATATAAACATATAATGCTTATCAATATAGAAAGTCTATATAATTGGTTGCATAATTGTTTTATAAGTTCAGCATATTGTATATTATTAAGTAGCCACATCCAGAGCTTAGTCTCCAAAACTGCTTTGTGAATTAATGAAATTTAATATGATAGGTCCTGTTGTAAAATACACTCTATAAAGTACTGTTTAGAAATAATACAAAATGTATTTGAAAAGGAAAAAAAAAGGAAGAAAATACATTTTTGTTATTCTTCTACAAGTAATATTCTCTTTGAGTCTGGTGAGTAGAAACCAAAGAAACCCAAAAGAAATTTATTTTCTGTTAATTTCCTCAATAAACTAAACAATGGCACTCATCCTTTCTCCCTGGGTCAGAAAATGGTTTTGGTAGAGAAGAAGGGTTTCTTATCAACTTAAAACAAAGACTATTTCACTCAGCATAATCTCTTCCAGTCCCGTCCATGTTGCTACAAAAGTTGGGTGTTCATCCTTTCTGATGGAGGCATAATACTCCATAGTGTATATGGACCACATCTTCTTTATCCATTTGTCCCGTTGAAAGGCATCTTGGTTCTTTCCACAGTGTGGCGACCGTGGCCATTGCTGCTATAAACATTGGGGTACAGATGGCCCTTCTTTTCACGACAAGCAGAGAGAGCCAATTATCATATGATTTCACTTATTTGTGGAGCATAACAAATAGCATGGAGGACATGGGGAGTTAGAGAGGAGAAGGGAGTTGAGGGAAATTGGAAGGGGAGGTGAATCATGAGAGACTATGGACTCTGAAAAACAATCTGAGGGGTTTGAAGTGGCGGGGGGGTGGTGGGAGGTTGGGGTACCAGGTGGTGGGTATTATAGAGGGCACAGATTGCATGGAGCACTGGGTGTGGTAAAAAGATAATGAATATTGTTATGCTGAAAATTTAAAAAAAAAAAAAGACTATAAGATTAAATCAATGCAGAGTAGAATGAGGTACTGAATCCAGAATCATGCCTGGATTTCACACTGTCCAAATCCAAAGAAAAAATCCCATCGCCCTGTTTATGCACTAGGCATCGGCATTTAGCTCCCACCCTTCCCTCTTTCAGTTGATCTGTGGAATAGGAGCACTGGGTGTGGTGCATAAACAATGAATTTTGGAACACTGAAAAAAATTAAATGTAACCAAAAAAAGATTGGAAACAGAACCCCAAATCATGAAGATGTTGCACATTCCAATGATGGTTCGTTTCTGTGTATTTTTGGTGCAGGGATATTTTTGAGGCAAGGCAAGGGTACACACTTCTGAACTGGACATGAATTATTTGTCATAAATTATCACACATGATGAATTCCGAGAGAACTGGATGTTCAGTATTTTTTTTTATTATTATTTTGTGCATCCTAAAGCCAGTTGGGATACTATGAGCTTTTGATAAAAGAATTTTTCTTATTAAGAACAGTATGGGGGCGCCTGGGTGGCTCAGTGGGTTAAAGCCTCTGTCTTCAGCTCAGGTCATCTTCCCAGGGTCCTGGGATCGAGCCCCGCATTGGGCTCTCTGCTCCATGGGGAGCCTGCTTCCTCCCCTCTCTCTGCCTGCCTCTCTGACTGCTTGTGATCTTGGTCTGTCAAATAAATAAATAAAATCTTTAGAAAAAAAAAAACAGTATGAAAAACCTGCACGTTGGTCATTAAATTTATTTTCAATTTTGTCAGTTCTTTTCATTGCAATTTTAAATATTCTCTATAAGCCATTTATGTATCTTAATTTTTAAGATACATATTCATTATAATAATTATCTGGCTAACTCCCTCATAACTGTGTCATGCTACATGTGGTCTGTGTAGTCTATGTACTATATGGGGTCTATATGGAGGCTTTCATTCTTAGGCATGTTTTAAATGGAGAATTTATCCTGACTTTTCATCTAAAAGCAACATAATCACTCATACCTACAAATGTAAATGATGCTTATTCTCTCTCCATTCATGCCCCTTCATCCCCCTTTGGGAATGGGGAGAAAAGTACATCCTACAAATCTTCTGGATTTGTTCAATTTGTAGCCTGGGATGCTTGCTGTTTCAGTAAAAAGTGCTTTTAAGAATCCAGGTACAAAACTTTTTAAAAAGTCTAAGGAATGGAAATTTGGAGAGTATTAGTGCAAGAAGGTATCTGTGGTAGGCAGAATTCTAAGATGGCTCTAAGATTTCCGCCCCCTGATGTACACGCCCTGTGTAATTTCATCCAATTGAGTGTGGGCGTAACTGTGAATATAATGGATTTAGCTCTGTAATTAGTTTACATTCTAGGACAGAGGAGAAGAGATTTTGCAGATACAATTAAAGGTCTCAAACAACTGATGTTGAGTAAATAATAAAGGGGATTAGAGAATGGCGGTTGAAGAGGGCCTTACCTAATGAGGTAGGCCTTAAAAGGGACCAGTCTGTCTTGGAAGGAAGAGACACAAGGAATGAGAACAACTCACCAGCTTCCCTGGAAGAAAGCAAAGAGCTGTATTGTGAAATGCCTACCAGAGCCACATGGCAAAGAATTACAGGTAGCCACTTGGAGCCACTGCCAACAACCAGCAAGGAAACAGGAACCTTAATCTCCTACAAGTGCAAGGACCTGAATTCTGCCAATACTCTGCATCAGATTGGAAGAGGACTTTCCAGCCTCAGATGGAATTACGTCTTCGGTCAACACCTTGATTTCAGCCTGGTGAGAGACCCTGGACAGAAAATCCTACAAACCCATGCCTGGACTCTTGACCTACAGAATCTGTGAGATAATAAATGACTATTGTTTTAAATCGTTTAGTTTGTGGTCATCTTACCCAGCAGTAGAAAACTAATAGAGTCCTTAAAGCCCAAGCATCTCATTCCGCATTTGAATTACTTCAGCATGGAGTGGAATCTTGGGATCTTCTGTCCTACTCTTTGAGAATAGTCAGATGGTAGGTAAAATACTGAGTGAAGATAGGATCTTCTGTGGGTAGACTTCTATTTTGGCACAGTACGGAGTACCTGTAGGGTGCAGTGTTGGACAGGTCATAGTAGGCAGGGGCGAAAGAAGAAATGGAGCCGTGAGAGGGAGTTGAGGAGAACCTTGATTAAACAACTTGACGTATCTGTAATTGAGTGTATAGGAGACCAGTTTACAACTGCAGACTGACTAAGCTCAGCGTTTCTAGTAAAGGTAGTAACTGGTTCCAGGGTTGTATATACACAAGGTATACAACGCCTAAGGAAAACACAGATACTGATTTTGGTCTTTAGATAAAATGGTCAGGTCTTAGGCTTAAGAGTTCCTATGCTATAAAATATCATTCTGTACTTCAGATGGAAATCTTTAAAATCTGTATTTTTTTAAAAAGATTTTTATTTATTTACTTAACAGACAAAGATCACAAGTAGGCAGAGAGGCAGGCAGAGAGAGAGGAGGAAACAGGCTGGCTCCCTGCTGAGCAGAGAACCTGATGCAGGGCTCGATCCCAGGACCCTGAGATCATGACCTGAGCTGAAGGCAGAGGCTTAACCCACTGAGCCACCCAGGTTCCCCTACCAGTGTATTTTTATATGCTTTCTTCTTGACTTCCATCCCTCAACCACATTTTTTAAACCAAGTGAAAGAATCTCATTTCACCTTGCAGCCAGAATTGGATGACAGATTTTGTTTCATTGTTGCCATGATGAGGCCAGCTCTAAACTTGACCAGTTTTCTTATATTATCAATTTTATGCTACACTGTGGAATTTATCCTGTGCTGTTGGAATACATAGGCAGACATTGGAAAACTCAAGCTTCCAATCTTACTTTGATTCTGTCGCTGTGGCACTTCTTTTTTATTCAAGAATTCCTGGTATAGTACAATCCCTCAAGGAGCCTTATAAAGTCCCGGAATAATCTTAAAAAAAAAAAAAAAAAAGGCAGCAACCCTGTTCTGACAGTGATGTTTATTCAAATAGAGCTAAAACATGCATCTCTGTGTAGGTGATAACTAGGACAGAATATCCATGAGTGTTAAGGAATAACTCAAATTAAGTGGTGTTTCCCTATTTGTATTACTAGTAGGATGAAAACCATTATTCTCAGCCCTTTGGATAGCTGAAAATTTCTATTTATTATGCCTATTCCCTTTACCGAGTAAATAAAAAACAAAATTAAGGATTGAGTTTTTAGATATATTTCAAGCCTATCAGAAGGAGAGTAGACCACACTTGGAGAACCTCGGCTGTAAGAGAAATCATTTCCCCTGTTAAAAAGATGGTGTGGGGACTGTAGAGTGGCATGTTAAGTCAATGTCACATCAAAGGTCACACTAAAGATGATCAATCCTCAGTACCAAAGAAATGCATTGATGAGATTAAGACAAAACAAAACAAATAATAGGAATCCTGTACAGTTTTAGAATATCATAGGACCTTTGGGGCACCTGGGTGGCTCAGTGGGTTAAAGCCTCTGCCTTCAGCTCAGGTCATGATCCAGGGTCCTGGGATCGAGCCCCACATCAGGCCAGAGTCTCTGCTTAGCAGGGAGTCTGGTCTCCTTCCTCTCTCTCTGCCTGCCTCTCTGACTAATTGTGATCTCTGTCTGTCAAATAAATAAAATCTTTAAAAAAAAAAAAAGAATATCATAGGACCTTAGAAAATGGGAGTTGAAATCTGTAGAATTATTCGGCCAGCCTTGAAACTGACTAAGTCACTTGATTTTATTCATTTTCTTTGGCAAGTGGACATTGATCTAAAAAGGTCTTGGACTACACTGGAGAGGTGATGGTGCTTGAATGTGGGTAACACATTTCTCTTATCCCTTAGCTCTTCCATAACCTGTCCTATTTCTAGGCAGTGGGGTCCATCTAGGATTCACAAGTCAGTGGCTTATAGGCCATAATCCCACTCCCATGCTGTTTGCTAAAATTTGAAGACCACCTAGAAAACCTAGCCCATCCAGGTTTCATTGTGATATGTTATTTTAAAATGGTAACCAATTGTAGAGTACATTCTAGAAATACCCCTTGCTGAATATTTTTCATTACGTCTGCATCACTATATTTTTTAAGATTTTAATTATTTATTTATTATTAATTTTTTATTATGTTCAGTTAACCAGAATATTGTAGTACATCATAAGTTTTTGCTGTAACGTTCAATGATTCATTAGTTGCATATAACACCCAGTGCCCATCCTAACACATGCCCTCCTTAATACCCACCACCCGGTCACCCCAACACCCCCCCTTCTGTAACCCTCAGTTTGTTTCCTGGACTCCAGTGTTCCTCACAGTTCGTGTCCCTCTCTGATTTCTTCCCATTTGGTTTTCCCTTCCTTCTGTTAAGACGTTAACAATAGAGCTACCCCATGACCCAGCAATTGCACTATTAGGTATTTACCCCAAAGATGCCCATGTCATAAAAAGAAGGGGCACGTGCACCCCAATGTTCATATACAAATACATATGAATACCTATTGGATATCTAGGAATAAATATATGAATATATGTATATTAATAATGAATTGTGGCAAGTTGTTGGAGCAAAGATGAGACTCATTTATTTAAGTTTTTATTTAAATTCCAGTGAGTTAACATACAGGGTAATATTAGTTTCAGGTGTACAGTATGGTCATTCAACACTTCCATACAAGACCTGGTGCTCATCAGGACAAGTGCCCTTCTTAATCCCCATCACGTCTTTCACCCTTCTCCACCCCCCACCCCTGTGACCATCGGCTTCTGCTCTATGGGAAAGAGTCTGTTTCTTGGTTTGCCAGAGATGAGACCTGTTTCATGCGTCCCTCCTAATAGCATGAGTTTTGGCGGTCAGAAGTGAGTTTCCTTCCAGTCCTGCGGATGCCCTTGTTTGTCTGATAAGAACTCAGTTTCTCGACCATTTTTTTTTCCCTCTTTCAGAACGGCTATGACCCTTCTTTAGTATTGCTTTTGCTGTGAGGTCATTTGTCCTTCATTTGTGCCACCCTGGGAGGGAACACAAATACAAATGTGAGAACTGGAACTGAACACTTGACATCAGTGCTATTATTGGAATGTTATGTGTCCTTCTGGATAATAACTTCAAATTAACATCATGTGGGACAGCTTGTGATCCAAGACTAGCGCAGTTTCAGTCGCCGCATGAAGAAAAAGTTTTGTTTTGGTTTAGCTGGGTAATTCATTGAAAATGCTTTGAGGTTCCTCATTTGATAGTAATACTGAACATTCACAAATTGTATAGCAGGGATAATACCGTACCTCCAGGTGCAGTAGAAATACACACACACACACACACACACACACACACTTTCATGCTCACAAATTGGGATCAGCTTACGTGGAGGTGGAGTTTGAAGGCTCCTTTGTCTATTTTGATGGGTATTAGAAGTGCTTCTATCCCTTGCCTTTCCATAAGATCAAGGTCTTGCCTTTACGTTAAGTCCACGTTCTTGAACATGGCATATTTTATTTTTTATTAACATATAATGTATTATTTGTTTCCAGGGTACAAGTCTGTGATTCATCAGTCTTACACAATTCACAGCGCTCACCATAGCCCATACCCTTCCCAATGTCCATCACGCAGCCACCCCATCCATCCCACTCTCCTCCCCTTCAGCAACTCTCAGTTTGTTTCCTGAGATTAAGAGTCTCTTATGGAAAAATGAGGCATATTTTATTTCAAATGCAAATGCCCCTTAGTAGAAGCAAAGTATAGAGTCATAGCATGTTGGCACAAAGGATTTTATTTATTTATTTATAAAAGATTTTATTTATTTATTTGACAGACAGAGATCACAAGTAGGCAGAGAGGCAGACAGAGAGAGAGGAGGAAGCAGGCTCCCCACTGAACAGAAAGTCTGATGCGGGGCTCGATCTTAGGACCCTGGGATCATGACCTGAGCTGAAGGCAAGAGGCTTTAACCCACCGAGCCACCCAGGATATTATGTTACTATTTGCTTCCAGTGGTAGGAAAAGAAGAGACTAGAAGGTGTTCGTGTTCTGGGTAGGAGAAGCAAAATATCGATGAAGCCTTGAGACTTCTGCTTGGGATCAGCCCATCCTGTGTTCACGTGTGCTCTTTGTGTGTTTAACTGTGTTTGTGATATTACTATTCTCCAGCATCTTAATCCCAATAGCACTGTTAAAGGGGAAGGAAGGGAACACTCTGGTTTGGATTAAATTTTATGACTATCTGACATTTTCATGGGTGCCTCCCATGACCACAAATTAGTCCTAAGGCTCTTAAAAGTCAATCCTGTTTATTGAAAAGACAAGAGGTAGAGCTGTTTTTCTTTCTTTCAGTTTTCATCTAGCACTCTGAACGCCGCAGGGGGCTCTGGAAGTACTGGCACCAGCTCTCCTGGGTATCAGAGGAGGGGAAGTTGGAGTGTGCGGGTCCCTGCTGGGTTCCTTCTGCAAGCCCAGGCTGCGTTCTGTCCCTCTGCCATCCTTTGCAGGGGTTAGAAGTGAACCTTCCTGCCAGAGACTTAGCCTGTGTCCTTGGGAGGGAGTCCTGGGGCCTCTGAATCCTTCACATCATAGTGTTCATGAGGCCTCCCTCTTCTCCCTAGCAGGGTCTTGACTAGCATATCAGCTTTGATTTTTTACGTGAGAAAATGGTGTTAAAAACAGAACAGTTACTGGGATTAATCCATCCTGCCGGTGGCATCCTAAAGGCACTGCTCATTACATCCTCTCTTGTGTTTCCATGGAAATAGTCTGGTTCTTGTCCTTCGTGATGACTTCTCTTCTTTTCTCTGGGTCGGGGTCTTTCCATGACCTGCTCTTTACAACAATGGAGCTGCTCATCTGAATTCCCATTTGTGTGTGAACTCCACGTGTGTTCTTTCTTGTTAAGTGGAAGGTTCTCCTCCCCAACCCACCCCCTCAGCCCTCCACATCTTTGTGTCCTGAACCAGAATGGAACACGTCTGTTGGACCCTGTGCCTTGTGACCCTGGTGTCCCACTGTGCATGGTCTCTGCCTCCGAAGTAGTGAATGCAGCTATCCCTGTGTGGTATCTGTCTTCCAGACCCTGCTCGTTGTGAGTAAAGGCAGGGGTGGGAGGTGCACCTTCCTCACATGGGAGAGAGTGAGCAGAAGAAAAAATGTGGCCCTTTTATTATGCTGATAAGAGGGGTGACCTAGGGGACGATAGAAATTTAGAGCAGGACAGATGATTCCACAGAAAGAGGGATAAGAGGAGAGAAAAAATGAGGAAGCAAGGAAAACTAGAGGCAGGAAGACAGGGTAAGAAGTGGGACTTTGCAGAAAAAGATGTGTAAATAACAATTTCTAAAAGGCTTGCTTATGACTCTTGCGTGCTGCCTTCTCAAGAAAGCTTTAAAAAAGAAGACCTTTGCCTTTTCAGGGTTTAGCAAGTGAGGTTAATTTTTCTTTTGAAAGTGATTCTGTGCGAGGAGAGAGCTGGGGAAGGGAGCACAGAGAGCTAGTGTAAGTTGGGATGCATTTCTTACTGTGCACTCTTCTCTCCAGGGACCAGAGGGCTGTAAGGGGGAAGAATATCTTGTGGCGGTTGGAGTAGAGAGGATTCTGTTACGACAGGATGTTATTCCTGCCCTGGACGTTGCATGAAAGTTAAGAACAAACTCCTGCCTCCTTCCAAATTGTATCTGGTTTTAAATGGGTTTTATTTTTAGTCACACAAATAAACTCAGGACCAGTGGTGAACATAGGCCTAGGCCTGGTGCCTCAGTACGGCAGGAAGGAAATCTTCCTTGGCTCCAACCTCTCTGGCCTCAGACCACCTTGAAAACTCCAGAAATACAAACCACCCCCTTGAGGTAGATATGGGTGGCATCATCAACACTGCGTTGTACTGTGAATTCATTGTCTGTGTTGATATTCTTCAGAGCTCTCTGAGAACCCAGTCTCATGGAATGGGGCTCAAAGAGAGGAGAGGTTTTTGGAATTTTGGAGCATCTGTTGCCCACATGAAGCCCCCCGAGCATCTGAAGAGGTGGGAACACTGTGGTATCAAGAAGGCTCAGAAGCTCTCCCAAGAAAACCATTCCTGGACAAGAGTCTTTTATATCTTTATCCCGGAATAGCTGTGGGCCACTAAAAGGTTAGGTTTCTTTTTGGAAGCCTGCAAAGGGTAACTGGCGTTCTAGTGATGGTTTTCAGAAATGTGCATCTTGTAGTGATTAGGGCATGAAGGATGAGATTCATTCTTGTGCTGCTAAACTTAGAAGTGGAATAAGGAAACACATTCTTTTCAAGTTTTTAAGGCTCAGAAAAGCTTCCTGAGAAGCCCATTTTCCATTTTAGTGAGAGAAAAACGTACAAAGAAGGTCAGTTAAAAAATTCATAAAGGCTGCATTATGCTCAGTGGAAACAATTCTTTGAAAAAGAGAAGAGTTTGGTACTTAAAGATACAGTCAAAACCATTTTATAGAACCCTTCGCAGAAACTGGACTAAGCGTCTCCCCAAATGGAAAGCGTTTTGAAGAAATGGGAAGTGACCAGTTTTATGATCCGTATATAAGAAGAGTGGGTTCCATTAGGACTCGTGCGATCCAAAGCATGAATGTTTCAGATAAAAGGATGTGTATGCCATTTGCTCATACTGATGGTTCAAGGCTGAGGGCATTCTGCCATGGTGATGAGCAATTCTGTCCATATGGGTCATTCATTCAGGTGGCTTTGTGAACAGTCAAATCAGAATTTCCTGGTCCCTGCTTCTCAAGAGTTGTGAAAAATCACTGTGGGACGCTGGAATGTGTTTTGGTTGTACATAGTACGATATGAATAGATAACTACATGTATGTCCACCATGACTTGTGCGTCATTGACCCAAGATGAAACTGAGCTGCCAACAGCCTATATAAACAAGTAAGAATAAGGCAGGTAGGACTGGCTGATCATCAGTTTCTTATTCCTAAGTGGTTGATTGGGGGAAAAAGCCAAGGGCTTCCTGGTACTCCTCTGTCACCCACATTTATTCCTATGTCAGTAGATCAGCCTTCCTTAGACCACAAAATAGCCTAGGATGCTGTCTCACAGTTTCTGCTTGAATGTTTCATTACTTACCACAGCATTGCCTTGGGTGTTAAAAGTAAGTAAATCTCCATCAAATCCCGAGGCTGGGGATGATTTGTGACATTTCCCTCTGTGTAGGTGAGAGATTGTAGACCCAGCGAGGGAAAAGGACTCCCTTAGATCCCAATAGTAGGATTAATACACAAAAGGACCCAATAGTAGGTAGGATTGCTGACTTGGGCTAGATCTTTATAGATTGTTTTGGCCATGTTGTCTTATGTGTTAAATCTAAACTTTCGTTAGCACTCTTTCTGGGATCTGAAATTCGCTTAGAACAAGAAGGCCCTTTGTTATTAAGTCAAAGAATTCTGTAAGATTGGAGTGAGGCAAGGCTATTCCTAAATGGAATTTTGCTGATTGATTATGTTATCATCTATCATCAAACAAGAAGTTCTATCTAATAGCTAATGATTTTGTCTTTGAAGAGCTTTATCCAGTGGAATATTGGCAGGAACACCACGATTTTGTGATCACATCTTTAAAAGTAGTTCCTCCCCCTAGTTTCATGCAATATGCCTCATAAGGGGCCTCTCTAGAAAGCCATTTTGAAGGGGCTTCCTGTTAATAGATAACCTTTGAAATAATAAAACAAGAACGACATTGTTTTCCTCATCTTCTATCCTAAATCGAATACTCTTATGGGGAAGGTAATTACATTCATCTCCAGAATGCATTATTTCTCTCTCTGAAAAACACCAACTCTTCTCCACATTGAAGATACTTGTTCCCTGTAAAACTTAACAGTGTGGAAAGGTAGCCAAAATGTTGAGATCCCAGCTATAAACTAAGAATATCTTTATTTTCTTGGCTTTCTGTTTCTGCATGATACAATCCCACCTGAAACTGACATAGCCCAAAGCACCAGTGTGCTTTCACATGAATGGCATTCCCTTTCTGAGGGCTTTGCTTAGAGATATTTTTACGGGGCTTTCACAGTGCCACTCTGACCCCTCTCCTTGCCCGCCTTTATTGATTTATTCATCAAACACTTACGAAAACCCTAGGAAGCTTATATTGCTTCTCAACCTTACCTATCCTGCTCTTGTTACATCTTGAGAGAATAGATTTTTGTGCCAGGCACTGGAGCTATAACAGGGAAGAAAGACAAGATTCCTCATGCCAAGGAAGTTATAGTCACATAAGAAAAGACTCATAATAAGTAAGCAAACAAATCAATAAACAAGTAGTTTGAAACAGTTAGAAGAAATAGAATAAAATAAAACAGAGATACCTCTGTGAAGAGATTGTATTCACACTGAGATATGAATGAAAAGAAGAAGCTTGCCAGAAAAATCTGGGGGAAAATAATACTGGGCAGAGAAGATAGCAAATACAGAGAAGATAACAAATAATAGGTCAGAAGTCCTTCCTGAGTTCTGTTTATTGAAAGAACTGCATAGGGGCTACCTGGGTGGCTCAGTGGGTTAAAGCCTCTGCCTTCAGCTCCGGTCATGATCCTGGGGTCCTGGGATCAAGCCCGGCATTGGGCTCTCTGCTCGGCAGGGAGCCTGCTTCCCTTCCTTTCTCTCTACTTGCCCCTCTGCATACTTGTGATATCTCTCTCTCTCCCTCTCTCTCTCTCTCTGTCAAATAAATAAATAAGTAAATCTTGAAAAAAAAAGAAAAAAGAAAAAAAGAAGAAAGAGCTGCTGAGGACAGGGGCATGTGGTATGAGACATGGTCAGAGAAGCAAGGAGCAACCAGATCATGTTGAACGTATAGGTTATGGTAAGGATTTTTGAATTTATTGTAAAGGCAACGAGAGTCTGTCAGAAGAGTCCAGGGAAATGGACGTTTTGTCATGCTTGAAGGTGAAGACCTATTTCTCAGGAACAGTGGGTGTCCTGTTTTTGTTGTTGTTTCATTTGTTTGTTTGTTTTACCCCCTCGTGTGAGTTTTGCTTTGGTGGTGTGGAGTTTGGTTCAAAGGAAGCTTGGTGGCTGCCTACATTATCTCAAATAGAAACCTGTAGATGGTCCATGTGGTTGGCTAAAAAAATGGCACCACAAAGATACCAGGTCCTACTCCCTGGAACCTGAAGCTTGACCTTATTTGGAGAAAAGGTCTTTGCAAATATGAATAAATATAATATTTTTAAAAGAAGAGATAATCCTAAATTATCTGAATGGACCCTAAATGCCACCACAGGGAAGTGGGAGGCAGAGGGAGATTCCACAGGCACCGAGGAAAGCAAGATGACACGACAGAGCAGAGAGAGAGTTGATGATGCTGGTTTTGAAGATTGAAGTGATGTGGTCACAAGCGAAGGAGTCACCTGTAGCCATCAGAAGCTGGAAGAGACAAGGGCTGGATTCTACCCGGGAACATGCAGGCATGTCAACACACTGATTTTGGCTCAGTAAGACTGATTTCAGGCTTCTGGTTTCCAGAACTGTGAGAGAAAAATGGCTCGCATCATCAGCCTCCATGTTTGTAGTCACATTACAGCAGCCACAGGAAACTAATGCAGTCCTTGCAAATATTTCTGGGATGGTGACTTAAGCTTCAAGTACATTCGGAGCTTTCCTATTTCTGCAGTAGTGTCCCTGACATGTGTGTGCAACCCTCCTACAGGGGATTCTGGAGACCAAGGGAAATCAGTATAACATAGGGGGCATTTGATCCTCCCTTTTATGACCACTTGAAGTCCAGCATGACTTTGTGTACTGTCTACCCAAAGCCTAGTGGAAACTCTGTAGGGTGTCTTAAGTAGGGTGTCTGATCCATGTGCTAAATTGAAAAGATCACTTTGCTGCATAGCATGGATTGGAAAAGAATCCTAATGGAAATACTTGCCAAGGGTACCTTAGGTTTTAGAGGGAGAAATGGTGATGGCTTGGATTAAGGATGTTGCCTTGGAGGGCAAAAGAAATAGATTTATGATATGTTTTATGGATTGAGTCAAGAGGACTTGCTGAAGTTTGACTGTGGGGAGAAGTCTTTGAGTCTTTGGTATTATGACTGGCTGAAGTAGGGAGTCTTTGGTATTATGGTTGGCTGAAATAGGGAAGAAATGAGAAGGGGCAAGTTTGGGGAGGACATCAGAGTTCTGTTTGGTACAGATGGTATGAGATTCCTATGAGATGCTGTTGTGCCTTTACTGGAGAGGCATGTTCAGTCGGCTTGTTTGAAATTCCTGTGAGATCTGTTTACATCGCTCTCAACCCTGTTGCTGCCTGTCTCCATGCATACCCATTAATTTTTAAAAATTCAGATATGTCGTATCTCTGTTTCTTATACGCAGAAGCCACTTCTCTTAAGAGCTTATCAGCTAATGTGTGCAGCTGGCCCTGTCTATGAAAAGATAACTCAGTAATGGGAGAGAAAGGTAAATCCTTGTGTTTGGCCATCAAACAAATGCCACTGACAATAAGCCCTCAAGAATTTGGAGAAGACACAGAGATAGTAGACTGAAGTGCTTAGAAAAAAAAAATCCCTGGACCAATTGGAATGTGATTTTGGAAAGGAAGATTTGGAATGCATCCAACCCCCTTAGAACCAGATTAGTATAATTACTGACAAGGTCTTAAACTGGGATTTTGTTAGTATTGCCTCCAAGTTCCATTTCAGAAAATTATTTTTGCCCCAAATGATTTCAGATGAAATAAATGAACTTCTTTGGTGCATCAAGTGTGTAGAGAGGGATGTATCCTATTTTTGCCAAGGTATCTTAAGATTTATTATTTTTTTATTTTTTAAAGATTTTATTTATTTATTTGACAGAGAGAGATCACAAGTAGACAGAGAGGCAGGCAGAGAGAGAGAGAGGGGGAAGCAGGCTCCCTGCTGAGCAGAGAGCCCGATGTGGGGCTCGATCTCAGGACCCTGAGATCATGACCTGAGCCGAAGGCAAAGGCTTAAGCCACTGAGCCACCCAGGTGCCCCTTAAGATTTAGATTTGAATTAGTCCCCTACTTTTAGTGGAGATAACCTGGATTATGGTGAAGTCACAGTGTATGACAGAAATATTGACATTTTAGGTGACGTAGGAATGAGAGAAAACTCATTCATTGTTCATGAATGATTCTGTGTATGCATTTGAGGAGGATATGAAAGGAGGTTCTGAGTACTGTTGGGAAAACCGTGTTTTTAATTGTGTGGATACTTAATGCGATGAAAGCTTTCATTGTAGTGACCGGCAAGGATCAGAAGATGCTGAAAATGTAAGAAAATCGGAGATTTTGAAGTCACCAAAGCTTGATGGAAAAATAGGAACAAGCAAGGTGGAAAGTTGTCTATGCTCACAAAGACCAAAAAAATAAGATGAGTCAAGAATACAGTGGAATCTCAACCAACTGAAGGCTGCACTATTAGTTGTCCTATTTTATAATAGGGCTCTCTTCTCACGATAAGGACAAAATAAGAAAAGCCACATGTAAATGACGTAAATTGTAATTAAAGGTAGAGCCTCCATCTTGGTGGAAATTGTAGGGAAGATTTTGGGAGGAGTGCGTCTATGATGTAATCATTTCAGCTAAAACCTTCTGTGAAGGATATGAGATTTTTTATTTATTTAATTATTTATTTATTAGAAGATAGGTAGAGAGCACCAGCGGGAGTAGGGGCAGGGAGAGGGAAAAGCAGACTGGACTCTGAGCATGGAGCCTCACAGTGGGGCTTGATCCCATGACCTTGAGGTCATGAGCTGAGCTGAAATCAAGAGCCAGCGGCCCAGTGGACTGAACCACCCAGGTATCCCGGCGTATATGACTTTTATTTCCCTCACAGACTTTGGTCAAATTCTGTGTAAATGCATATCTACATCATCTCCTTTTTTCTACTTGTCATTCCCCACTGCCTGGCAGGAGCTTTGGCCTGGGCAGTGATGAGAGTTCACTCTCCAAGCTTGGGATGGAGGTGGTTATGCAGCGTGGTTCTTAGATTGCTAAGGTTGCCTATACTAGTCTGGGAGGATCCGAGCAGGCCATAGTGGGTAGTTGATGTCCAAGACGGGGGATCAAAGTAATGGTTATTGGGATTTTATGAAAGGAAAGATGCATAAACACTAAACTTCAAAGAGTTGTGAATTTTCAGGTCTTTATAAACTCTGATGCTTCTAGTATTATCAGTGTTATTCTGGTTTTAGCAGACTTAGGAAAGACTGTGACAGCAGAGTACAACACTGTTATGTTGTTCAAAACTGGAAAAGTGTCCAGGTTCTCCAGGCATCCTGTAAATTAAAGTCTGTTCACCTTACAGCTTTATGTTTCTTCCTGATTTTTCTCCAAAAGGAAAGATATAAATAAGGATATCAATTAATCTTCACCTGAATTTAGAGTTTCTTCACAATGTAACAGGAGAGAGAGAGAGACAGAGAGATAAGTTCCATCTTCTTAGTGCTTGTGGCAAATAAAATTATTAGAGATACGGGTTCAACTGAGAACACCAGGTCCTTCCTTGGGACCTCTTATAATGGTCAGATGGACAATGGGAAAATTGTTCCCACCTCCTCTTTTCGGATCTCCATACTGAGATTAAGAGAAAAAACGATCTAAGACTTACAAATAAAAATAATATAAGGCAGGTATAAATTCCTACCAAGCGAGTGTTTATTTAAGTACATTTTAGCATAATATATAGGAAATAGAGGGAGAAGGGGCAACTAAAATGCCTGGGGAAATATTAACTCACAGTTCACAATAGCCAGATAACTGAGGAATACACACGCATTCAACTGAGTGGTCAGCAGACTCCACGAGCCAGATTCAGCTGTCCACCGTTATATACAGTCCCCAAACTCTGAGTGGTTTTTATTTTGAATTTTATTTTTTTTTTTTTTAGTGTTCCAAAATTCATTAAATGGTTGAAAAGGAAAATAGAAAAAAGGATGGTATTTTGTGACACATTAAAAGGATATAAAATTCACATTTCAGTGCCCATAAATGAAGTTTTATTGGAACACAGCCATGTTCTTTCATTTATGTATTGTCTGCTTTCACACCGCAATGGCAGAGTTGAGTCTTTGTGACAGAGACCATCTGGCCCATGAAACCAAAAATACTTACTAGCTAGCCCTTGACTGAAAATTAGTTTGCTGACCTCAGCTCTAAGAGAAGACCATACACTGAAAACTGTATCCAACCTAAAGCAGGATTATTGGGACAGAGCTTAAAGTAAGTGTAATAAATACATTGAAGAGATACAGGAAGTGGTAAGCAACAGGATAAGAAAATTAGTTATATTTAAAAGAACAGTTGGGCATATTTAGTGTGGAAAACATAATAGTTGAAATGAAGAACATAACAGAGGTACCTGGTGGGTTCTCTTGATTCAGCAACCGACTCTTGGTTTCAGCTCAGGTCATGATCTTGAGATTCTGGGATCGAGCCCCGTGTCAGGCTCCATGTTCATTGGGGAGTCTGCTTCTCTCCTTCTCCTTCTGCCTCTTTCTCCGCTCATACACACACACTCTCTTTCTCAAATAAATGAATGAATGTTTTAAAAAAGAGCACAATAGATGCGATCATCACCAAGATGGACGGTGTTGAAGAAGGAATCCGTAAGCAACGCTCACTCCTGTTTGGTTAATTGAGATAAAGGCTCGGTTCTTTCCCTTTGATCAAAAATTTTCTAGATATTGGATTGGTTCCTTGTCATCCTCTGAAGCTATTCAGTTAGTTTGTAATTATTACGAACTCAAGGATATAAATGTATTTGATGAGTTTTTATCTCTCATAATTCTTACCCTTTTTGAAGTTCAAAGTTTCCTATATTTGGCCAGTGGGGGGAGCCTCTTCAAGTTGGCTCCCAAATCTGTTGATGGGTGTTGAATGTCCTCCGTGTGTGCAGTATATGACCTCATCTTGTTGAACTTCTGCTCTAGACCTGGAACTCGCCATTGTCCAGGAAGACCTGGTTTCCTGTGATTGGAACTAGGATTTCAAGACTACAATATTTGTACTAGGGATATTCAATGCTACTATGTTGGTCATTGTTCTCGCCTATCCCCATATTCTGAACTACAATGTATATGAGTTATGTGTAAGATAAGATGTGAAATAATGCTGATTTCCCAATTCAAATTCAAAACTGTGGGAATTTTATGTAACATGGTCTGTTATTACTTATGTCCCTCTTTGTTTCACACTAAAAATATCCCAGAAATGAGCAATTATTTTGTCCCCCATTATATACACAATAGTCTGAGAAGAACAATACAAATGTTACCATCTTCACTGCGGTTAATGTAAATATATGCTCTCTCCCTCTATATAATTGTACCATATCTGCGCTGTCAGACTATATGGCCATTCGTTATTATACTTTCATTTCTAATCCTCATTTAGAATTCTGTTTTAATGTGTTTAATGCTTATCACCAGTGCTTATATTAACGTCTCTCTAGATACTTTGAATGTTTGAACCCATTTTCTACAGTTGATTCCTCATAAGTGTTGATGGCAATAATATTCCCTCAATTCTTGATGTCGATAAGTAATTTTGTGGAAAATGAAAACCTTGGCTTACATTATAATTTTTTTTATTTAGTATCTTAAATTTATTACTTCTTAATCATCTGGCATAGAAGATTGCTTTCAATGTCTAATGATAATCCAGTTTAATTTTCAGTTTCCTTGTAAATCCCTTGCTCTTTTGGTCCAGGTAACAAAAGGATTTAAAATTTTTTTTAATTGAAAT
Source organism: Mustela nigripes (assembly GCF_022355385.1). Lineage (NCBI taxonomy): Eukaryota > Metazoa > Chordata > Mammalia > Carnivora > Mustelidae > Mustela > Mustela nigripes. The sequence goes on from NC_081568.1 coordinate 144,864,067, forward strand.
TTTAAGAATTTTATCAGAGTAGAATTCCTTTGGTTATCTTATGTCTTCATATACACACATATATGCATTTCAAGAAATTTCCTTGAGTTATACTTTGTATTCTGTTCCCTTGCTTTTTTTTTCTTTTTCTTTTTTTAATACTTCTTCATTAGGGAATCCTGTAGGTATTAGATATTCTTTATATATATTCTGTATTTCTACTTTCTCATGAATTTTAAAAATTTGCTTTCCATTTAAATTTTTTTTCTCCTACTATCTAACTACTTAACTTAAGCGTATTTTTTTATTTGCTCTTTTATTCCTTCTAGTTCATTCTTTATCTTGAAAATCATATTTGCTGTTATTTCACATTTTCCTGTGTTCTCTCACCTCATTTCCATGTGTTACTATTTCAGATTTATGCTCGGTTTCACATCTTGTATCATTTCCTAAATTAATTTTAGCTTATTTTTAAATAGAGTTTCATAGTTTTATTTTTGTGAACATGGCTTGCAGGTGTACCTTCATTTTAGGCATGCTATTTGGCTTCTTCTTTTTTCCTTTCTTTCTTTCTTTTTTTTTTTTTTTTTTTATGAGAATCCCTGGCTCTTTTCCCTACCCTGACATTTATCTGGAGCTTCTCTTCCTTTTTTGTTTTTTTTTTTTTTCCCCCCTTAATTTCCTCCCACACAGTTGCTGATGTCATGCAGGTCCTGTGGCTTTTGGTAATCTGTCCTCAGCCATTTGTTTTTGGGGATTCCCAGGAATGGATACCTTGTTACTTAGTTGTGCTATAAAAGCTGTTCATGGTTTTACATTTTCATATTTATTTGGATTTACTTCTCAACTGTAGAAGACAGAAAAAAATAGCAAAACACATAATAAAGGAATCAATAGAGACAAAAGCACAAACTAAAAACAAAACAACAAAAGAATTAAATTGATCAACAAAACTATCTTTTTCTTTCAAAAGAAAGACTAATAACAAAGTAAATCTGACACAGGACTGATTCATAGACATGAACAATGTAAGCAACAGAGATGCACTTTGATGGACACAGTGATATAACCTTAAATTTGAAAGCCCAGGCAAAAGAAGTTATTTTCTAAGTAAATATAAAATATAAAAACTAGCTCAAGAAGTAGAAAACTACCTAAACCAACGTACAAAAAAAGAGTTAACATAGCAGACCTGAAACTACTCTCTTTAGAAGTACCTGCTTCCGTGTTGTCTCTTGGCTGACATCTGAGATCTTTGGCTCTAGATCCATTTCCTGCACTGATATGAAAATGTTCCCTCTTGAAGGTGGTTCGCTGTGCTGCAGACTGTAAAATCACTCTGATTTATGCTGAATTACCTGCTTTTCTTCTGGGAATCTGGAGTTTTATAATATGCTAGACAGAAGGTATCTGTATGACCAATCCCCCATTAAAAAAAGCTGGGCACTGAGTCTCTGATGGGCTTCACCAGGCAAATGCATTGCAGACATGTGACTGCATTTTTCATTGCTGGGGAGTGGATTGCATGGGCAGGAGGGAGAGGGCATAAAGAAGCTTGTGTGTGGGTGTCTCCAGACTCCACCCATGTGTCTTGCCCTTGTTAAAAGATCTATCTTCTGCAATGAGTCTAAGCTGTGAGTACAAATGCCTCCCAGGGAACCTCTGAATGTTGTCCCTCTACCGAATGACACACCAACAATTCTAAACTACTTGGAAAGGAGAGTCAAGTTTTCACCCTTCCTGAAACTGTACTAGGTTCAGACAGTTGCAGGGCACACAGTACCAAATGTTCAAAATATTCAACTAATTGAAAGTCCTTATTGTCTTGGCTTTTCCTTGATATAGGATTTCCATGTAGGTTGTGGGAATTTGTCACGTTTCTGCAGTCTTTTTTTTTTTATCACTTTGCTAATTTTATCTGGTTCTCCTTATTTCAAGTCTGTTGTTAAACATAGGAAGATTCATGATTGTTCTTTTTAATATTTTATTTTATTTTTTAAATATTTTAATTCCATCTTAATGATTAAAATATCTCTTTTTATAGGACATGAGCTTTGAAGTTATATTTGCTAGACGCATATTTTCATTCTTCCTTGATAGCTAGGAGATCATGTGCAAATTACTGAAGGTTTTCGAGCCTCAGTTTCTTTGCATGCACCAAGTACTCTTATCCAATATACTTAGAGTGTGTTATCCCACAAGGTTGATATAAGGATTAAATTAGGTTATGCACTTACAATAAAGTACTAACAAAATGACTAATACATATAATTCCTTTGAATATTAAGTACAGTTGACCCTTGAACAAGGTGGGGGGCTAAGGGGTGTCAACTTCCCGTGGAGTCAAAATCCATGTATAATTTTTGGTGCCCCAAAACTTAACTACTAATAGCTTATGGTTGACCAGATGCCTGACTGATAACATAAACAGTTGATTAAGTATTTATTTAAGTATTTTGTTTAAGTGTTGTATGCTGTGTTCTGCAATAAAGTAAGCAAGAAAAAAAAGTTATTTAGAAAACCAAAAGGAAGAGAAAATACATGGACAGTCCTGTACCATATTTATTGAAAAAATCCACATATAAGTGGACCCATGCAGATCAAACTCAGGTTGTTCAATGGTCAACTGTATAGCTACATAGTGCGGATTTAAACCCAGCGGCATTATTAATCTATTATGATTACCAATGTTTAGAATAAGTTCAACTTAGTAACTGTTTTCCCGGAATGAATAAATTTATCCATCCAGTCATGCACTCACATATTTACTTGTCATTTATTCAATGAATCTTAAGTGTCAACTGGTATTCTGTGGCCAATAAGAGAAATGGTATCGTATTCTCACGAAGTGTTCATTTGAGTGTTATGAAAGCACAGCTAGATAAACATAATTTTTAACAGCATCTGGAATATTTCTCTCCTCCAATGAAGCCAAGACTTTGGCTTCCTTGTAGGTCCCTCCCCTCTGGTTCATCTTCATTTTAATATGCTAGGACAGTTTTCCTTCAGGATGTGGTTATTCTTTTTTTTTAATTTTTTATTTTTTTATTAATATATAAAGTATTATTAGCCCCAGAAGTACAGGTCTGTGAATCACCAGGTTTACACACTTCACAGCACTCACCATAGCACATACCTTCCCCAATGTCCATAACCCAACCACCCTCTCCCTACCCCCCACCCCCGGCAACCCTCTCTTATGGTTGGTCTCCCTCCTGATCCCATTTTGTTTCATTTATTCATTTATTCTTTTATTTCATTTATTCATTTATTCTTTTCCTACCCCCAAGCCCCCCACGTTGCCTCTCAACCTCCTCAAATCAGGAAGATCATATGATAATTGTCTTTCTCTGATTGACTTATTTCACTAAGCATAACACCCTCTAGTTCCATAGGATGTGGTTCTTCTTTTTTTTTTTTTAATTTTTTATTTATTTGACACAGAGAGATCACAAGTAGGAAGAGCAGCAGGCAGAGAGAGGGGGAAGCAGGCTCCCCGCTGAGCAGAGAGCCCAATGCAGGGCTCGATCCCAGGACCCTGAGATCGTGACCTGAGCTGAAGGCAGAGGCTTTAACCTACTGAGCCACCCACGTGCCCCTCTTGTTTATAAATAAACTCTTTAAACAATAGTTATAACTTCTTCAACTGATTTCATCATTTTAAATTTATTATTTGTTTCTCTTCTAGTAATTGTGGTAATGACTAGACAATTAGCACAGTATCAACCAATAGTGCAAGTAAAATCTTTCTCAGATATATGACACAAAATTTAACATCCTAGAACTGTGTGAGATTCCCTGCTGACCATTTTTTTTTCTTTTCTTCTTTGTGTATGTGCAAGTCATTATTTTGTCCTTAGGACTGAATACTTCTTTGCTTGGCATGAAATTCTAGAATCAAAATTATTCTCCTTCAGAATTTGGCAAATTCTTGCTTCTAGTGTAACTTAGAGAAATTCTGTTAGTTTATTTCAAAATTCTTCTTCTTTTTTTTTTTAAAGATTTTATTTATCTATTTGACAGACAGATTACAAGTAGGCAGAGAGGCAGGCAGAGAGAGAGGAGGAAGCAGGCTCCCCATGGAGCTGAGAGCCCAATGCGGGGCTTGATCTCAGGACCCTGGGATCATTACCTGAGCTGAAGGCAGAGGCTTTAAACCACTGAGCCACCCAGGCGCCCTAGTTTATTTCAAAATTATTCTTTTTTTTTTTAATAATTTTTTATTTTTATAAACATATATTTTTATCCCCAGGGGTACAGGTCTGTGAATCACCAGGTTTACACACTTCACAGCACTCACCAAAGCACATACCCTCCCCAATGTCCATAATCCCACCCCCTTCTCCCAACCCCCCTCCCCCCAGCAACCCTCAGTTTCTTTTGTGAGATTAAGAGTCACTTATGTTTTGTCTCCCGAGATTTTTCCCCCTATGCTAGAGGCTTTTGTGGGTTTCCTCAAGCTGCTGGTAGGCACCAACCCTCCATTTCTATGGTTTTTTATTTTCAGAGTGTTACATGCATGGAATCACATAGTACATAACTTTCTGAGATTGGCTTGTTTCCCTTGATCAGCGATGTTCCCCTATGGTTCATTCACATTACTGTGTGTATCAGTAGTTGGTTTCCTTTCTGGGGATCCTTCTATGGTATGAATATACCACTGTTTAGTTAGTCACCTGTTAAAGTTTTCCATTGTGGGGCTATAAGGACTACACCTGTCGTGGGTGTTTATGTATGGGATTTTCTGTAATCATGTGTCTTCATTTCTCTGGTATAAAGTCCCAGAATGCAATTAACAGCATTCTATGCAAGGGCATGTTTAGTTTTATCAGAAAGTGCTGTCCTCTTTTCTAGCATGGCTTTGCCATTTTATATTCCAATCAGCAGTGTATGAAGGATTCAGCTCCTCCACATCCTTGCCAGTATTTGGTGTTCATTATTATACTGTAGCCATTCTAATAGGTGTGTAGTGAGATCTTATTAGGATTTTTATTTGCATTTCTCTGAGAGCTAATGATTTTGAAGATCTCTCTCTCTCTCTCTCTTTTTTTTTTTTTTTTTAAGATTTCATTTATTTATTTGAGAGAGAGGCATCACAAGTAGGCAGAGAGGCAAGCAGAAGGCAGGGGGTGGGCAGGATCCCTGCTGAGCAGGGAGCCTGTTGCGGGGCTCGATCCCAGGACCCTGGGATCATGACCAGAGCCAAAGGCAGAGGCTTTAACCCACTGAGCCACCCACGCACCTCTGAAGAACTCTTTGTCCTCTGTGTGCCAGCTGCAATGAAATGTCTATTCATGCCTTTTATCCTTTTTCTAATGTAATTTTCTGGATTTTACTGTTGAGTTCTGGAGTCCTTCATATATTTTAGATACAAGTCCTTTGCTGAATGGGAGGTTCATAAATACTTTCTCATGGTCTTTCCGCCCTCTGTGCAGACCCTTCTGAAGCTTTCTTTTCTCAGTTGGATGAGATCCAACTGAGCAGTTTTTCCCTTTGTGGGTCATGCTTTTGGTGTCAAGTCTAGGAACTATTTTTCTAGGCTTCTATGTTCTGAAGATTCCTCCTTGGTTTCTTGGTAATAGTTTATAGTTTTACATTTAAGTCTGTTACCCGTTTTGAGTTAATTTCCATGTAAAGTGAGGTTTTGTTTGAAATTTATTTTTATTTTGTCTAAGGATATGCACCTGTTAACTTCTCTTACTTCAGGAGTATAGAGAAATGTGTGAATACATGTACAGTTTAATGAGGTTCCACACACTGAGCAGGGGCATGTGACCAGCATCTAGATCCAAAAGCATGCTATTTCTATTTACTTGCTTTTCGGCACCACTGATGGGGCACTTTTCCTGTTTTTGAACTTGTTTGTAGCTTCTTTCATTAAGTGTGGTTTGTGGGCTCACCTGTATGATGGGTAGTTCCAAGTCATTCATTGTACAACTCTTATCTGAACACAGTTTAATTAATTTATCCCTTCCCATGTTGAGATATATTTGGGCTGTCTCCATCTGGGCACCATTATAAAAAGTGCTGCTTTGATTATTTTTATACATGTATTTTGGTGAACAGTTATGACCATTCTCTTATGTATATACGTAGAAGTAGAACTGTTAAGTGTATAGGGTAGGCATATATGCTCAGCTGTAGTGAATGCTGCCAGGGAGCCTTCTGGACAGGGGTTCTACGACCTCACTGTCTGGTCTACCTTTGATACTTTGAGTCTTCTTAATTTTGGCCTTTTTAAATTTTTAAAATTTAAAAAATTTTCCTTTTTAAAGTATTTTTAATCTTTTAATTTTGGAGTCATTTCAAACTTCTCAAAAAGTTCTCAAATGAATGAAAAGAATTGCCATATGTCCTTCACCCAGATTCCTCAAATGCTAACACACATGCTGCAGGCATTGCCCTTGTACCCCTAAATACATCCCTGTTTATTTCCTAAAAATAAGGACTTCCTAGGACATAACCACAGTTCAGTGATCAAAACTCAAAACACTTGTATTAATATAGTGCTGTTAATCTTATCAACTAACCTTATTTAGATTTCATGAATTACCACACAATTGTTCTTTATATCTAGAGCAGTTGCTCTTGTAGGGGCCTGGTTAGCCAGAGGGAGCCGTTTGGTTGTAAACTTAGATTGACCCCGCCCCTCCCAGAGGAACTTGCTTGCAAACCCCGGATATAGGGGCGGGCCAGCCAGATGGAGACATCCAATCAGTGGGGCGCGCATATATTTACTATGGTAAATTGAAATTCAATTGGTCACCCGTATTGCTGACCTAGCAATGACTGTGCAGTTTTCCCTGTGTGTTGAAATCCCATTGGCCACCTGTGTGTGGGCGGGGCTCAACCACCTCTATAAAGGTTAGTCTGTGAGGCAGGGGAGGAGTAGTGATAGTCGTCAGGGTAGTAGTCGGCAGTGTTGCGAGCATGGTAGTGGTCAGCTTCATCGGGAGCATGGGGATCGTGGGGAGCAGCATCATCGGGAGCATCCTGGTTGTTGGGAGCGTCATGAGCGTCGCCAGGGAGCGGCCTTACCCGGGTAAGGGAATCCTCACGGTCAGTGTCCTGGTTGTCGTCGCAAAAGAGATGCCCCCCCCCCCCCCCCCCCCCGTCGGTTTGATTTTTGATGCTTGGCATGAAATAAAGCTTTGCTTGACTTTCGCTTTATGTTGGTCTTGTTCCGTTGATCACGGACCATAACACTCTGGTTTGAGAAGCTGCCCACTTCTCTGACCTCACCTTACTCTGGCCACACCAACCTTCTTTCTGTTCCCAAAATATGCCAAGGTCATCCCAGCCTTTGAGGCTTTGCATTAGTTGGTCCTTCTTCTCACAGTTTTCTTTTCCCCCAGATACCCTACACTTATCTCTTTACACTATGTCTTGGCTTAAATATTATCTCCTCAGAGTACCTTCCTTAACTGCCTAAACAACTATAGCACCCAATCACTCTCTGGCATTATCCTATTTTTTTTTTAAGGCTTTATTTATTTATTTGACAGAGAGCAGTCACAAGTAGGCAGAGAGGCAGGCAAAGAGAGAGGGGGAAGCAGGCTCCCTGCTGAGCAGGGAGCCCGATACGGGGCTTGGTCCCAGGACCCTGGGATCATGACCTGAGCTGAAGGCAGAGGTTTAACCCACTGAGCCACCCAGGTGCCCCGCATTATCCTATTTTAATAATCTGCACAGGGCTTTTGTCTAGTTGACTTTCCGTTTGCTATCATCTACCTCCAGGAACATGAAAGCTCTGTGGGGCAGGCAACCTGGTATTAGTCTTCTTGATTCTATTTCTACAGGGAAAACAATGGACACATAGTAGGTTCTCAGTACAGGTGTACTCTCCGCACGAATGAACAGATCATTGTTCTCCATGGATGTCACCCCCCAAACTCTTTCTTGGATACTACTTTATCATTTTAGGACAGTCTTCCACAAATGCTTGAAATAGTTATGCCATATATAATATTGTCAAGAACCAGCAATGAACCTGATCTCTCAGAACAAATAACTTTGCTTTACCAAGAAACACTCTACTAGGAAATGCAGAGGGCTACAATATGAAGAAGGTTGGACAATGGGAATTGGTTCAGGTCACCATATGTGGTAACAATGTGAAATTGCTACACTGGAGGGGGCTTAGATCTTGTAAGACAAATTTGAAGAGAGGATAGGTGCAATTTGCCCTCTGCACCTGCTTCTCTCAGGAGAAGTCTACTTTTAAAAATTAAGTATGTTCTTGCTGGGAAATTGCATTTTAAAATCAAAAGACAGCAACATTTTCTTCGGGCTTTCATTTACTTGCTTCTCAGTCATCCCTTTTCCATTCCTTGTTTTGAACCCTGTGTGGTTAATCAGATCTTCCAATATATTAAATTCTATCTGTTTTGATCATTTTGTGGCAAATGATTGAAGATTATTGCCAAATAGCAGCCATGGGAAGATATTTTCAGTGTTGCATGAAATTGTAATCATGCACATCAATACATACATGGGCCTGTGATGGTTATTCCTTTAGCCTTTGCTTGTGGTGAGCAAAACCAAGAATGCCTCCTTCACAGCCACTCTGTAAACATGTAAAAATGTTAGTGGTTTTATTATGGAGGACACTATTGCATGGAGCACTGGGTGTGATGCATAAACAATGAATCTTGGAACACTGAAAAAATAAAGTTTAAAAAAATGTTAATGAGTTGCTCAAAGTTGTCTAGAAAACCCAGAAGGTAGATCTGTGGGGCAGCCACCTCCTTGGCATGGCTCACATCAGAAAAGAAGTATTGCAAGTTCTCTTCCTGGTGATCAGGACCTGGAGTCAACGTTGCTTTAGTTAATGTATTTCCTTCGTGTTGACTCAGAGCGCTGCATTTTCTGATCGATTAAATTGAGTCACCCTATGAAAACCCCACACTGTTTTTGTCTTAGAGTGTGAAGCTGTCCCCCTGACTTCCTTGTTCCCGGTCTTTCTATACATCACCATCACCCAGGGGTGATACTGATTCATGAGATCTAGATTAAAAACCGGGATTTGTATTCTTAATGCTCCCCCAGATGACTCTTACTAATATTGAGAAATATTTAGTAGTAAGTCAAGATCCAGAGGTAGTTGTCTGACCTACTGAGAGAGAAATAAAATGTGTACTCAGGAAAGGGGTTCATCTTTCAATTGATCCAAGCCCTGCTGAGAATGTTCTAGCCCTCTCTTGGTACTTTCCATGTGCTAATTAGCCTATTTTTCTGTCATACATATAATCACAATCTTTCCTACTTTTTTTTTTAAGCCTATTCTGGGATCAAAAAAGGCCACTGCTACTGAAAAGAATAAGTACTCGCTAGATCAGAAGTATCAGAACAAGCTACAAAATTAAGAAATTGTGAAATTTGGGGCTTTCAGAAATTAAACTCCCTGCTGAAACAATCTCTGTTCAGATACCCTTCAGGGAACAGAGAGTCAAAAGTAGCTTTATGAATAAACTTTGGCTGGGAAGAAGAAAAAAAGAGAGAAACCTAATGACAGTGGATTCTTTTTTTGTTTTGTTTTGTTTGTTTCTTTCTCTCAGCTCTCATGCCTGTCTACCAGCTCTGGAGTTTTCTATTATTACCCACTCCTCATTTTCATCAGCATGACTAATATTTTCTTGTGCAACCTCCCTGAGCCTTGAGAGGCTCGCCAGGAAATTGCTGGGCCAGGCTGAGCTTGATGGGAAATGGGGTAATAAAAACTGTTGACTACGAGGGCTCTCCAGCCTCTTGGGTCATATTGTAAAAGATACTGGAAGTCAACCTCCTTAGAGGCTGAAGATTCATCAAGTACTTTTAGGTGGAGGGAAGTGTATGCTCACCTTGGTTGAGAGCGTCTTTCCTCTGTCCACACCCTGCATTTCCGGGAGATGCACACCATGTATTTCGGATACTCATCTGAACCATGAGGAAATGTTGTGTTATTGAGAGTGTGGTTATGTGTCAAGCAGGTCTAGGAAGGTGTATGAAAAGGAGAGGCCAGGATGCCCGGGTGGCTCACTCAGTTGAGTGGCCAGCTCTTGATTTCGGCTCAGGTTATGATCTCAGGTTTGTGAATCGAGCCCCGTGTTGGGCTCCGTGCTTGGCATGGAGTCTGCTTTGCCCTCTCCCCCTTGCTTGTGCTCTCTCTTTCTCATGTTCTCTCTCAAAATAAATAAAATCTGTAAAAAAAAAAAAAAAAAGTGTTGAGAGAGAAGGTAGTCACATTGCTCTCATCTCTGTTAACTTCATAATGTCTGTAATATTTTCCTTGAAAGAAACAAACATAAGTCTGTGAAATGTGCCATTTCCACTTAGCCCATGTTAGAGATGTACTGCCTCTGATGAAGGAGTAAGACAAACTCCATGAGTCCGTGTTTCTGCGTGCATTTGGGGTGACCGCTGCCCAATGCCATGCAGCGTGGCTCAGGTCCTTTCCTGCTGTTACGCCGCCCCGTATTTTTTAAAGTGAGCATTCTTGGCATTTTAATCTATTCCTATGTTCTTTGCCTTGGCTTCTATTCTTTCAGTGAGTAGGCAAAGACAGGTGGGCTAAGGTATTTAACGTCTCATTGAAACCAAATGCAAGCTACACTCCAGATGCCACTTTTTAAATCTCCTAACTTTCTTTCTTGAATAAACTTGGTAATTCAGTGAGCATTTACTTCGTGTCTACTATATTTCAGGGTTTTTGTTCCACTTGGTGATACAAGAGGGGAAAAAAAAGGAGCAAGAGACAAGAAGAAAATACCCAGGGGGGTGAAGTCCAAAACCCTGTAAGAGGCCAGCAGGGGGGCCCCTGGATCCTGCAAAGCTGGGTTCATTGGGAGAGGTGCCTTGACAAAGTCTCAGTGATGTCTCCCAAAGGGGAAGTTCGGAGAACACTCTTACAGAATCAGGGGACTGGGGCACAGAGGAAGGAGGACTCGAGAATGTCATATGGTGGTTTTAGGGCAGACATCAGTAAGCAAGATCTGGGTAGAGCATGGTCAGAATATATAAACAAGATGAGTTGCTGAGCCATTAGGTGCCTGTTTGTGTTCATGTGGTGAGGGTTCAGGGAGTTTCTGCTAGGTGGAGGGTTCTCATACCTGCTATGGCCACAAAATTTGCTGTTCTTACTAAGATTCAGCCAATTTTCTTGAGTAAATCCTTCTTGGAATTTTTGCAAGTCTTTAATGTTGAGTGTTCTAAAGAAGTTGACATTGATCATTTTTTTGCCAGTATTACTGCTTTTAAAGAGGAGCTGGTTTTTAGAGTGGATTTTCATCTGGGAAGTGTTTCTCTGACTTCCTTTTAAAAAGTAGTTGTTCTGGAGAATCTTACCTCCTACTCTATGGATCTGAATGAGGTGGTATTAAAATCTGGAGAGCTTATTTTGTCTTGATGCTATGTCTTGGTACAGATCATCTGTTTTGTGAGTGACAGTACATTTTGAAAGTTGTGATGTGTTTCTTTTCTTAGTGACCAGGTGCTTTGGATGGAGAGGTATTAAACTGAATTTGGAGAGAGGTAAAAGTGAAAAAGTCAGCAAGGCATTCCTGGAGGAAATGATGTTGATGAAGAGGTGGAATGAGCTATGAGGTAGTGTTAATGATGTACTGGGGTGTGGCAGAATCATTCAGTAAATAATTATGGAGCTGTTGTCATGTACCAGGCTCTGCTCTAGGCCCTAAGGATATAGCAATAAATAACAGCAGCAACAAAAATTCCTGATTTCATGGACTTTATACTCTGGTGCAAAGATGCAGGGGGGGGTACAGAAAACAAATAAATGTGATATGTAGTAAAAAGTACTATGAAGAAGGCAATCTGGCAGGTGAAGGAGATGAAAGGCATGCTGTTTCTCACAGGAAGACTGGGTAATTCCATTCTGATAAGACATTAGAGCAGAGCACTGAATGAAATAAGGGAACATGCCATGTAGGTGAAGCGTGTTTTCAGGGCACAGTGTTTTCAGCATAAACAGTGGTGAGTGCAGAGAGCTGGGTTGGAAGCAGGAGAATGAAGAAGCTTGGTTCTGGAGAAGTGGCAAATTTGGGACTTGAGAGTTCAGGGGAGAGGACAAATCTTTGAGAAAAGAAGCTGGAACTGTCAACTTCTTGGAGAGACGGGGGTAGTTAAGTATGAGCAGAATGGTAAGGAGTGTGGCTCATTTGAGGCCCTTGTGTTGCTGCATTTAGGTGGACCTGGGGAAAGCAGGAGCAAGTAACAATGGCAGCAGGTGTTATGGGGCTTCCTGGTCTGAAGCTGTTTGTCACATGAATGACACCCTTGGGAGCGCTGAGCTTGGTGGTTGCTAATGCCTTTGCAACTGCTCCTAGAGTCTTTGTGAAGAGTCTGCTCTGCTGTCCAGAAACAAATGAGTGAACATCAAAGGATCACATACACAGAAGCTTCTCTGTGTGGTCTTGTTCCGACTTCCTAATCTTAAAACCCTCTGGTTGGTCTCACAGTGCCCAGCATTCCACCAGCCCCAACAAAGAGGCCACTAGTGATGCTCTTGCCACAGGGAACGGTACTATGGTACTATGAACAGGTAGTCAAAACAGCCATGTGAAACAGACCTTTAAATGCAGAGAACAAACTGGTGGTTGCCAAGAGGATGGGGTTGGAGGGATGGGCAAAAATGGGTGAAGGGGAGTGGGAGGTATATGCTTCCAGTTAGGGAATGAAAAAGTCGCAGGGATAAAAGGCATAAGGAATAGACTCACTGATGCCGTACGGTGACAGAGGGTAGTTGCACTTGTGGGGGGGGGCACAGCAAAACTTAAAGACTTGTCAAATAACTATTGTGTACCTGAAACTACTGTCAATTATACTTCAGTGAGTGAATGAATGAGTAAATGCATTTTAAAAATCAGAAAAAGAAGGCCTTGTAAGCTCTATTTTCATTCTGGGGACTTTGTTGGTACAATACCTAAGCTTTTCTTTCTTTTTTTTTTTTCTGTTAGCAAGACCCATCATTTTTAGAGTTGTAAATGAAAGATGTGTATTATTATCTTATTTGAGTTAATTTGAGTTGCTGTGATGTTTCACTAGAACATTACTGGTTATCTGTTTACTTCCTGCTTTATCACCAGTGTTAGAATAACAGTACTCAGGGATGCCTGGATGGCTCAGGTCATGATCCCAGGGTCCTGGGATCAAGTCCCACATCAGGCTCCTTGCTCCGTGGGGAGTCTGCTTCTCCCTCTGCCTGCTCCCCCTGACTGTGTTCTCTGTTTCTTTCTCTCTGGCAGATAAATAAATATTTTTTAAAAAGAATAATGGTACTCTAAAAGAATATGTTATTAAGTATTAGAAAAAATTTTTTTAATTATTGTTAGTTGGGATCATTACTTCCTCTTCTGATGTTTTTCAACTTCTTTCTTTTTCCCTGAAAGCTCTTGTAAATATGCTTGGGTTTCTCCATCCTCAAAGCAAAATGTCCTCCTGTGATTCTTTCTAACTGTGGGGCTCTGATATCCCTGGTTCTCACTCTTTTAACTTACACTATTCACTCCTGAAGTCCTTGCAATTTTACTTTCACATCTGTAATGCTAGATCCCATAAAATAAGCTATTTTTTAATTGCTAAAACCAGCTGATGACTTCAGAGCCCGGTTTTACTAGCATATATGCTTTCTCTTTAAATATTTATTTACTTAAGTTGCATGACCTATTTCTCTCCTAGTTCTCTCATCTCCCTCTGAACACTTCTCCTGCTCTGTTCACTCTTCAAATGTCGGGCTTCCCAAGTTTTGTTCATACCCATTCTTCTCTTCTCTTGCTCTGTTTGTCCATACCCATTCTTCTCTTCTCTTGCTCTGTTCTCTCCCTATAGAAAGATAGTCTAGGGAAGCATCTGACTGAACTCCAAGCACAGACTGAGACAGGCATCTCACATTTTACTGTCCAGCAACCTGCGTTTATTATTTTTCTCTTGTTCTGTGCTTGGATATGCTGTTATCCTTCATTTTTTCCCTTCTCTTTCTCCACCACTTCAGACTCCCCTTCTTTATCATCTGTGTCCAATCTGGCACCAGGAGCTGCCAGTTCTGCTTGCATGTATGTCTTGAATCCTGAATCCTTCTCTTCATTCCCTCTATATATACCTTGGTTCAGGAGCTGGTTGCCTCTAGTCTATATTATATAGTTAGTCTGACAGGTCACCCTTTTTTCTGCTCTCCTTGTGCCTCTGCTCCATTGAGATGCAAGGTGGTTATGTAGGAAAGATCAAACTGACATCTTTTATGTTATTATTTGTTTTATTTTCCTACTAACCCGTCAGAGACTATAAGAAGGCAGCAATCTTCCTTGGTATTACACTAAATTTGCTAAACATATTCTTCTTAGATAAGTGACAAATTTGACCAATATCAAATTTTATGTTAATGGATCATTGATCCAGCTAATTCCTTTAAAATAATATATTATGGTGATGGCTTGGATACCTTCCCTGTGTAGCAATTTTGGTTCTCTCACAAAAGTCATTCCCCTCTTCTTTTCTTACTTTTTTAAAGATTTTTATTTATTTATTTGAAAGACAAAGGTCACAGGTAGGCAGAGAGGCAGACAGAGAGAGAGAGGGAAGCAGATTCCCCACCGAGCAGAGAACCTGATATGGGGTTCGATCCCAGGACCCTGGGACCATGACCTGAGCTGAAAGCAGAGGCTTTAACCCACTGAGCCACCAAGGGGCCCCAGCCCCTTCTTCTTTTCTAATAGCATTTCTTTTCCACACAGCCACGTACTTGAGGGACATCCAGCCCTATTTCCAGGGCCAGGGCATGAAGCTGGAATTGAACTAAGCCAACCCTGGTGGTCCTTGTTTACTTTCAAATAATTGCAGTGAGCAAAGTTGTATGTCAAAATTCCATTTCACACCTAACTGGAAATCTGCTGAGAATTTCTGGGAATTTTCTCCTTGCTGATAAATTGAGAACACACACAACTAGGAAAACATGGCTCCCATTTTTCCTGCTGAGCATTGTTATGAGGGTTTGTCATGAGATTGCTGGTGCTGCTGCAGCCATCTGACAAGCATGAGAAGAGCTAGTGGGAGGAAAAGTCCTTTTGCTGAAGGTGACGGTGTGGCAAAATGTAAAGAACTCGGGTCTTAGGTAACATTTACCAGCTGCTCTATGGCTGGAAATCTACTAAGAGAAAGAGAAAAAAAATTCTGCCTCTTACTTAACACAATTGCACTGAGGATTTATATTTCCTTTTTAAAAAAAAAATTATTTATTTTTTGAAGTTTTTATTTAAATTCCAATTAGCTAACAGGGTAATGCGTTTCAAGTGTACAGTATAGTCATTCAGCACTTCCCATATAACACCTGGTGGTCATCACAAGTGCACACCTTAATCCCTGTCACCTGTTTAACCCATCTCCCCAGCCACCTCCCTTCTAGTAACCATCAGTTTGTTCTCTACAGATAAGAGTCTTTTCCTTGGTTTACTTCTCTCTTTTTTTCTCTCTCTCTCTCCCCCTTTGCTGGTTTGTTTTGTTTCTTAAATTCCACATATGAGTGAAATCATATTTGGTATCCCTCATGGAAATAAAATAAAAACTATAATGAGATAGTGCTTGACACCTGTCAGAATGGCTTAAACTCAGCAACAGAAGAAACAACAGGTATTGGAAAGGATGTGGAGAAAGGGGAACTCTCTTGCTCTGTTGGTTAGAATGCAAACTGGTATAGTCGTTCTGGAACACAGTGTGGAGGTTCCTCAAAAAGTTAAAAATGGAGCCACCCTTGGGGTGCCTGGGTAGCTCATTCAGTTAAGCATCTGCCTTTGGCTCAGGTCATGATCCCAGGGTCCTGGGATTGAGCCCCACCTCGGGCTCCCTGCTCAGCAGGGAGTCTGCTTCTCCCTCTCACTTTTCCTCTGTGCTCTGCCTCTCAAATAAATAAATAAGTAAAATCTCAAAAAAAAAAAAATAGAACAACCCTATACACTAGCAATTGCACTACTAAGTATTTACCCATAGGATACCAAA
The DNA here is from genome assembly GCF_022355385.1 of Mustela nigripes. Taxonomy (NCBI): domain Eukaryota; kingdom Metazoa; phylum Chordata; class Mammalia; order Carnivora; family Mustelidae; genus Mustela; species Mustela nigripes. The sequence continues at coordinate 144,880,027 of NC_081568.1, forward strand.
ATACTGATTTGAAGGGGTGCATACACCCCAGTGTTTCTAGCAGCATTATCAACAATAACCGAACTATAGAAAGAGCCCAAATGCCCATGGACTGATGAAGGGATAACGAAGAAGTATTGCATATAAATGCAAAGAAATATTGCTCAGCCAAGAAAAAGAATGAAGTCTTGCCATTTGTAGCAATATGGATAGAACTAGAAAATATAATGCTAGGTGCATTTATATTTCTTGCGGTCAAACTCATGAACTGTTTTTCCCCAGTTACTGTGATTTTTGAAGAAAAAAAAAAGATCTAAGTCATGTAAGAGTTAAAAGTAAATTTAGAAATTAAAAAATCAGTTTCTAACAAACTCTGTTCCTTTTCTGGAGCTAAGGAGGCATAAAACATAGTTCATTCAATACTAATAGTTCAACTATTAGTTCAACTTCTTTATTTTTACACATTAAGAAACAGGGCCCAAAGGGTCTTAAAGACTTACTAATGATCTCACCATAGTAGCAAACCTGGGATCAAAATTCTCCTTCTCTACTCTTGTGTCTACTTAGCATCACCTATCCTTTTAAATACCGAGACATTCTGTGTGATCATTCCTGCTTTCATTCAAGAAGGGTTCACTTCTTCAGTCACCCAAGTTTTGTTTCTTCTTATATGCCTACAGATGGCCACTGTCAGTCTCCCTGATGCTGAGAATACATGTGTATAAATGTGTTTGACGCCACAAAAGCCCTTTTGGATTTTTGAATAGTGACAGCTGAGTCACTATGAGAGCAGGTCAAGGATTGACGCCTCAGGGTTCAGGAAGATTTCTGGGTTTCCTTTTGAATAGACTGTACTTGTAAGTGAATTAGCAAATCCAGGCAATTCTCCAAGTGATGTAAGCTATGAAGATGGACTTGGCTTTTGTATTTTTTATATTAAAGACCTAGGGCTTGAATGTCTTTGTTTTTATCTCTGCTATGGGTTAACGTAGTCCTAGACCTAGTGGTATGCATGAATCTCTCTTGTTGGAGTCTTTTTAAAAATGGATATTACTCAGTGATCAGAAAGGATGAATACCCATCATTTGCATCGATATGGTTGGAACTGGAGGGGATGAAACTAAGTGAAGTACGTCAAGCAGAGAAACACAACTATCATATTGTTTCACTCATAGGTGGAGCATAAGGAACAGCATGGAGGACATTAGGAGAAGGAAGGGGAAAAAATAAAGAGGGGGAAACCAGAGGGGGAGACGAGCCACAAGAGACTGTGGACTCTGGGAAACAGACTGAAAGTTTCAGAGGGGAAGGGGGTAGGGGGTTGTGTTGGCCCAGTGATGGGTTTTAAGGAGGACATGTATTGCATGGAGCACTGGGTGTTATAACGCAAACAATGAATCATGGAACACTACACCAAAAATGAATGGTGACTAAGATAACATAATAAAAAAAAAATAAAATGGGATAGAACAAAAACAGTCTAATGACATGAAGCCAGAATGCGTTAAGTTTATGAAAAAGGAAGCAGAGTCCAGTGGGATGATTCCTGAGCTAAAGACACAATGCCTGAGTTTGGGCTCTTCAGCTTCAGTCTGATTTTCTTTTGGTTCAGGTTTCATAGAGGTCCCAGCCAGCCCTTAGAAGCAGCTGCTGCCCTGAGGAAGCCATGAGGTCTTGCCTCTGACCTTGTCTGGGCTCTCCTTTGGATGTGCTGACTAAATGCTCCATCTAAAACCCCACATAAATTCCATCATGACCTCATCTGCCTTTGTCTCCATTCTTTGAGAAGGGAGTGGAGTGAAAAGTGAGATGGACAATGTTGCTGGGAGTTAGTTGAATTGTACACATATTTAACATTGAGATCTTGCAACAACCTAATGGAAGCTTTCATTTATTCAGATGGATAAGAGGTTCATTAAATTTCATTAAGTTTTGAGGGGTGTTTTGAATCCCCCTGGAGGTTTACTTTCCCTTGTCTAGAGATGTCTACATTGGTGAGCAAAACGAATGCCTTTAGAGCATAAGAGGGTAGTTGGGATACAAAGTGGTGCTTCTCTTCGCCGAGACAGTACTGTCTTTGGAGTGTTGAGAGGCTAGAATAGCAGTTTCCTTCCACAAAATAATCATTCAGTTGTTTGTAACTGAGCACATCACCATGTTATTGGGACAAAGCAGACCTTCACAATTTGAGTTTATTTTGGTGTAAGGTACAAAGTGCCCATTGACTTTTATGGCTAATAACCTTTTCCTGTCATTCCTAGGCACATGGCAAAGATGTTTGTAGGACATAAGTAGGCAAGAAGGTGTTGTGTTTTAGTATTTCTTTCTGATTCCCGAAGATGAAAGTTGTCGTCATGGTCTCTCTAGCTAAAAATGGCGGTGAGTGGTTTGTCTTTAAGAATTCGATCTTATGTCAACGACCCTTCAATTTTTAGAAGTTTGGGTTAGGAACTTTTATGAAATGTATTAAAAATGAGTCACATACAATAGCGTACTCAACATGGGTTCCTGGAATGGAAAAAAAGGACCTTAGTGGAAAAACTGGTGATGTATGAATAAGGTCTATAGAAAAAAATTTGCAAGATTTGTTTTGTTTTGTTTTGCTTTTTGCTCGCTTGCTTTCCTGTGCACAATAACCCATTGCTGATCACTATAGTCCTGGTAATACGTGTTTTGAGAAAGATAAAAATAAATTGTCAAGTTTTTTGCTCTGTTTTTCATTTAAGTGTGTCTTCCTATTGCAGATTCTGATACCAAAGCATACGGTGTCCAAATCTTGTCCTGTACAACATCATCTTTTAGAAAAGGATTAGTGGGACATGATTGTGAGTTTGGAGGAGTGAATGAGAACAATTTAACTGTGACATTCATGACTGAGGTCTGGGGGGGGGGGGTGTGTGGAGGATTAAGGTGCCTACAGACTACTGTTAAATATAACTCCTGATCCCCGGGAAGAGTTGCCAGGCATGCCAAGGCATTCTTGAATCCTAAATGAGCCAGGCAGGGCTCAACTAACAAGTTTTTTTGTTACCCCTTCATTGTGTGCCCCATCGTTTCTTCTTTGAAGTGAGTCGGCAAGCCTTGTCTTTATAGTCAACTGGAGGGCACCTGGGTGGCTCAGTGGGTAAACCCCTGCCTTCAGCTCAGGTCATGATTTCAGGGTCCTGGGATCAAGTCCCACATCGGGCTCTGTGCTTGGCAGGGAGCCTGCTTTCTCCTCTCTCTCTCTCTCTGCCTGCCTCTGCCTACTTGTGATCTCTTTCTGTCAAATAAATTTTTTTTTAAAATGTAGTCAACTGGATATCTTGTTGGGTATGGTTCTCATTGAGCACACTGTTCTTATACTTAGGAGTCATTGGTTCTTTTAGAGATCTGGATACCAAATGATGAGTAGCCCGTGTGTTTGTTTTTGTTTGTTTATTTTTTATTACGTTAGTCACCATACGGTCCATCTTTAGTGTTTGATGTAGTGTCCCATGATTCGTTGTTTGCATATAACACCCAGTGCTCATTGGTAAACAAGTTTTTGGAAGCAGCTTCCTTTCTTATTTCCCTTCACTTGTATACACCCATCCTTCCACATTGTTGCCACAGAGGGGGCCATGGAGCTCCTCCAACCATCAAAATGAGACCCCAACGAATTTGCTTCTCAGTGTCCTAGACTGCTTCCCATGCTCACACTTCCATTTTTCTCAAGATCTCTGTGTGGACTTGGCTTTAACCTTCATCTATCCCTTCTTCAGTACTCTTCCTTTCTTTAGGTCTATCTGGGCTTCTGACCTGTATTATTTTCCTTCTCCCTGAAGAACTCTTAACACTTGTTGCAAAGCAGGTCTAATGGCAGTAAACTTCCTCCAGTTTTCTTTGAGAAAGTCTTTTTCTCCTTCAGTTTGGAGGGATAATTTCCCAGGGTACAGAATTCTGTTGTGTTTTTTTTTCCCCCTTCCAACACTTCAGTGTTTAACTCCACTCTCTCTCGCTTGCATGGTTTCTGAGACATCAGACATAATTCTTACCATTGCTTCTCCGTTGGTAGGATGTTTTCTTACCTCTGGTTTCTTTCAGGATTTTTCCTTTATCTTTGATTTTCTGTCATTTGAAAATGATATCTCTCAGTGTCACGTTTTTGGCTTTCATTCTGTTTCATGTGCTTCAAACTTCCTAGATCTGTGGTTTTGTGTCTGACATTAATTTGAGGGAAATTCTCAGTCAATATGGTTCCAAATACTACTTCTGTTCCATTCTCTCTTTTTTCTCCTCTGGCATTTCCATTCCTTTTGTAATTGTCCCATAATCCTTGGATGTCCTGCTATGCTTTTCTTCAGTCTTCATTCTTTTTGCTTTTGGATTTTGTGAATGTTGCTGATACATCCTCTTGTCCAGAGACTCTGTCCTCATCTGTGTCCAGTCTACTGACAAGCCCAATCAAAAGCATTCCTAATTTCTGTTAGTGTTTTTGATCTTCAGTTCTTCTTTTCAGTTTTTTTTTTTAATGGAGATTTCCATTTCTCTGCTTACATGGACCATCTGTTCTTGCATGCTGTCTACTTTATCCATTAAAGCCCTTACATATTAATTAATCATAGTTGTTTTAAATTCCCCATCTGATAATACCAACATCCCTTTCATGTCTGGTTTTGATGTTTGCTTTGTCACTTCACACTGTGTTTTTTGCTTTTTTGGGTATGCCTTGTGGCTTTTTCTTTTTCTGAAGATTTTTTTTTTTTTAAGATTTTTATTTATTTGTCAGAGAGAGCGAGCACAGGCAGACAGAATGGCAGGCAGAGGCAGAGGGAGAAGCAGGGATGTGGGACTCGATCCCAGGACGCTGGGATCATGACCTGAGCTGAAGGCAGCCGCTTAACCAACTGAGCCACCCAGGCGTCCTGCTTTTTCTTTTTCTTCTTCTTCTTCTTTTTTGTTGGAGGGAAGACAAACATAAGACATTGCTTTATAATCCTCATCCTTGTAATTTTTTCTTGATAGCTGGACATGATACACTGTGTAAAAGGAACTATTGTAAATGGGCTTTAGTAATGTTTTGTGGTAGGGAAACCCTGACAGCCCTATGATTAGGTGTCAATTTTTAGTGAGCCTGTGCCTCTGGACAGTGAACACAAGTGTTTCTCGGATTTTTCCTACTGCCTTAGATGAGACAGAATGGCTAGACAGAATGGCTAGAAGGGGTTGGGACTGGGTATGTTCCATCCCCAGGTCAGTTAGGCTTTCATAATAACCCAGCATGTTAGGCTCTGGTTCATGAGTTTACCTTTGTTGAGAAGAACTGAGTCTTCTGAGGTATTGAAAAATGGTTCTTTTTCTCTTCCTCTGGCCCCAAACTCTTTGTATTTACTATGACACTCTGGTTGAGCTGCTAAAGGTAAATCTCACAATATTGAGGACCCCCCACACACACTCACACAAAAACTGGGTCCTCCTGGAGATTTTAACTCTCTTGTCCAAACTGAGCCTCCAGCCTTTCATTAATCACAGTTTGGGCTTTTCTATCCTAGTACTGGTTCCCCATGGTGGTTTCTGCTTGCTCTAAGTCTCTGCTCTAGTGAGCTGTCTGTCCCTACATTTGCCTCTTGTCTCACCAATCTTGGGGGCAGTGATTTGGTCCTCTCCTCTCTATGGATCAAGAAGAATTACTGATTTTTTTCACTCTGCTCAGCTTTGAATTGTTAAAATGTAGTAGTGACTTCTAAGCTCCTTACATGTGGAACCAGAAGTCTTAATTGTAGATTTTCAATTAGATTCTTCTTTATACTTTATTTCATTAAGCTCATAGTACCTAGACCCAGAACAGGCACAAGCAATCTCCTCACCCCCCATTTATAAATGTGTTTGTATGTGTATACATCTATATAGATGGTTCTTGACTTAACGTGGCTTGACTTAGGATTTTTGGACTTTACGATGGTATAGAAGTGATATGCATTCATTAGAAACCACACTTTGAATTTTGATCTTTTCCTGGGCTAGTGATAGGACTTACAACACTCTCTCATGAGGCTGGGCAGTAACAATGAGCCACAGCTACCAGTCAGCCATGTGATCACAAGAGTAAACAACTGATACTTTGACAACGCTATTGGACCCATGCAACCATTCTGGTTTTCACTTTCAGTAGAGTATTCCATATGTTACATGAAATATTCAATACTTTATTATAAAATTGGCTTTGTCTTGAATGATTTTGACCAACCAGAGGCTCATGTAAGTGTTCTGAGCCCTTGTAAGGTAGGCTGTGCTAAGCTATGTTGTTCAGTAAGTTAGGTATGTTAAATATATTTTTGACTCATAATATTTTCCATTTATGATGAGTTTATTGGGATGTAACCACATCATAAATCGAAAAAGATCTGTATGTGTGTATATATATATATATATATATACACACACACACATATGAATATGTGTTTTAAATTTGAAGTTTAGAGAGCATAGTTGCTTCATACCATTTGGGATCAATAGGGCAAATCTTTTCCAAAAATAATAACATTATTCAGAAATGTATTTGCATTCACCAAAACACTTTGGATTAAGGTGTGGGCTGTAGCTTGCTGATGCATTGGAAAAAAAAATCCAGGCAGTACAAAGCATGGGGATGAAATAGGCATAAAACCTAAAATACGTATTTTTGTGTGAGAAATACTTTTGGTTCCTGCTGGTCTGAAAACTCTCTGATACTTTCAGAACGCTTAGAGTAATTGCATCCACTCTCATACTTAAAGAAAACTTAGGGGCACCCGGGTGGCTCAGTCAGTTAAGTGTCTGACTCTTGATCTCAGCTCAAGTCGTCACGTCAGGGTCCTGGGTTCAAGCCCTGTGCTGAGCTCCATGTTGGGCATGGAGCCTACTAAGGAAGGAAGGAAGGAAGGAAGGGACAAAGGAAAGAAAGAAAGAAAGTTTGGCCTGGGGAAGTATACAGTATTTAGCTCAAGAAATTTAGTTTAGTAAAATGTAGTAAATTCATTCTGGAACTCAAACTGCACCCAGTATAATGAATGCATGGCACTGTTAGTAGGCATTATGGTAATTTTGCCAACTGCAGAAAAAAAAAAAGAAATGAAGTCTTCCTCAAGGATACAAACATCTATATTTAGCAGAGAGAAAATAGCAAACCAATGCTCTGACTTTTGGAAAGCATAGCATGCAGGTTTTCTTGTACCTAATAAGCACTTAGTAAGTACTTTTGCTATTTTTTATTGACTGGGGACCTACTCTATAGCGGACTCTTTGGTCCTTTATGACTTACAGTCAACAAAGCACTGGTTCAGTCATTTCTGAATGTACTCAGATCCTCAACCTTTTCTTTGGTGTATGGTGTCTGGTGACTGCCTGAAAACTAAACTCTATTATTTATTGAAGTTTTCCCTCTCCTAGTCACCGCCTTAGCTTGTCTGCTCTTTCTAGCCTCACCGACTAATCCCCATCTTAATTTACTGAGTGCATTACTCTTCCAGAGGCATCCAGGCACGCCCTGACAGAGAACACTATCACCTCTAGCTCGCCACACCCTGTCTCTTGCTTCAGTTCTAAGTTTCTGTAGAGCCCAGTTCCTCCCTGAAGTTTGCTTTTTCTTTTCTCAGGCATCTCTTCCTCTCTTTGCTCCTGCGCCCGTATCTGCCCATTATGTAAAATGGAAGCTCCATTTAATTCTTTATCTCCACAGCTGATTGTCACTATGTTTTTCTGTCTTTCCTGATGGTAAAATCAGACAATTTTTTATGCAATTAAGAAAGTTTATTTTCTGGTAATTATTTATGCATACCTGTTTAGTATTTAGTATGAGCCTCTCATACACACGTTTTTTTTTTTTTTAAGATTTTATTTATTTGACAGAAAGATCACAAGCAGGCAGAGAGGCAGGCAGAGAGAGAGGGGGAAGCAGGCTCCCTGCTGAGCAGAGAACTCAATGTGGGGCTTGATCCCAGGACCCTGAGATCATGACCTGAGCCAAAGGCAGAGGCTAACCACTGAGCCACCCAGGTGCCCCACATGTTGTTTTTAAGTGTCAGGATTTACAGGTTCACTGGGAAGGGTGCAAAACTTTGAAACAAATGTAGGTTTATACTCCTGGAATTCATAGCACAGTATGGGAAGACAGCCAGACGAGTCCACTTAAAATGGATAGGGACAAGATTTACTCTTTTAAAACTTTCATATGTATGGCTAGGTGGAGGAGATGAATTATTTGTCAAGCAGTTGGCTTGGATAACAGCAAACAGTAGTTAAGAATTGTGCTACACAGGAAGGACATCTGCCTTGTACAATGTACCTTAAGTACTAAGGCCTGAGTCAAACCCGTTCTCAGAAGGGTACAAGTGATTTCTAAGACCCAAACTTATTCTTAAAATAATTAAGTGATCTTGTTTATAGTCCAACTCAGTGAAACAAGCCAAGCATAATCTCTGTCTTAGTGTATTCTGGCTCATGAAATTTCCTCTCTCACCGTGGGACCAGTGCAACAACATATTTGGGTGTTAACATTTTTTCCAGATTGTAACCAGTCATAACAACTTGGGGTAGGCAAGCCTTTTTTTTTTTTTTTTAAAGGCAGAACTCATGATTTAAAACATCGATAAGTGTTAGTAACATAAAGTTTAACCTGACATGATTTCTCCCAGTGGGCTGTTCCACAGAGGTGGAATCTTGTTGGAGTTAATAAAAATCAAAATTCTCATGAGACTACTTACTGCCCATTTAAACTCAGGCTTATACTACCATTTTCAGAGGGGCTTAGAGTGAATATCATATACTCCAATTCAAGAGAATGTTTAACCTACATGGTTTTTCACAATTGTGAGTCGTGATGAGAACCAGGAAGGACATCCCCTCATTACCGGAGGTCATTACCGGAGGAGGGAAAGAGGCAAAGAGAAAAGGTGGCCCCCAGTGCCCGTGTGCTGGGCCTTATCTGTGCCTCTAGCTTTCCAGATGTCCAGGAACCCCATCTCCCCAGAATCATTCACTCTGATTTGGTTTTTTATAAGATGAATTCTCTTTCACCTCAAATGCAGATTCTCTATCTTTCCTTCTTTTTCTCAATCTTTCTCTCTCCTCTCTCCCTCGGTCCCTCCCTCCCTTCCCCACCCCGCTTCTTGGCTTGCAGAAGGTTGACTCAGTCGGATGGGTCGCATCAGTACTCATCACCTTCATTGGTCCCCGCAAATGCCCTTACATTGGCTGTGCCCTCTCACTTGACACCGCTACCCTACAGGCAATACTTTTCAGTGTTTTATGCATATCCTCTATTTGTATAAATTATTGCAAAACACATACTATTCTTTTGTGTGCTTGTGTGAGGGCTTATAGCTCTCAATATGCATTTTTTTTTTTTGCTTTTTTGGGGGGTTTTTTGCCCTTTTTTTTTTTTTGCTTGCTTTATTTTTTTAATGCAGCTTTGACTGTTCATAATCCATCCATTTTACTATATGTCCGTCTAGTTAGTTGCTTCCTTTTGCTGCATAGATTTCACAGAATGCCTCCATAGAGCCTCTCCATTCCCCTGTGACAAATACCTAAATTGCCTTCCAAATCCCGAATGTCACAGATAATGCCACAGTAAACATCTTTATAGAGTTGGAATGAATCCCAGCAAATGGTTACAAGGAATCACAATGTAGAAAAACCTCTGTCTTACTACAAACTATATAACAGGACCTGGGTTGAAACCCATTGTGAGAAGAGAACAAGGGATTTCAAGGTCAAAGTTCAGTCTGTAAAAGCTCAATTCTGTACAGTGTGTGACCATTGAAATCTCCATTCGGTTAGTAGTTAATTAATGACTGATGGAGATTTCTTAAATGCCCAGAACCAAGAAGTCTTCTGGTCTTGGTGGAAGAGGGTTGTGTGTGTGTGGGGGGGGGGGGGGGGGTGTTTGATCTGTGTATGTGTGTTGGGGGCATGCATTCAATATTAAGGCAGCTTGCAAGTCAACCTTAGCGTTTACTTCCAGTTTGTGTGCGAATTTTAAAGCCAGCCAGAAGAGAGAGTTTAGGGACCTCTCAGATCTTTCTGGGGGCATATGCATAACCCTGAACATTGGGGTGATGTTTTAGAACCCCAGGAATAGGTCAGAGCTTTCAGAGTAATCTGTGGATATCTTATTCTCCAGACCTTCCCTTAACATTTCTGAGTAGGCTCTTATTTGCCCCAACTGGTATCCAGCCTTAAGCGACTGCATTATTTTTTTTTAAGATTTTATTTATTAAGAGAGAGAGAGAGCATTAGCAGGGGAAGGGTCAGAGGGAGAAGCAGACTCCCCGCTGAGCATGGAGTCTGACATAGGGCTTGATCCCAGAACCCTGAGATCATGACCTGAACCGAAATCAAGAGTCAGATGCCTAACCAACTGAGCCACCCAGGTTCCCTAGAATTATTTTTTTAAGGTTTATTTATGTGAGAGAGAGAAGGACAGAGAGAATGAGTGAGCATGTGCAAGCAGGAGGGAGAGGCAGTGGGAGAGGTAGAGTCTGGTTTTTTTTTTTAATTTAACCTTACTGAAATTCAATTAATTAACATGTGGTATGATATAAGTTTCAGAGGTAGACTTCATTGATGTATCAATTGTATATAGCACCCTGTGCTCATTATAGCATGTGCGCTCTTTAATTCCCATTACCCAGTGACCCCATCCCCCCATCACCTCCCCACCAGCAACCCTCAGTTTGTTTCTTATGGTTGAGGGTCTCTTAGGGTTTGTCTCCCTCTCTGATTTTTGTACTTGTTTTGTTTTTCCCTCCTTTCCTCTATGTTCTTCAGTTTTGTTTCTTAAATGAATGAAATCATGTGATAATTTTCTTTCTCTGAATGACTTATTTTGCTCAGCATAATACCCTGTAGTTCCATTCACATCATTACAAATGGCAACATTTCATTCTTTTTGGTGGCTGCATAATATTCCATATATATATCTATATACATAGATATATATATATATACACACACACACATATACATACACACACACACATACCACTTCTTCTTTAACTATTCATCTGTCGATGGACATCTGGGTTCTTTGTATAGTTTGGCTTCTGTGGACATTGCTGCTATAAACATTGGGATGCACGTGCCCCTTTGGATCACTACATTCGTATCTTTGGGGTAAATACCCAGTAGCACAATTGCTGAGTCATAGGGAAGCTCTATTTTTAACTTTTTCAGGAACTTCCATACTGTTTTCCTGAGTGGCTGCACCAGCTTGCGTGAGGGAGGGAGAGTCTTAAGCAGACTCACTGCTGAGCCTGAGCCCAAAGTGGGGTGGGGGGAGGCTTGATCTCATGACTCGGAGATCACAAACTGAGTGGAAACCAAGAGTCAGATGCTTAACCCACTGTGCCACCCAGGGGCCCCAGCAGCTGCAATATTAAACAGTAACTAAAACACACACACAAATCCTGGGGACGGGCTTTTCCCACAGAGTAAGCTTCAAGTCAGGTCAAAGAATAGCAAAGGGTATTTCCCCAGGGACCCATGAGACAAATAGTGACAATGCCCTGGCAAAGGAGCTTATCAAGGAGAACCACCTTCTATTAAGTCCTTGTGTTGGCAGCCAGACTGCTGGTTTTCAAGGTTACATGGGAACTTCGGAGAAAGGGATGGAAGCAGCACCAGTTAAATTCTACAGTCCCTACCCTTCTTACTGAGTTTTTGCAGTTTTTCTTCAATAGATTGCTTCTCAGAATTGGCAACCTGTGTTAACTCCCAGAGTTCTAAAAACATTGATTTTGACAAATTTGCTTGTACTTTCATTGATTTTATGGAAGAGCAGATTTATGGAGGTCTTCGTTCTACCCTTCCATATGTCCAAACCTTGCATTTTTATCTTAACTGCAAATCACTTCGCAAGACTCCTGTGGCTTCCTTGAGTCCATGTTCTGTATATATCAGCGCTGTGACTCCAAATTTCTACAGGGATCAGGTGGGTGGCATACATGAGAGTCGAATGTATGATAAAGATCTGAGGAGGGATGGGTTCACAAGCCCATCTCAGGGAGTGGCTGCCCTCAGGTCCGTGGGGACATGAACCAAATACTCTCCATTTAACCAAAACAGCAAGAAATCCAGATTTTTTTTTAAAAAAGGAAATGCCTATGATTTATATAGTATACATTATTAGATGATGTCAGATAACACACTTCTGTGGACCAGGTCCCTCTGAGTCCCTGATTTGTCCCTTAATTAGCAAGTCCCTTATTAAAGATTGGTGATGATACGAATGAGGCATTGTCTTCATCGTTCTTTTTTCTCATGGGAAATACTACGAAACCACATGCTCTTCTTCATGATAATTTTTCTCTTTTGTGATGCTGGCAAATTTTTTATAAGCCCCATCTTAGAGATTTTGCTTACAGCTCCTTTTGATAATGAGAGGTGTCTCCTTCTGGGATTTTCTGATAGGATGACTTCTGGGTAACTCCCCTTACCTTCAGCCTCTCCGTATGGTCTGAATGTGTAGACCTGGGTGAAACTCTGTGTTTTTATCAACAAAGTAGTTGGTTTTACGATAGAAGTCTAGAAGAGGTCAGCACATTAAAGAAGATCGGTTCTGATGGGATTTTCGTATGAGCTTCCCACATTTTTCTGCTGTTACCAGCTGAGCTCACCTTTTTGAAATATTCAGGGCTCAACCACACAAGGACCACACTTCGTGTGAAGAAAGGTGAAATCCACACAGAGGAGCAGCCATCTTTGCCTTCGTGCAGGACCTTGTTTAAACCATCTCATACCTGACAGATCTGTTTTCTGGGCTCCTCTCAGTCAGTCCTTCTAGAAAATGATAAATACTGTGCTGTGTTCACCTAACTCTAAAATGTGACCATTTGTCCCAACACCTTGTGAGTATTTAGTAAAGGCAAGCAGGTAGTTTTCATTCTGGGCAAACATAGATGAGGTTATCTTCTGTCTGACCTTACCCAGGCTGGGGAGTCCCCTATGAGTTTGTCTTTTTTCTTAAATGTGTTGATCCTTCCTGTGATCGGTGCCATTGCTCTTTGTTAAACCTTTTCAAATGCTCTAATAAGGCACAGTAAAATAGGAATTGCTCTGTGTCCTCCTCCCCATCAGATATTTATGCTTTTCTCTTTGGAGAGCATACTGTTAATGATAAAGTAATATTTCTTTGTGATGGGCCTAGTAATAACCCAAAGAAAGTATCTGTGCATAGAGTCACATATAGCTGGGTGTCTGGAGGAGATAGGTCCCTTCCTTCTGAAAGAAGGGACAAAAATTCCCTTTCCAATTTACTTCTCCTCTCCGAGACCTCCCTGGAAAAAATCAGTTTATTGCTTATTTCCAGCAAAGATCAGCTGGATGTTCAAACCTGTCAGTTTCTGAAATGGGTAGGAAGAGAGTAATGAAGTCTCTGAGAAATAAAAGTGAGTTTGAAGAGTAAAAGTCTAATCAAATTAATTTGTGAACAGGATCATTATAGGTTAGATCAAACACCTGCTTTTCTGAACGTGGGAGGAGCCAGAAAATACTCCTTTCTAGAATTATAAGTTGGACATCTGTAGCATAACTTGAAGAACCAAACTGCCAAAGACATGACCCGTTTTCCCAAATAAGCACCTTTTTTCAATGAGAAATAAAACTCAGTGTGTCAAGAGAAAAGAAGACAGGCCATGGACTGGGAGAAATTATTTGCTGGAGACCTATCTGATAAAGGACAGTTACCCAAAAATATACAGAGAACTCTCAAAACTGAAAAGGCAGACAAGGAAATCCATTTAAAAATGGGCAAAAGCCTTGAACTGACACCCCATCAAAGAAGAGGCAGAGTTGACAAAAATTGTGAAAATACATTCAACAACCTGTGTCCTTGGAGATTGCAGATTAAAGCAATGAGATACCCCTTCATACTAATTTGGAACAGCCACAGTCCAGAGCACTGACAGCACCAAATGCTGGTGAGGTTGTGGAGGAACAGGAACTCTCATTCATGTCTGGTGGGCATGCAAAGTGATACAGCTCCTTTAGGAGACCATTTGGCTGTATTGTAAAAAATTAAACATTCCCTTCCCATATAATCTAGTAGTCACACTCGTTGATATTTATCCAGTGGAGCTGAAAACTTATGTTTACATAAACCTGCACATGGATGTTTATAGCAGCTTGATTCATAATTGCCCAAACTTGGAAGTGACCTAGATGTCCTTCAGTAGGTGAATAGATAAATAAACTGTGGTCCATCTAGACAATATTATTCAGTGCTAAAAAGAAATGAGCTGTCAAGCTATGAAAAGACATGGAGGCAGCTTAAATGCATATCGCTAAGTGAAAGAAGCCAATCTGAAAAGGCTTCATGCTGTGCGATTCCAACTATATGACATTCTAGAAAAGGCAAAACTGTGAAGATAGTAAAAGGATCATTGGTTGTCAGGAAATTGGGTGAGGGGAGAGATGAATAGGCAGAGGATTTTTAGGGCGCTGAAACTATCCTGTAGGGTATCACTATGGGTACTTATCAGTCTACATATGTCTAAACCCAGAGAATGTACGACACCAAGAATGAAACCTAATGTAAACTATAGTTCTTGGGTGATGATGGCTTGTCAGGTAGGTTTAATCAATTATGACAATTGTACTGCTCTGGTAGGGGTTGTTTGTAATGCAGTAGACTGTACCTACGTGAGAACAGTGGTTTAAGAGAGCTCTCTGTACTTCCCACTCAGTTTTTTTGTGAACCTAAAAAATTAAGCCTCTTTATACAAAATGATGTATACCACAGAGACATGATGTTAGGCTCAAAAAATGGGAAATGTTGGAGTGCCTGGGTGGCTCAGTAGGTTAAGGCCTCTGCCTTCGGCTCAGGTCATGATCCCAGGGTCCTGGGATCAAGCCTTGCATTGGGCTCTCTGCTCAGTGGGGAGCACTTCCTTCTCTCTCTCTCTCTGCCTGCCTCTCTGCCTACTTGTGATCTCTCTGTCAAATAAATAAATAAAATCTTAAAAAAAAAACCAAAAACGGGAAAAGCAATTATTAACATTCCAATAATCATCCAAAAGCTTGTTTGTATCCTTATCCCAAGTAGGTTTAAGTCTTAGTAAACATGAAAATCATGAAAGTAGTTGGGCAAATGGGCAGGACCTATGATAAGCACCTTCCAAGTGGGAAATACTGAGTTCTTCTCTCATGGGGTATTTGAAAACATTTGTCTTCTCTCCTTTTCATCTCAAAATGTGAGTACATTCATCATCCCTTTTATTTCTTCACATTTTGCACCCATGTATTTTTTATAAAGATAGCAATGCCAAGAACAAAAGCATTAATCTATTGGTAGCTGATGTGGGACAATTAATTAAAGCTTTTAAGTTAGGATCAATTTCTCAAAACCCCACCCCTGTGACGGGCACTGTATTTCACTAGTCTTTCCAAGGCTTGACTCTGCCCATTTAAGAAGAAGAAGAAAAAAGTCTAGCATCTGCTTATAATTTGGAGCTATTACATGTGGAAATAATAGTTTTGGATGAGGACATGTGAACCTCCTGTGTGAATGCCTCCTTTCCTCCCTTTAGTTGATCAAAAGGCTGTTGTAAATCTTTTTTTTCTTTATAACTCAGAGGCAGCAACACTGCATGGCATTCTTAAGCTCCCACTCCCCCCACACCCAGAACTGATTATATCTGAAGTAGTTTTATCCCACTAGGGAATTTTTTGACCCTAAGATGATTTCATTTACTGTTCCTCTCAGATTTTCTCTTCCTGCCATTCTAGTTAAACTGGAAGCTTTGGGTCTACAAGGTAAGTCCCCAGTACCTGAGAGTTAGCCAGACTGTCTTAAAAGGTTGGAGGTATTAAAAGGTTACCTTAAAAGGTTCTGGCATTGAGACACCCAGGAAAGAACTTAGATCCCTTTATGGATTTAATTCTCCAACCTGAAGGGGGTAAAACTGTCTGAGGAAAGGTGTAGCCACAGGGGCTTCACAGACTATAACCAAACTGGAAAGGGAACATCCTTTTCTTGATGGCCCTGGACCAGATCACTCTTAGATGATTCAAATAAAAAAGACAAGAAATAGCAAGTGTTGGCAAGAATGTGGAGAAACCATATGGTAATTGTCTTTCTGTGCTTGACTTATTTCACTCAGCACAATCCGCACCAGTTCCATCTATGTTAAAAGCAAATGGTGGGTATTCATCCTTTCTGATGGCTTATGTACAGAACATAAGGAGTAGCACGGAGGACTACAGGGGAAGGGAGGGAAAACTGAATGGGAAGAAATCAGAGAAGGAGACAAACCATGAGAGTCTCTGAACTCTGGGAACCAAACAGGGTCACAAAAGGGAGAGGGGTGGGGAGATGGGGTAACTGGGTATTCGGTATTAAGGAGGGCACGGGATGTGATGATCACTGGGTGTTATACTCAACCACTGAGTCATTGAATGCTGCATCAAAAATGAATGATGTACTATATGTTGGCTAATTGAACATGATTAAAAAAATGTGGAGAAAAAGGAACCCTTGTATACTGTTGTTAGGAAGGTAAATTGGTACAGCCACTGTGGGAAACAGCACAGAGGTTCCTCAAAAAGTTTAAAATAGAAATACCGTATGATCCCATAATTCCACTATTGGGTATTAATCCAAAGAAAATGAGAACATTGATTTGAGAAGATATATGTACCCCCACATTTATTGCAGCATTGATTTGCAGTAGCTCAGATATGGAAGCAACCTATGTGTCCATCAAGAGATAAATAAATGAGGAAAATGGGATACACACATATATACATACATACACATATATACAGGATGGAATATTATGCAGCCATAAACAGGGATGAGGTCATGCCATTTAAGACAACGTGGATGGACCTAGAGAATATTATACTAAGTGAAAGAAGTCAGACCGAGAAAGACAAACACCATATGAATCCACTCATGTGAAATCTAAAAAAAACCCCAAATAAGCAAAAAGTAGAATCAGATCTATAAATACAGAGAACAAACTGATGGCTACCAGAGGGGAAGGTGATGGGTGGTTGGGCAAAATGGGTGAAGGGGAGTGGGAGATCAGGCTTCCAGTTATGGAATGAATAAGTCACAGAATACAAAACACAGCATAAGGAAGTTAGTCAAGGACACTGTAATAAGGATGTAACAGGACAGATGGTAGCTATACTCATGGTGAACATAGCATAATGTATAAACCGTAAAATCACTAAGCAGTATCCTAAAACTGATGTAACATTGTGTGTCAACTGTACTCCAAAAAAAGAAAAAGAAAGAAAGAAAAAGAAGACTATTATCATCTGACATACACAACAACAAACAGATTACTTTATAAAACGTAAACTCTGAATGTGGGTTTGCTTTGTATTTAGGTAAGCCTTTTGGTTCAGTCATAATCGGGCACTTTCTCTCCACTTCCTAGGGAAGATTAAAGAGCACAAGTCCATTTGTACCCCAATGTTTATAGCAGCAATGGCCATGGTCGCCAAACTGTGGAAAGAACCAAGATGCCCTTCAATGCCCTTCAATGGACCACCAAGATGTGGTCCATATACACTATGGAGTATTATGCCTCCATCAGAAAAGATGAATACCCAACTCTTGTAGCAACATGGACAGGACTGGAAGAGATTATGCTGAGTGAAATAAGTCAAGCAGAGAGAGAGCCAATTATCATATGGTTTCACTTATTTGTGGAGCATAACAAATGACATGGAGGGCATGGGTAGATGGAGAGGAGAAGGGAGTTGGGGGAAATTGGAAGGGGAGGTGAACCATGAGGGACTATGGACACTGAAAAACAACCTGAGGGTTTTGAAGGGGCAGGGGGTGGGAGGTTGGGGGAACCAGGTGGTGGGTATTAAGGAGGGCATGTATTGCATGGAGCACTGGATGTGGTGCAAAAACAATGAATACTGTTATGCTGAAAAGAAATAATAATAAAAAAAAAGAGCACAAGTCCACAATGGGCACCTTTTAGAGGCTTACAGGGGTTGTATATCCTAATGTTTGAATAGTGCTAGATTTTACAGTTTGTAGAATTAGGACCAGAATCTGCTTATCCAAATAACCTCACAGATAATCTTGGGGCTATGGTTTTCTTAATATGTCGCATTTCTTCATGCTTTTATAGACTTGATACATATAGTTGCTGATGATTACCAATACAGTGGATGAGAACTTAGTAAAATAGAAATGTTTACCTAGCTCACAAAGGGAAAAGATGGTCAAATATTTATCCGCTATAGAGCACATTAAGCCACACCTCTTCCTGGTGACTCAGTCCCTCACCACTCTCTAAAATTTGTTAAAATAATAAAAATGAATATTTTCATAAAACACTAACAATGTTAAAATGGTATTGTCCAGTGGTCACACAGGGGGAGATGCACTTTGGCTTTGAGGGGTTTTATGGAGAGGAAGTCACATTCCTATTACTGACTCAATTTGTGTATTAATTCCATATTTTTTTGACATTTTATTTCTAGCACTTGAAAAACAGCTAAGAATAATCCTGTCTTTTACCTACTTCATAAAATCATTCTGTATCTTGAACCCAACACTTTTGAGTACCCTGAAGAAAAGTGACATAGAAACAGGCCTATCTCCTTTCCCAGTCTTCATTACTTATTTTATTTTTCTTGGTTTCTGATAAGATTCTTGCCAAGTGATTAAATCGAGAGAAACATCTACACATGTTCTGTTCAAATGTATTTGCCATCGATCATCTTACGTACGGTTGAGACCACCCAAGGCAATCACTCCCCTTTCTTCTTTTTCATGATGCATGTGCTATTGAATAAAAGAAACAAATGAATTACAGATTAGGATTGGAACCATATTTTCTAAAATGTTCTTAAGCAGGAAACCATAAGAAAAATGTGAAAGGCTTTTTGTTTTTCCCCCTTCCTTTTTCCAGTCTCGAAGCTGTGGACTGAGGCCGCGTGCTCTAAAAATGGTCGATTTGTATGATGCTAGGGGAAAATTATATGGTACATTTCTTTTTTTTTTTTTTTTAAATTTTATTTATTTATTTGACAGAGAGAAATCACATGTAGGCAGAGAGGCAGGCAGAGAGAGAGAGAGAGGAGGAAGCAGGCTCCCTGCTGAGCAGAGAGCCCGATGCGGGACTCGATCCCAGGACCCTGAGATCATGACCTGAGCCAAAGGCAGCGGCTCAGCCACTGAGCCACCCAGGCGCCCCGTTACATTTCTTTTTAAGTTATACTCTTGTTCTCCCCCTTCTTGCTTTATCTCTACACTGCGTGTCTCTATGGTGGATGGATTTCCTCATTCTCTGCCAAATTTTAAGAGTAGAGGTCATTTGCATGACACTGAGACACGGTTGCCATTTCGTCTCTGGAGAGGCACCAAGAATGCCCATCTGTGAACTTCTTCCTTCCCTTTCTGTCTTCCCAGCTGTCCAGTCCTTCCTAAAGAGAAGGATCATACGACTAAATCCAGGGGATATTCATGGGCTGGCTTCCAGAAAGTTGAACTTTTTACACTAGAGAAGGGAGAGGAACAGAGTGTCTGGGGCTTTCTTTGTTCTGGAGTGATGGGATGGTACCCGCTTACCACAATTACCCACCCTTCCATCTCCAGGCCCTCTCCAAGGATCCTTTCCTGCTCTAGCTGGGATCTGTTCAAGACTCACCTTTTTCTTCATATTTAGATACAAACACATTACAATTGGAAAAGTTGGCTCAAACACAGTTCATTTCTCAGCGGGTCAGGGAAGCATTTCCTCAACTTTTAGACTGGACTCTTCTAGCCCCTGTTACGTATCTCTCAGACATTCACCGTCCTACTGAAAGGGTCTGATAATACATCTGTCTCTTACGTTATTAATTCCTAGGATGTGGTGTGCATTGGGCACCATATAACTCCAGAGTAACCATTCATACCTTAGACTTGTGTGTTTCTCACAACACTTTTCAGTTCATTGGCAATAAAGCATCTTGTGAAAAGGGTGGCATCTGCTAGATCTTCTGATGGTGGCATCTGAACTGGTCCCAGGGCTGGTCTTTTTCTTTGCTTTATCCTTACAGTAGTGAACTTGACAAAGTAACATGAAATTTCAACAAAAACTTTATAGGGTAATTAGACAAATGAACATACTATGCTTATAATAAGAACTTCTCAATCAGCATTAAGGTGCATTCCAAACCTGTGTTCCCCTTCCGAATATTTCTCCAAGTGGCTGTGTGAGTACATATCTTTGTGTCATTTCCTCTGGTTTGGGTGTGTCTACATGGAGTCATGTGTTCCCAAGTTTGGGCCCTTTTTTACCCCCGTTCATTTACCCTGCTCCCAGACCTGTCACCTATCAACAACAGAAGGCCATAAATTGAACTGGCTTCTGGTATTGTTCAAAACGGATGCAGCTTGGCCTTAAGCTTCCCTCTTAAAATGCTAGTTTGTTAGTAAAACATCAATTAAGATCCCCTTAGACCCATTAAAGCTAGTGGTGTTTTAATTAGGTTCAGTCAACAGGATTGATTACAAGTCAACAAGAACGGTTTTGGTGAGGTGAACTCACAGTTAATACGTTTGGCTGGCTTTCCAAATGGTGGTGTGAATTTAATGAATATAAGCCTACATTTGTTCAAACGTTTTATCACCCTTTGCTGTCAACATGCAAATTGTGGCATTTAATAAAAACATGATAATAAAAGGTGCACACCTAATACTGAATAGGCCTGCATATATGGTTACCAGTAAATAAACTTTCCTAATTACATCAGAATTATTTTTGAATAACAAGTGAAGTAGGTAAAAATGGCCTACCCTTAAAATAACTATACTATTTCTTGCAACTGGAAGGAAAATTATTTTTAATGTCCTATATTTTTAATTAAGAAAGACATGGTTAATATAAGTAAAATCATATAAAAATGTGTAGAGAACTAAATATTCTTCTCACCATTGACATCCCTGAAATAACCCAGTGTGTACCTGCCATTATTTTTCCCATTCAAATGTAAATCCGGATACAGGATTGTTGATAAAAATGAGATCCTACTGTAAATGTTTTTCTCCTGCCTGTATCTCTTATGAGTCCATGTTTAATAGAGAGCCATCAGGAGAGTGGGTAGAGAACCAAGTTATTTTTTCTCTGCCTACATTCTATAGAATGGATATATTATTATTTATGGAACCATTTTCTTACTATTGGGTATTCAGATTACTTGCCATAATGAATGGCGAGCCCATAAATATCCTTTGTCTTTATGTACTGTCACTTTTTACTCCTCTAATAAGCTCTAAAATTGAATGTCTGGGTCAAAAAGATACATATTTAAAATGTTTTTAAGTATTCTGCTGAGATAATTTTTGCCAAAGTTCTAATAGCAGGCAATTTTCAGACTAATTCTTAAATTTCCCAGATAAGTCTAGATCACTTGAAGAAATTGCCATTTAGAGAGTTGTTTTTAAAAAACAACACAAAATAGAGAACAAAACTCCATGATACTTTTCTCTACGAATCTATATTTACTGTTGTTTTTCCTAAGAGACTGAATTATCTAAAAAAGTAGAAATACATGTAACTCCTATAATTATGATTTGAGATGTGTAATTTTACCTCAGAACATTAAAAAAAAATGTTCAAGTTTCATTAAATCAAGCAACTAAATATGAAATGCTAAATGCTCTACCTCATTCCAAACAGTGTTATGTGTCACTTCCATATTCGTTATTAGCAGGTTAGGGTATTATGCTAAGGAATTCCCTTGGACTCCCACTCTGATGGTTAAATTCTCACTTCACTGCAGTAGGTCTATTCTGTGACCTCAAGAGGGAGAATTCTCTGGTGGGTTGCATAATAAGCAAGCTAATTTACATTCAATTGGTGTTTCTGAATGTGTGTTATATTTACCTCTAGTAGGATGCAAAATTAATTTAGTCGTAAGAACATAATAGCAATTGTCCTGGAAGTTTAGCTCTTTTAACAGGAACTCAAAGAAACCTAGCTAGAATATCAAACCCCTGATGTCATATATATTTATGTTTATAGATATATACATCTGTGTATATATACACATACTCATATATTTGCGTACATATATGTATAATGTATAATTTATTTAATATAAATATTAAAGTAAGTTAAAAAATGAATTTACTGAAAGAAAAATATTAAGGTACAAGTGATGTATGTGTATATGTGTATATATATATATATATATATAAACAAAATATCTTTTAAGTACTTTCCATGAGCCAGATGTTGTTTCAAGTGCTGGAGGTAAAATGAAACCTTCAATCCAGTAAAAATTGTAAAGCCGAAATAAAAACCACTGAAATTAGGGGAAAGCTCCAAAAATATACACAGCTCTGATTTCATTTTCCACTTGAATGCTTAAATCTCATTTGTATAAACGTTTTATTACATAACAGCGCTGCACGGCTAACAGCCTCTCTCACTTTTGCAAACCGAAGTACGGTAACTGACACAACCGTACACAAATTGTGTATTGTCCAAACACCGTGGTTTCTTTCTCACTGTTGTAACTGGAACCGGCAGGCGGATAGGTTGGGAGGCCATCCTAATACCAGCAGTTTTGGGGTGGTAGCTGATAGAAGCCCTGTCCTGTTCCCCAGATGGCTTAAAGTGAACCCTGAAAGTTGTCTTCATTCCCGACTGCTGGGAAAGGAAAACAGAGCATGGCCCCTGAGTATGGGAGGCTTTGTCATCAAAGCCCGAATCTGGCTTGCAACTCTTCCACTCCTCATCCTTTGGATCAAACTCACTCAGGAGGCCCCCTGCTAACTTCAAGAGAGGCTACAGCAAGTAGGCTAGCTATGGCCAGGAAAAGAGAGGGAGCAGCCAGTCATCTCTGCCACCATGGGGACTCAAATATGAAGGCAGTCTTCAGAGTTGGTCTTGGACCACCTAATCCTGGAATAATTAAGAAGGTAAATTTAGGTTATACATACAATAAACAGCATAATACACACATATATGATTATCCTTTGGTTCAGGATACCATGGAAGTATTTTTTTTAATGACAAACATAACATGTATTTTCCAAGATGTCTAAACCATGAGCCCTTCTTTCTACAGCCATACATCTCCATTGATGAAATTGTTCTTCTCCTACATTCTCCCAGCTGTTTTCTACCTCTACCCCCTGGTGGTTGCTTGACTCTCCAAGTCCAGGAGGACCTTCTCATGACCAAATTCAGTGGATTCTTCTTATCATTCTCTTTTTTCTTTTTTCATTATTGACTCCTCTTCCTCTTACTAGTTTTGTAGGAAATGTTATTAATGTTTTGGTAACACCAAGAGCCTCAAACACAATAGAAAATACTACATGCAAGAATTAGTGTAATAAACAAATACTAACTCAGTCTTCATAACTATCTTATGGGGGTATACCTTTATTAACCCTATTCATAAATGAAGACACCAAAACATAGAGAAGTTACATGGCTTTCTCAAGGTCCCACAGCTCATCAGTGATGGGACTGAGGTTTAAACCCGAGCAGCCAGTCTTCAGGGTCTGTGCTCTCATCTTTACTTCATTTCTATTTTGAGCCAAATTCTGCTGAATTAAGGAAACTTAATCAGAGTTAATTTATGGCAAACTCGTTTAATTCAGATTTTTCTCAAATTAGAGCTCTTCCCATCTTCTCCTTCTCCTCTGGATTTCGGGGAGGTTCCATGGAGTCTTATGTGAAGTCAGGGCTTAGAGGGCACGGGAAGGATCTGGTGCCCATTCCTCACCAGTTCACGCTGGCGTTAACACAGTAACCTGAATGTTCATGGTCATTTCTACTCCTCTGCCCTGCGTTCTGTCATCCCGGGCCTGCTTATTTTCCATACTTCCGCAAGGAAGTACACACTGCTTGAGTCTCAGATGTCTCCATGTTTTCTCACGTTCTAGGTTTTCTCAGACCTCACTTTTTTGATCCACCTCCTTGTCAAGGTCCTGTGCAGACCTCAAAACCCCAGAAGGCCAGCCACCTTCCACAGCCAGAAAGGAACTGCATATGTTCTCTGAGCTCTGAAGTTGCTGAACATAGCTGGTGGCGTGTGCATGCTTCCCATGATTCAGATCACGACAAGCGGCAACTCTGCCTCTCAGACCCCCAGGATCTAACTCTGTTGTTCCTTCCCTTCCCCTCATTTGCATTGTTGGTAAACTCTCCTCCTCTGATCTCTGAGAAGTTTCCTCTTTTGCCTTCTTTTCTATCCTGTCCTCCCTAGCCTATACTTCTGTGGCTCTGGTGGGTGTTTTCTTTCTCCTCGACTCCGTTTCTTCTTGCTGACTCGAAGGCACGGGCCACTCCTGATCTCTACTCCTATTTCACGCCATCTTCTCCCTCCTGTCTATGGCTTCACCAGTCCTGTCTTCCTGACTCCGAAATCTAAATCTCTGTTCTTTGTTTTTCTCCCAAACTCCAGTCCTGATCCCTATCTACCTAGCGGACCTCTTTACCCGGACACTAGGCTTCAAACCAAACCGACCATCTTGTTTCAAAACCTGATAGAAAGTTCCAGCTGTTCTTGGTCATGTGTATACTTCCAGGATTAGTAGGGCCTTCTAGTAAATAGGCACCTGGTATTTGTTGAAGGGATGAATGAATGCTTATCGAAGGCCTGATAACTTCTGTTTCTTCTACTAGAGCACCTCTGTTATCATCCCCTTCTTCTCTTTCACCTTTCAAGGTGATTATTATAATAGGAGGAACAGGGTGTTGTAGTTAGTCTCCATTGGATTGTTTGATTTCCTGAAGCTGACCATCTCTATCCTACTAATGTCTCACTGTCAATTTAATTGGTTTTCTAATTGGGCTTCATTGGTTCAAGATTGTTCCTCTTGCTTTCAAAAGCTTGCCTTCTGGTGGCTTTCATGGGATTAGAGATCCAGGTTCTTCAGACCTCTCTGGTTTTCTCCAACCCAGGGCTCAGGACTCCATCCTCCTCTAGATGGTGATTCTGACAGAGGTCCAGAAATTTTGCAGAATATGTTAGTCAGCAGGCACCATAGAAACAGATTCAATAAGTTGTGTTTGTGTGTGTGTGTGTGTGTGTGTGTGTGTGTGAAGAGATTTATTATAAGGAATTGATTCACATGATTATGGAGGCTGAGAATTCCTAAGATCTGTGGTGGGCAACCTGGAGACCCATGAAAGCAAGAGTATAAAGGTCTTAGACACAGGAGAGTCAGTGTTGTAATTGTCATCTGAGGTCAAGTCCAAAGGCAGGAGGAGACGGGTGTCCCAGCTGCAAGATAGGCAGAGAGAGAGAGAGAAGAGAGTCTCTATTACTAAGCCTTTTTGTTCAGTTCAGGCTTTCAGCAGATTGGAGAAGGCCCACCCACATTGGGGAGAGCAGTCTGTTTTACTCAGTCTACCAATTTATATGTTAATCTCATTCCAAAACACCCTCCCAGACACACCCAGAATTATGTTTAACTAAATACCTGGGCACCTTAGAGCTCAATCAAGTTGACACATAAATTGAGCCATCATAGGAATGTGCGATATTGCTAAGAAGTAGCCCCCAGTGTGTTCAGTTGATTTCAACGTGGTAGACTGTGTTTGGCTCACATGTATTCCTGTATTATACTTCACTAATGAATGTACTTTATTCAGTCTATCAATGGACATCTAACATATTCTTTTTTTGTTTTTAGTTATAAGAAGTGCAGCCATGACCCTCACTATTCCTCTTCTCCTGTCAATGCTTTAAAATTCTTCCTATATGAGTTTCCCAAATCATCACAAATTGACTACCTGAGTCTGTAGCAGGAGGCAAGCATGACAGCTGAACTTCACACTCCCCTCTGAAGATTCTTTTTTATGGGGAAGAGTGCTGCCAAGTACCCTTCCATAGAAGTCTATGTTCTTCTGTCCTGACAGCCTGGGGAAATAGAACTTCTCACAAAAGCGACCACAGTGAAAAAACAGGGCGTGATGGGATGGAGTAGTGTTTGCAAACGCAGCCCAGAAGAAAAGAATAGGGAGAATCGGGGAAAGAACCTGAAAATAGGCTTCGTGGCTGAATAGAGGAGTGAACTGGAAAATCCGCTTCACTGCTCTGAATCTCAGTTTCTGTATCTATAAAATGGGACAGTACCGATTGCCTGCCAGGATTGTTAGGGGAGTGAAAGTAACAATCTAATATTGGTAGGTACCAGGATATTAGTCGAAGTCATCTCTTTTCCTTGCCTTTTTGCTCCATTTCCAAAAAGGTAATTGATGGCCAAGCATTTTAGGTCATGGGTAGAGGAAGGTAGATATTTTCCCTAGATGTATGGTCATGGACGCGTACCAGTACATTTTGAGTGGAATTATAGCCAGGCACCCAGGATTTCTCTGTAAGCAGAATGTAAATACCGTTCCTAGAGATGTTCCTCATTGTTTGCCAGAATTCATTACCGGAGAGTTTCCAAAGCACACTCCACTATGTCAAGGCCAGTAAGTGCGACTTCGGCTTTTCAAAGAACTGAACTGTCCAAAGTTGAGCAAGTTATTAATGACTTCTTTTGAGATCGTTGCTGCCAATGTGGTTTGAGACTAGTGGAGCCACAGGCACTTTAGCCCCTAGGCTGTCTGCCTTAAGTGGCCGAATGGCACTCGATCATGTGCCCATTTGTGGCTGCCCTGACTCTGACAGTGGGCATCATATTTAATGGCTAACTAAAAGGTCCTTTTTCCTTCAGACCTGACTGGAAAAGAGAAAAGCACATACTTAATACTACGTCAAGCCACCGGGGGACACCAATCAGGGAAACTGACACATTGAACTTTTAAACTCAGATTTTTAAGCTTGGAATAACCATTTGGGTGAATGTGATTCCCCAGGCTAGAAACTGGGAAAGATTTGCCCCCTTAAGAAATCAGTATGTCATTTCTTAAAATGGGAAAATTGTTGGAACTGTATTTCCTTGGTGCAGTTCCCCTGTTATTTGGTAAAATTTGCCCGCAAATCTGAATGGTGGGGACTTATTTTGTTCTGTTTTGTCAAGTGTCCTGTCAGCTCTTTCAGGAGTAAACATACTGTTCCTGTGAGATCCCAAATACTTAGGATTTCAACAGCAGGATTATGATATCATCAGTAGAATACTAGCCTGAATCTCATGGACTGATCAGTGAAAGAATATTCATCGAGTGCTTACCATGCGCCATGCATTAGATGGAAGAAGCATGATGGTAAAGGAAATATCCTTGCTCTTGGGAATCTTCAAAACTAGTCTGTGATGAGAGAAGGAAAGGAAATAGACACATCCGCACGTATACCCACTTTCACACCACACACAGGCATGGACCCATAGGTGGGCACACATACGTATGCATGTCTGTGTGTCCACACACATTCACCAACACACACAAATGTACAGTGTGCTGGAAATGACATACTACTCAGAACTCATTAAGCCTGAATTCAGATCCTAACTCTGTAGCTTATTGGCTCTGTGGTCTTGGACACATGAATTCACCTGTGATCATTTTCCATTACAGGGAGAAACTTTCAGATTAAAATGCAGTGCCATCTGAAGTGCCTGGTACTATGCATGGCAAAAAGAAGCCCTCGGGAAATTGAAATTAAGTTACTGAGGTTACTGAGAAATTACTGAGAAATATTCAGTGATACCATTTACCAAGTTGTGATGGGTTTTATGTAACAGATGAAAGCACATTATTGCGGGTAAATCACATTCTAGTTCTTTGCATCTGTGTGTTGACCTACGCTGTGTTGAATAATATAGAATAATTTTTTTGTTGTTGACCGAGGCTGTGATTTTTAAGAATATTTATCTTTCAGGGACGCCTGGCCTGCTCAGTCAGTTCAGCCTCTGACTTCAGCTCCGGGTCATGATCTCAGGGTCCTGGGATCCAGCCCATCTCCTGCCACCCCACTGTGAGTCTGGGCTCTGAGCTCAGCAGGAAGTCTGCTTCTTCCTCTCCCTCTGCCCCCACCCCCTCCGCCAAGCTCATGCTCTCTCTGTCTCTCTCTCAAATAAATATCTTTTTTAAAAAGAGAATATTTATCTTCTTTACTGATTACATGTGGCTTTTATCTTATTTCATCCTGATTTTTGACCTACCCTGTTCTGCCTCCTGCCTAATTACCTACCAATTACCATATATAATGGCACTTCAGGGAAGGGAGGAGGTTTTCACTAGAGTGGAGAATTTTAATGTAATGCAAACCCTCACTTTTATAGCCACAGATTTACTTGAAGCAGGGCATACCGATTACATATTGCAAAGTAATTTTTTCCTTAACTGTGGGTTATGCTTAAAACCATGGCATTGAACATGAATATATTTAATACATTTCTTGCAGTTTTTCTTAGCATGGTATCACTTATTTGAGGAATATAGTTCTGCTTTTCTCCTCTTAAGATGTAATTTTTCTCTCAAAAGTTTTCCAAGCTATCCAAATCTGGAGCAGGGAGGAAGGGGCTATACACTGGAAAAACTTAAGTATATTTTTCAAGGGAAAAGGTAAATAATGAAATCTGTCTTGTTTCTCCCTATGGAAAGTATCAAGAAAATAGGTTTCTGGAGATTTGAAAAAAATAAAATACATTTTAAAAGTTGGGGGGGGTAAAAGGTTGAGAAACAATTTATTTAAAATATTTATTTTCTGTTCTAAATTGAATATAATAGTTGATTCAACTGGTTTCTTAGGGAATAGAGCTATTTGGTTAATACATTTTATGTTATTTTTATTAACCCTAATCACTTAGCTTGTTAATGACAGGGAATCTTCTTTATTTATCTTTGTCAGAAAATCTTTCAATATGCATCACCTGTTTTTTCTTGTTGGGAGAATATAGTAGTTAACACAATTGTTGAGGTTTTTTTATTTTATTATTTTATTAAGAGTATTTCCATACTTAACAGATCATCGGTCTTATCATTATCACAAATTTCACCCTAATTTATTGGGCTAAAGAGAAACTTTACACTGGATATTATATTGTATATGCAAAAGGGTCAAGTTAGCTAAATTTTTAGGTGTGTGTTGACTAGTTTAAAGGTTAGGACTATCATTATAGGTGTGTGTGTGTGTGTGTAGCATCTGCACAATTCCAATAATAGCTAAAAGCAAGATATTAAAACTCTCTCAGCCCTAGTTTCTTTTTCTGCAAAAAGAGGAGGCTGGTTGGGAAAGCCACAGATCTCCATCACTGGATGTTGGGGACTAAAATAATCAACATCAAAATCTTTGTAAAGCACTATTCATTGTAAGAGTGTTAATCATTGCTTGAAAAATGTTTAGTTAGATCTTCCTTTCCTTGGACCTTCACAACCTTTATATGAATTTTTATAACATGTATGGCATTGCTATGCCTGAGTGATCTTATTTGTGAACTCATCTGCCTATTGGAATCTGTACTCTCTGAAAGAAATAATTCCCTTTATTCATCTTTGCATTTGCTTGCTGCCTGGTCCCAGAAATGCTGGAATGAATGCATGGGTGAAGATAGAGCCTAGAGGGTTTATGGTTCATCGTTATTACTTCTGTCATTGATCATTTACCCCTTCATTGTTTTATATTCTGCAACCCCCTAAGGGAGGTGAAGATAGGCTAGTATTTGGCCTTAGTAACAGGAAACAATAGGTTCCTAACTGGAGAGTTATAGGATTTGTTTAGGAAATTAATCATGGAAAGAGGATGGGAAGGAAGAAGATTTTTCATCTAAGAAGTATTAGGACCTCTCTCCTTGTCCAGGATGCCATAAAGGCTGGGTATTTGCTTCCTAATGATATTCAATTGCCCACAGTAGGTACTGCATCATGATTTTATCATTGACTCCAGATATTCAGAAATGGTTAGAAGGAAAATGTTCAGCACAGTTCAGTGCAGAGAAGGTGATGGAGACCCTGTGACCTAACATCTCACACCAACTTAATGGCAGAGTTTGACTTGATTGCTCATCTACCAGTTCCAGTGCTGGGCTCCAACCATTCCTCCTGATTTGACCTGATGGAATTGCTTCTGTCTGTTGAGCCAGAAAGATCAGTTGTGATGACCAGTATGTACTCATCTAATTTTTTAGAGTCTTGAAAATTGACCCCTTCTTGGATGTACACACATCCCTTCACCTTCCCCATGGATAGAGAGACTCTTTCCTGTTGGATGGTTTCCCACTAGAAGGACCAAGCAAGGACCGTACAGCATGGGGGGAATAGTGAGACTGTATAGACCCAACTCCTTAAACATCAAACAGAGCATGGAGTGATGCAGCTTTGATGGTCTCTGGGACATTTTCATGAAGTGAAGCATGATTTTTTACAGGTTAGGAGAAGTCCGTTAATGTTGTCCATTTCTGTTTTGTCTTTAAGGAAAAGTGTTTCTGCACTTCAAGCTAATGGTTTCTTCCTCTCCACCTGTAGCTTGTTCACTAAAAGGCTGAGCAGAGAGTGAGTGTTCTATAATAGACATCAGAAGAAAAGGTGGGCTTGCATATACTCTGGGGACTCTCAGTCCCACTCATGGGCAATCAGTGTACAGAATTAGAGACAGGGTTCTGAGAGAGAAACATTGCACCATCTACCACGTCAGTCTTACCTGCTGAGCTCAGATGCTTTGCAAAAGCCAGACAGCTTCAGCTTGTGGTAACATCCCTCTTACAAAGTCCTGCAAAAGACACTAGAGTATGGGGCACCTGGTTGGCTCAGTCAGCTGAGCATCCGACTCTTGGTTTTTGGCTCAGATCTTGATCTTGAGGTTGTGGTATCAGGCCCCGGGCTTGGGGGGTGGGGGTCTGCTTGAGATCCTCTCTTTATCTGCCCCTCCCTGTCCCTCAAAATAAATACAGTCTTTTAAAAAAGAAAGAGGTTGTCTGGGGGTCTCAGTCGGTTAAGCGACTGCCTTCAGCTTAGGTCGTGATCCTGGAGTCCTGGGATAGAGTCCTGCATCTGGCTCTATCTCAGGGAGATAGAGTCTCCTTCTCCCACTGATCTCTCTCCTCTCATCCTCTCTCTCTCTCTTCTCTCTCTCTCTCTCTCTCTCTCTCTCTCACATACACACAAATAAATAAATAAAATCTTAAAAAAATAAAAATAAAAAAAAGAAAGACACTAGAGTGTAATGTGACCAGTAAAATCATCTTGCCGGCTTGGAATGTAGGAGATCTCATTCGCAGACTTCTCAAACATGGTGGAAATGATTTGCAATTAAAAAGAGTTGTAGTAGAGTGCATTGCCCCTGTGTTCAGCTTCTTTGCCATATGACTTTGTAACTTCTTCCACAGAAAAGGTAGGGTATGTTTTTCTGCCTTTCCACTTAGAATTCCTGTGTGGTTTGCTTTAGTCGATAGAATGTTAGTGGGCATGACGTGATGAAAAGAAGAAGTATTGTCCATTTGGTCTTGCTCTCTGTCGTAATTGGAAGAAGATGCCCGTCTTGGCCATTGAGTCTAAGGAGAAAGAGAGAGGTGTGAAGTAGTCACCTCAGCTTAAATTAGCTAACTACCAGCCTGTGCACATGCTTATGAGCTAAATACTTACTGTATGCCATTGCCTTTTTGTAGTTGTTACATAATATTATTGTGGCTAGAGTTAATGGATATAAACACATATCTTTAATTATAGTAACTGTTTAAATTTCTGTTCTAACTGGGATTTTTAAGTAAAAGAGACATTACTAATAGTTACAGGGGACAGCACATGCAAACTAGGACCATCGTGGGTGAACCAGGTATGATCACTCAAAACCCAAGAATCTCCAACCTCTTATTAGCCTTAGGAGAATTCTTGATGTGTCACATTAAATCAGTTGAAAATAAAGGAACATCCTCCATTTTCATTCATTTTACTTTTTTTATTAAAATGTATTCAATGGTTGCTAGGAACAAAGCTGATATCAAGTGACGTACACTTGAGTAGGGAGGTTAGAAATGGAAAAAATATTATAGTTGTCTCATCTTTTGGCATTTGTGGATTTTACCATCAATGTTATGACTCGGTCAAGCAGCCATGTCCATAGCATGTAGAAGTTTGAAGTTATGCAGGGGCATGACTCAGAATTGCTTATACCTTCATGCTAGTGTGCAGACTAGTTAATAACTTAGCAAGTGGGCCTTGCCAACTGCTTTCCATTCCCTACACAACTCAGCCTACGTGTTCTGTTCAATTTCTTGTAACTCTTGTTAATTAGAAAAAATGCTTCCTTGTGGAAAACTGTGACCACAAGGTACAAAAATTCTAGTGAAATGCTGAAGAGCTGGCAAACTTGTATGAGTATGGAGGTCAGAAACATAAAACGTGCCAAAGAAATAGATTTGGGGAGAAAGCCAGAAACTGTAGAAATCTCTCTTTATGGACGTAGATGTCAATCCGTGGAACAACAGGACACCTGGGTGGCTCAGTCAATGAGGGGTCCTACTCTTGATTTCGGCTCAGGTCATAATCTTAGGATCCTGAAATCGAGCCCCGTGTTAGGCTCCATGTTCAGTGGGGAGTCTGCTTGAGATTCTCTCTCTCCTTCTTTGTCTACCGCTACCCCACCTACCCCGTTCCACACCCCCTTCTTGCTCTCTCTCCCGCCTCTAAAATAAATAAATAAATCTTTAAAAAAATCTCTCTGGAACAACAAAGATTTACAATTTGAACCAGTGCAGTCACACACTTGCACACACATACATATGCACATACACATACATATCCATGTTCTGTCATGGTAAGCAGAAAGCACTCCATGAAAATGGGAAGATAAAAGGTAGGGCCTGAAGGCTCGTTAGTTTTTGTGGGGTTTTGTGGGGTTTTTTGGGGTGTGTGTGTGTGTGTTTTAAGATTTATCCTTTGGTCAGAGAGAGAGAGAGACAGAGAGCGAACACAAGCAGGGGGAGAAGCAGGCTTCCCATGGAGCAAGGAGCCCGATGTGGGACTTGATCTCAGGGACCTGGGATCATGACCTGAGCCAAAGGCAGACCCTTAACTGGTGAGCCACCCAGGCATCCCCAGACTGGTTAGCTTTATTAAACTTCTCTGTAGAAATAAAAACACACAGCAAAAAGTACACAAATAAATGAATTATCACAAAGTGAACACATGTATGCAACTCCCAACCTGCATGACCCTTGGAGTGGGTTTTAGGTTTGAATTGCCAGTCAGACTCATGATGCACAATTAGGCTTCTGCAGCAGCAACTTTATTTAGCTTTTTGAAAAAGTACCAATCAGGCAGTTAACTACAGCTTCATCCCAGACCTCAGACACTCTGATGTAGCCTCTCAGCCCCCAAATCACCACAAGCAGATGCATTCTGGTCACCAGTCTGATGGAGACTAACACAAGTGTGGATCACATCCACGTAGGGAGACACCTAAGCTTGGGGACCTACGGCTTGACTACTTTGTTACCCATGTAGCTGTTTTCTTTTGTCCTTAAATTGTAAGTTATATAATGAACAGTCCTGACATCCATGCACAGTGGGGTAAGAAGATCCATGTATCAGTATTCAGTACAGGGGAGGCCCTGAGAGGCCTGTTCTTCAGGGTTGCTGTTATAGGAAATGAAATATGCCCCCCATCCCCCCAAAACCCCTCCTTCTGCTTCTTATTATCAATAGACAGTTTCTCCTGGCAGTCACCATCATGACTTTACTCCTGAAGATTATTTTTTAAGCTTACCTAAAAGAATACTAGAGCACACCTTTTTAAAAATATATATATAATAAATAATAAAATATAACTTTTAAAAAATACAATAAATATAATGTTTTATTTGCTTCAGGGGTACAGGTCTGTGAATCCTCAGTCTTACACAATTCACAGCACTCACCATAACATGTACCCTCCCCAATGTCCATCACCCAGCATCACCATCTCTCCACCCCCTCCCCTCTAGCAACCCTCAGTTTAGTTTCTGAGATGAAGAGTCTCTTATGGCTTGTCTCCTTCTCTGGTTTTGTCTTGTTTCATTTTCTCCCTCCTTTCCCCTATGATCCTCTGTCTTGTTTCTCACATTCCTCATTATCAGTGAGATCATATAATGTCTTTCTCTGATTGACTTATTTCATTTAGCATAATAGCCTCTAGTTCCATTTATGTCATTGCAAATGGCAAGATTCTGGGTTTTTGATGGCTGCATAGTATTCCATTGTGTGTATGTGTGTATATATATATATATATATATATATTCCACATCTTCCTTATCCATTCATCTGTTGGTGGACATCTAGGCTCTTTCCATAGTTTGGCTATCGTGGACATTGCTGCTATAAACATCAGGGAGATAGAGTCTCCTTCTCCCACTGATCTCTCTCCTCTCATCCTCTCTCTCTCTCTCTTCTCTCTCTCACATACACACTACATTTGTATCTTTGGGGTACACAGTAGTACAGCACACACTTTTGTGGCTGCCATCATTTGCTTAGCATCACATTTTTGATATTGATCATTTTTTTTCAAATTTATAGTTAAGATCTTATTGTATGCATATATCATAACATATTCATGCCATTGCTGATTGACATTTGGACTGTTGCTAATTTACATAACTCGAATAAATCATGTGGCCAGGCATGTTCTTGCAAATGTCTTTTGGTTCCTATGTGCATGCATTTCTGTTGGCTATCTGCCTAGGAATGGAATTGTTTGGTCCTAGGGCAACATCATGCGTAAGAAGATATTGACAAAATGTTTCCCAAAGTGGGTACACCAATTTATACCTTTGTTGACCCTAGGAAGTAGTAGATGAGAGTTCCTATTGATCTACATGTTCTACACATAGGGGGCAGAAAAAGTTTCCTTCTAACTTTCTAGGTTCTTCAGCCTAATAATTAAATTGACATAAACTAGATTAATAAGAGGGAAAAAAGATTTAATTTCATATACACAGGAGCCCCATAAAAAAAAAATGAGACTCAAAAGTTACCAAAGTAGGTGGCTTTTCCACCTTTTATTTTTTATTTTTTCAATGAACTTTTTTTTAAAGATTTTTTATTTACTTATTTGTCAGAGAAAGAGAGAAAGAGCAAGTGAGCACAAGCAGGAGAGCAGCAGGCAGAGCAGGCAGAGGGAGAGGGAGAAGCAGGCTCCCCACTGAGCACAAAGCCTGATGTGGAACTTGATCCCAGAACCTTGGGATCATGACCTGAGCTGAAGGCAGTCGCTTAACAGACTGAACCACCCAGGTGTCCCAGCTTTTCCACCTTTTAGATGAGGAAATAATAAATTTGTGAAGAACTGACAGGACAAATGGGTGTGGGGCTTGGGGGAGTAAATTAGCAAAGAAGGAGCAGGTCTGTTTATACAGACTTCTCAGCCCTAAATTCCTATCTCTGAAAACAAGGATGCCTTGTAGTCTCTTTGAGCAAGGAGGTTACTTGCACGTGGGAGACACATTTCCTGCTTTCAGGGAGACAAGGGTCAGAGTGTCCTTCTCGCACAGACTGTTTCTCAAGGAACTTTCATTCAAAACAACCAGTATCACAATAATCGTATATTCTGCTCCCCTTCACAGGACATTTGATGTTATCTATAATTTTTATTGCTGCTCATCTTATACGTGTATAGTGGTCATGTTACCCTTTTAAAATCCAGTTCTCTGTTAAATCCTGAGGTTTAAGACCTTTTCAAATATGTCCCACTGTTTGAATATCCTCTTTTTCGAAGTGCCTGTTCCCTTGGCTTCTGTGTTTCTATTGGAATATTTTTCATTAGCACAAAGTCTTCACAAATTCAGAAAGGGAATCCTTTGCTGATTATAAGAACAGCGGATGTTCTCTCTCTGTGGCTTGTTGTTTTAGGTTTTAATGGTGTCTTGGAATGAACAGAATCTCTTCCTCTTAACACAGTTCAGTTTAGCAAACCTTCACGTTTTAGGTAGCACTTGAATTGTTCTGTTTACGGATTTTTTGGGTAATTCGTATTATGAGACTATTCTCCAATATAATCTTCTAAGTGCTCCTTTGTTTTACTGCTTTAAAAAAATTAAACCATGGGGCACCTGGGTGGCTCAGGGCGTTAAAGCCTCTGCCTTCGACTCAGGTCATAATCCCAGTGTCCTGGGATTGAGCCCCACATGGGGCTCTCTGCTCAGCAAGGAGCCTGCTTCCTCCTCTTCCTCTCTCTCTCTCTGCCTACTTGTGATCTCTGTCAAATAAATAAATAAAATCTTTAGAAAAAATTAAATCCTGATAGGATAAATAATCCCTTCTAATTCTTCAAGAGTATCTTGACAGCTTGCAGATTTTGAACTTTTTTTTTAAAGTTAATTTATTTGAGAGAGAGCACACACATGTACATGGGCACAAGCAGTGGGACAGGGGCAGAGGCAGAGGAAGAGGGAGAGAGAGAATCCCAAGCAGACTCCCTGATGAGCACAGAGCTTGATCTCATAGCCCAAGATCATGGCCTGAGCTGAAACCAGGAGTTGGATGCTTAACTGACTGAGACACCCAGGTGCCCCTATTTTCTGATTTTGTAGTGTTTATATAGACTTTAGAATTAGCTTGCCAGTTTCCCCAAACCATGCCTACTTGAATTTTTATTGAGATTGCACTGAATCTGTAGGTCATTTTAAGGAGAAATGATTGACCATGCTCCTCACAGTGAAGATAGACCCCGGGGGAGGGGCCGGCTCCCGGCAAGTGGCAAAGCAACGGCGCACAAAATCGGGACTTTTAAAAGTCTGTTCCGCTGAGGGACATCACTCCAGAGGCTAAACCAGGGCGAAGCCCACGCAGGGTCAGCGTGGCCTCAGGTCCCACAGGGTCACAGAAGGATCGGAGGTGTCTGAGTGTCGCAGAGCTTGTGGGTATTGGAACGGGAAAGCCGGCTACAGAGACAGAGCCGACAGTAAGCTCGCAGCTCAGTGTTACCTTGAACCGGTCGCAGGCTCGGTGAGCTCGGAGCGCGGCCGGAGGTCAGGCAGACGGGAGTAACTGGGCGCGGTTCTCTGAGGGCGCACTGAGGAGTGCGGCCCTGGGCTCTCGGCTCCTCCGGGCCAGAGACCAGGAGGCCGCCATTTGTATTCCCGTACTCTGGAACTCTACGGAGAGCACTCAGGGAACAAAAGCTCCTGAAAGCAAACCCAAGCGGATTACTCAGCCCGGCCCCTGGTAAGGGCGGTGCAATTCCCCCTGGGGCAAAGACACTTGAGAATCACTACAACAGGCCCCTCCCCCAGAAGATCAACAAGAAATCCAGCCGAGACCAAGTTCACCTACCAAGGAGTGCGGTTTCAATACCAAGGAGAGCAGCAGAATTCCAGAGGAGGAGAAAGCAAAGCACAGAACTCATGGCTTTTTCCCTGTGTTTTTTTTTTAGTCTTGCAGTTAATTGAATTTTTTTCTTTTTCATTTTTTGTTTTTTTTTTCTCGCCTTCTGGTAAATTTTTTTTAACTTTTACCTTTTTCTTTTTTAACGTTTTTTAACTAGTTTATCCAATATATATATTTTTTCTTTTTTATATTTTTCTTATTTGTTTTCTTTTTTTTAATTCTTTTCTTTTCTTTTCTTTTCTTTTTACTTTCTTTCTTCCTTTTTGAACCTCTTTTTATCCCCTTTCTCCCCCCTCACGATTTAGGATCTCTTCTAATTTGGTTAAAGCATATTTTCCTGGGGTTGTTGCCACCCTTTTAGTATTTTACTTGCTCCTTCATATACTCTTATCTGGACAAAATGACAAGACGGAAAAATTCAACACAAAAAAAGAACAAGAGGCAGTACCGAAGGCTAGGGACCTAATCAATACAGACATTGGTAATATGTCAGATCTAGAGTTCAGAATGACAATTCTCAAGGTTCTAGCCGGGCTCGAAAAAGGCATG
Organism: Mustela nigripes; assembly: GCF_022355385.1. Lineage (NCBI taxonomy): Eukaryota > Metazoa > Chordata > Mammalia > Carnivora > Mustelidae > Mustela > Mustela nigripes. The sequence goes on from NC_081568.1 coordinate 144,917,718, forward strand.
GAAGATATTAGAGAAACCCTCTCGAGAGATATAAAAGCCCTTTCTGGAGAAATAAAAGAACTAAAATCTAACCAAGTTGAAATCAAAAAAGCTATTAATGAGGTGCAATCAAAAATGGAGGCTCTCACTGCTAGGATAAATGAGGCAGAAGAAAGAATTAGTGATATAGAAGACCAAATGACAAAGAATAAAGAAGCTGAGCAAAAGAGGGACAAACAGCTACTCGACCACGAGGGGAGAATGCAAGAGATAAGTGACACCATAAGACGAAACAACATTAGAATAATTGGGATTCCAGAAGAAGAAGAAAGAGAGAGGGGAGCAGAAGGTATACTGGAGAGAATTATTGGGGAGAATTTCCCCAATATGGCAAAGGGAACGAGCATCAAAATTCAGGAGGTTCAGAGAATGCCCCTCAAAATCAATAAGAATAGGCCCACACCCCGTCACCTAATAGTAAAACTTACAAGTCTCAGTGACAAAGAGAAAATCCTGAAAGCAGCCCGGGAAAAGAAGTCTGTAACATACAATGGCAAAAATATTAGATTGGCAGCTGACTTATCCACAGAGACCTGGCAGGCCAGAAAGAGCTGGCATGATATTTTCAGAGCACTAAACGAGAAAAACATGCAGCCAAGAATACTATATCCAGCTAGGCTATCATTGAAAATAGAAGGAGAGATTAAAAGCTTCCAGGACAAACAACAACTGAAAGAATTTGCAAATACCAAACCAGCTCTACAGGAAATCTTGAAAGGGGTCCTCTAAGCAAAGAGAGAGCCTACAAGTGGTAGATCAGAAAGGAACAGAGACCATATACAGTAACAGTCACCTTACAGGCAATACAATGGCACTAAATTCATATCTCTCAATAGTTACCCTGAATGTGAATGGGCTAAATGCCCCTGTCAAAAGACACAGGGTATCAGAATGGATAAAAAAACAAAACCCATCTATATGTTGCCTCCAAGAAACACATTTTAAGCCCGAAGACACCTCCAGATTTAAAGTGAGGGGGTGGAAAAGAATTTACCATGCTAATGGACATCAGAAGAAAGCAGGAGTGGCAATCCTTATATCAGATCAATTAGATTTTAAGCCAAAGACTATAATAAGAGATGAGGAAGGACACTATATCATACTCAAAGGGTCTGTCCAACAAGAAGATTTAACAATTTTAAATATCTATGCCCCCAATGTGGGAGCAGCCAACTATATAAACCAATTAATAACAAAATCAAAGAAACACATCAACAATAATACAATAACAGTAGGGGACTTTAACACTCCCCTCACTGAAATGGACAGATCATCCAAGCAAAAGATCAGCAAGGAAATAAAGGCCTTAAACGACACACTGGACCAGATGGACATCACAGACATATTCAGAACATTTCATCCCAACGAAAGAGAATACACATTCTTCTCTAGTGCACATGGAACATTCTCCAGAATAGATCACATCCTCGGTCCTAAATCAGGACTCAACCAGTATCAAAAGATTGGGATCATTCCCTGCATATTTTCAGACCACAATGTTCTAAATCTAGAACTCAACGACAAAAGGAAGTTTGAAAAGAACCCAAATACATTGAGACTAAACAGCATCCTTCTAAAGAATGAATGGGTCAACCGGGAAATTAAAGAAGAATTGAAAAAAATCATGGAAACAAATGATAATGAAAATACAACGGTTCAAAATCTGTGGGACACAACAAAGGCAGTCCTGAGAGGAAAATATATAGTGGTACAAGCCTTTCTCAAGAAACAAGAAAGGTCTCAGGTACACAACCTAACCCTACACCTAAAGGAGCTGGAGAAAGAACAAGAAAGAAACCCTAAGCCCAGCAGGAGAAGAGAAATCATAAAGATCAGAGCAGAAATCAATGAAATAGAAACCAAAAAAACAATAGAACAAATCAACGAAACTAGGAGCTGGTTCTTTGAAAGAATTAATAAAATTGATAAACCCCTGGCCCGACTTATCAAAAAGAAAAGAGAAAGGACCCAAATAAATAAAATCATGAATGAAAGAGGAGAGATCACAACTAACACCAAAGAAATACAAACTATTATAAGAACATACTATGAGCAACTCTACGCCAATAAATTTGACAATCTGGAAGAAATGGATGCATTCCTAGAAACATATAAACTACCACAACTGAACCAGGAAGAAATAGAAAGCCTGAACAGACCCATAATTAGTAAGGAGATTGAAACAGTCATTAAAAATCTCCAAACAAACAAAAGCCCAGGGCCAGACGGCTTCCCGGGGGAATTCTACCAAACATTTAAAGAAGAACTAATTCCTATTCTCCTGAAACTGTTCCAAAAAATAGAAATGGAAGGAAAACTTCCAAACGCATTTTATGAGGCCAGCATCACCTTGATCCCAAAACCAGACAAAGATCCCATCAAAAAAGAGAGCTATAGACCAATATCCTTGATGAACACAGATGCAAAAATACTCAACAAAATACTAGCCAATAGGATTCAACAGTACATTAAAAAGATTATTCACCACGACCAAGTGGGATTTATTCCAGGGCTGCAAGGTTGGTTCAACATCCACAAATCAGTCAATGTGATACAACACATCAATAAAAGAAAGAACAAGAACCATATGATACTCTCAATAGATGCTGAAAAAGCATTTGACAAAGTACAGCATCCCTTCCTGATCAAAACTCTTCAAAGTGTAGGGATAGAGGGCACATACCTCAATATCATCAAAGCCATCTATGAAAAACCCACCGCAAATATCATTCTCAATGGAGAAAAACTGAAAGCTTTTCCGCTAAGGTCAGGAACACGGCAGGGATGTCCATTATCACCACTGCTATTCAACATACGACTAGAGGTCCTAGCCTCAGCAATCAGACAACAAAAGGAAATTAAAGGCATCCAAATCGGCAAAGAAGAAGTCAAATTATCACTCTTCGCAGATGATATGCACTATATGTGGAAAACCCAAAAGACTCCACTCCAAAACTGCTAGAACTTATACAGGAATTCAGTAAAGTGTCAGGATATAAAATCAATGCACAGAAATCAGTTGCATTTCTCTACACCAACAGCAAGACAGAAGAAAGAGATATTAAGGAGTCAATCCCATTTACAATTGCATCCAAAACCATAAGATACCTAGGAATAAACCTAACCAAAGAGACACAGAATCTATACTCAGAAAACTATAAAGTACTCATGAAAGAAATTGAGGAAGACACAAGGAAATGGAAAAATGTTCCATGCTCCTGGATTGGAAGAATAAATATTGTGAAAATGTCTATGCTACCTAAAGCAATCTACACATTTAATGCAATTCCTATCAAAGTACCATCCATCTTTTTCAAAGAAATGGAACAAATAATGCTAAAATTTATATGGAACCAGAAAAGACCTCGAATAGCCAAAGGGATATTGAAAAAGAAAGCCAACGTTGGTGGCATCACAATCCGGACTTCAAGCTCTATTACAAAGCTGTCATCATCAAGACAGCATGGTACTGGCACAAAAACAGACACATAGATCAATGGAACAGAATAGAGAGCCCAGAAATAGACCCTCAAATCTATGGTCAACTAATCTTCGACAAAGCAGGAAAGAATGTCCAATGGAAAAAAGACAGCCTCTTCAATAAATGGTGCTGGGAAAATTGGACAGCCACATGCAGAAAAATGAAATTGGACCATTTCCTTACACCACACACGAAAATAGACTCAAAATGGATGAAGGACCTCAGTGTGCGAAAGGAATCCATCAAAATCCTTGAGGAGAACACAGGCAGCAACCTCTTCGACCTCAGCCGCAGCAACATCTTCCTAGGAACAACGCCAAAGGCAAGGGAAGCAAGGGAAAAAATGAACTATTGGGATTTCATCAAGATCAAAAGCTTTTGCACAGCAAAGGAAACAGTTAACAAAATCAAAAGACAACTGACAGAATGGGAGAAGATATTTGCAAACGACATATCAGATAAAGGACTAGTGTCCAGAATCTATAAAGAACTTAGCAAACTCAACACCCAAAGAACAAATAATCCAATCAAGAAATGGGCAGAGGACATGAACAGACATTTCTGCAAAGAAGACATCCAGATGGCCAACAGACACATGAAAAAGTGCTCCATATCACTCGGCATCAGGGAAATACAAATCAAAACCACAATGAGATATCACCTCACGCCAGTCAGAATGGCTAAAATAAACAAGTCAGGAAATGACAGATGCTGGCGAGGATGAGGAGAAAGGGGAACCCTCCTACACTGTTGGTGGGAATGCAAGCTGGTGCAGCCACTCTGGAAAACAGCATGGAGGTTCCTCAAAATGTTGAAAATAGAACTTCCCTATGACCCAGCAATTGCACTATTGGGTATTTACCCTAAAGATACAAACGTAGTGATCCAAAGGGGCACATGCACCCGAATGTTTATAGCAGCAATGTCCACAATAGCCAAACTATGGAAAGAACCTAGATGTCCATCAACAGATGAATGGATCAAGAAAAAGTGGTATATATACACAATGGAATACTATGCAGCCATCAAAAGAAATGAAATCTTGCCATTTGCGACAACATGGATGGAACTAGAGCATATCATGCTTAGTGAAATAAGTCAAGGAGAGAAAGACAACTATCATATGATCTCCCTGATATGAGGAAGTGGTGATGCAACATGGGGGCTTACGTGAGTAGGAGAAGAATCAATGAAACAAGATGGGATTGGGAGGGAGACAAACCATAAGTGACTCTTAATCTCACAAAACAAACTGAGGGTTGCTAGGGGGAGGGGGTTTAGGAGAAGGGGGTGGGATTATGGACATTGGGGAGGGTATGTGCTTTGGTGAGTGCTGTGAAGTGTGTAATCCTGGTGATTCACAGACCTGTACCCCTGGGGATAAAAATATATGTTTATAAAAAATAAAAAATTAAAAAAAAAAGATTTAATTACGTATTTGATATTTTTGATGCTGTTGTGAATTACATCTGTGTTAAAATTTTATTTTCTCATTGTTGCAGCCATAAACATGCAATGAACTTTTGGATATCAGCTTTGTAACCATTTCGGGTCAGTACTATTATTAATTTGATCATTTCTCTGTATTTTCTTTGGCATTTTTATATATGTAATATGTCACTTAAAATAACAGTATTATTGGGTTGCCTGGGTCATGCAGTGGGTTAAGCCTCTGCCTCTGGCTCAGGTCATGACCTCAGGGTCCTGGGATCGAGCCCTGCATTGGGCTCTCTGCTCGGTGGGGAGCCTGCTTCCCCCCCCCCCCGCCTGCCTCTCTGCCTACTTGTGAACTTTCTCTCTCTGTCAAATAAATAAATAAAATCTTTAAAAATTATAACAGTATTACTTCCTCCATTCTTTTTCTTTTACCTTTCTTTCTTCTTTTCTTTTTACACAGAAAAAGACTTTCAGTGCTGTTTAATTCAATAGTGGTGTTAGTCAACATTTGGGTGTCATTTCTGATTTTATAAGGCAAAATTTTTAACATTTTTCTCTCAAGTATGATTTTGCTTAGGCTTTTTGTTTGCATCTGTATGCTTCATCCTTGCTCAAATCAAGAAATTTCCTACTTTGCTCATAGTTTTTTTTTTAAATCAGTATGAGTGCATGTTGAATTTTATCAAATGCTTTTGCTGTTTGTATCAGTTGAGATGATCACATTTTTTCCTTGTCTATTCTGTTACTAAAGTGAATTAATTTGATTATTTTCAAATGTTGAACCACTTTTTCTGATCTCTTCATGAGATATTGCCAAATTTGATAATTTAAAAACTCTTTTTCATCAAATAATTATTCAGTGCGTAGATTAATTTTGCTTCCTTTTAATATGCATGACTAGTTTTGATATCAACATGATGTCAGTCTCTTAAAATGATCTGGAAAAATTTTCTTTTTCTGTTCAGAGAAGCTTGAGCAAGATGGGTGGTAATTTTTCCTTAAATAGTTAGTGAGTTCATTGGTAAAGCCATCTGGATCTGGAATTTTTCCTCATGGATTTTTTTTTTAAGATTTATTTATTTATTTGAGACAGATTGAGAGAGCAAAAGCTGGGGGAGGGGTAGAGGAGAGGGAGAATCTCAAGCAGACTCCACACTGAGTGCAGAGCTCAGTGACCCCAAGATCATGACCTGAGCGGAAATCAAGAGTAGGCCCTTCAACCAAATGAGCCACCCAAGCTCCCTGTCACAGATGTGTTTTAAATTATTGATTCAGTTTCCTGATACTTATAGGGTAGACACTTTTTTCTATTTGTTTAAATATCTTTTTCTAGAAAATTTTATTTCACTGAAGTTTGATAAGCATTGGTATCCCAATCTTGGTCCTACCCTCTGATTATCATTTTAATGTTTGCAGGATCCAACCAGTAACCTCGTCTCATTAACCATATTGCTTATTTTTTCTTTCTGTCCTGTTTCTTAAGTCATTTTCACCAGGGGTATATCGCTTTGATTCATGTCTTCAAGAGATAATTTTTTAACTTTATCTTCATTATAATTTTGGGTCTTATTTTATTTCTTTGTGTTCTTCATTGTGCCTGCTCTCTATCTTCTTGAGTTTGATATACATGACTACAAGGACTGGAAGATCTTCCAGTTATATTTTTAAAGTTTGTTTCTAGCTTAATTCTGCTGTGGTAGGAGAGCATGCCCTGCCTAATTCCGATCATTTGACAGTTTAGGAGACATTTTATAGGCAACTTAAGATCAATTTGTCTACATGTTCTCTGTTGCTTTGCAAATAATATGTGTTTCTAATACTAGACGTTCCGTTGCATCTGTCTTACTTTTGTGTTGGCAAATCTTTTATAGGCTAGTTGAATTTTCTTAAAGATCTTATTTTTTTGACAGAGAGAGAGAGAGTGAGCACAAGCAGGGAGAGGGGCAGAGGGAGAGAGTGCAGCTCGGTCTCGGGACCCCTGGATCATGACCTGAGCTGGAGGCACCCCAGTTGAGTTTTTTTTATTTTAAATATTTACTTACTTGAGAGAGAGAGTGAGAGAGAAAGAGTGCATGTAAGAGATGGGGGAGGGGCAGAGGGAGGAGAGAGAAAATCTCAAGTAGACTCCCCACTGAGTGTAGAGCCTGACTCAGGGCTTGATGTCAAGACCCTGTGATCATGACCTGAGTTGAGGTCAAAAGTTGGAAGCTTAACTGACTGAGCCACCCAGGTGCCCTTGGATTAATTTTCATTACCTCCTCTTATCCTCTATCAACTTGTCATTGGTACATGGTTTTATTTTTCTTTTAATAGTTAACCCAGGGATTATGGTATGTGTCATTTACTTCTCAGTGTTTATTACAAATTCGTACTTTTCTCTCTTCCCTGAGAATGGAAAGATTTTAAAATTCTGTGATTCTCTTCATAGTGACACAATTGTTTTGGGTGTGTATTTACAAAATATATGTTTAAGTCCCAGTACATCATTGTTAATAATTTCTCCTTTTAATGTTAATTCAAGTTCCCATGCATTATTCCTTTATGTCACTCTTCATTTCTCTGAGTTCCTCCCTAGCATTGATATTTTCTTCTGCCTGAGGAAATCCCTCTCTTTTGTATTTCTTTTATTTTTCTAGAAAAATGTTTCTCTTGTATTTATTTTTGAAGGAAAATATTTGCTGGTTATGAAATATTAGATTGGTAGTTACAGTTTCTTCACTTCCTTTGAGGTTAGCTATTCATTCTGTTTTTGCTTCTATGAAGATTATTTTTAAAAGCTAGAGTTATAAAAGACAAATTATGTTTCAAAAAATGTATAGCTTTCTGTGATACATTTTAGTGGGCTTTTTTTTTTTTTTAAAGTTTGCATTCATCACGTTTGGTGTTCGTAGTCTTAGTTTTGTGACTTGATAGATTTTCTTAGTTTTGAAGAATTCTCGGCTATTATATTTTAAAATATTGCTTCTGTTTTCTGTTATCTCTTAATTTGGGGTTCTAGTAACATGTAGTTAGATTTTTTTCTTCGTGAAATATTCCTACATTCATCTCCTATTCTCTTTGTCTTTTATACTCCTTTTCGTGTTTTTATTCCTTTAAAAAATTTTGCTCCATTATGGATATTTTCCTGACGTTTTCCAGTTCACTAATTCTCCCTGTCATAATATCTAATCTACTTTTAATTCTGTCTTTATTTGATTTTGATTTCAATTTATTTGAATGTTTGTTTTTCTTTTTCAAAATTTTCAATTGATTCTTCATTAGGAAAAATTCTTAATCTTACCTTCAGTTTTCTCAAACATAAAGAGTTAAAATCTGTCAGATGGGTTAAACCAGTGATGAGTATTAAGGAGGGCACATGTGGTGAAGAGAACTGGGTATTATATGCACCTATTGAATTGTTGAACATCAAAAAGTAATGATGAACTATACACTGGCTAATTTAACATAATAATAAAAAAAGAATAATGACACCATACAAAAATAAAATAAAATCTACCTGATAACCCCATTATGGGTTTATTTCTATCACTTGGGGTTTTGTTTTTTTTTTTTTTGGTTGTTGTCTGTCTGTTTGTTTTTGTTTTGACTTTTGACTTTCTATGTTCTTTCCCTCCTCCATAGCAGATGATTTCTGAACTTGGCTTTATTTTTTGGGAAATTGGGTATATGAAATGATTTAGAAATAATGTAACACCTAGCATTATGTTTTCTATTTTACCATCCTTTGCTGGAGATTTATTTTTTGTTTTTACAGAAAGTCATAGACACTGCCAAACTGGATCATCTTAATACAACTAGGATTGGAATGATATTATTCTGGGGGGTAGGCTCTGCAACGGGGTCAGTTCCTAGTTTACCTCTCTTGCTAAGGTGTCAGTCTCCCCTTCTTCCTTTGAATACCCTGAACTCAAATTCATGTTGTTCCTTCCCTGTGATTATCAAAAGCTCAGCTCAGTTTCTCATTGTCTCTATGGGCCCTTGCAGAATTGGCAGACAGTTCGGACAAGACCAGCCAACAAAATTCTGTTCATTTATCTACTTTTCCTTTGTCTCCTGGATATTAACCAGCAATTATTTGCTTTTTTTAATCCATAATATCTGCAAAGGGAGGTTTTCTTATATATTTTTTTCCTAGTTATAATTTCATCAAGAAGTTTGGTCAAATTTCATTGTCCACCATTACTGGAAAAAGACCTCTGTGTTTAGTAAGATTCTGATTGTGCAAAAAGGACCATGGCCTCTGAATGGCAAGGACCATGGAATGAAAGGACTCCAATTTGGTGATTTTGATGGAACTAGTCTAACCTGTGTAAAATAGAATACTGTATGGAGAGAATAAGGAGAGCCATTGCCCATCAGGGCCAGATGATGGATGGGCTTGGGTACATAGACAGAAGCTTGGACTTAATCCTGTTGGTGAGTGGTGAGATACTCAGGATTTGGGAGTGCAGAGAGAAATGATTTAAGTGGCATTTTAGAAGGATGAATCTTGCAGATTACTGTCTTGCATGCACTGATATCACACAATATTGAATCTGATGCCAAGAAAAGACCTTAGTCTCACAGGAAGAACTATATTTTGAATACCACCATCAGTTCTTATAGCTATTCTTACCCCAAACTTATTTTCTATAGGCAACCCTTATTTTAGAATTTGGAAGTCAGAAATCAGAAGTAATTTTGGTCGGGATGTCTGGGTGGCTCAGCCAGTTAAGCATCTGCCTCTGTTCAGGTCATGATCCCAGGGTCCTGGGTTCGAGTCCCACATCCAGCTCCTTGTCAGCAGGGAGCCTCCTTGTCTGCCTGCCACTTCCCCTCCTTGTGTGCACTCTAAATAAATAAATAAACAGACAAATAAATAAATAAAATCTAAAACAAAAGTAATTTTGGTCAATGGACTGTTCTCAATATTTATATTAAAAGTCAATCAGCCATTGGTAAAAGGGCCTATTTGCTTCCTTATGCAGTGAAAGTCTCAAGGATCCTAAATATGGATACATCTAACCTGTAGATCTGTTTCTTAGACACCTGCAGATATCTTCACAGAATTTACTTAAGTAATTAAAAAAAATCATCGCGTCTTTATGATGCTTAGTGCCTCCCCCTCACGACAGATTGTAAAGTCTTTATTTACTTTGCACATATCCCTTCCTTCATCAAGGAAACTCCATTGCTTTGGAACTGAGAATTTCAGAGCTATAAGGAACATTAGAATTCCTCTCTGTTCAGCCTCCTTAATTTACAGATCTGGAACCAAAGCCCAGATTGTTTATGGAACTTATCCAAAGTCCCACAGCTGGTTAATGACAGAGCTGGAAATGCAACCAGAATAATTTGGATAGTAGCCTTCTAGAGCACTTTTAATTCCAAAACAAATGTTAAAAGATCTAATAGGTTGCATGCAACTATAAATACATAAACCAGAAGGGTAAGTAGCAGATTAAACAGTTTACAGATAGGAAAATACTTGGGAATGTTTTAAATTTTTGTGTGGAATTCCTATGTAGAACAGAGATGGGCTTTAGGGTCCTCTCCATAGAACCTTCATTGCACCTTATCATGTGAATTCATCTCTGGTCAAGAAAAGATGTTCTTCCAGTTCTCAAAAGAGTTTGTGAGTCAGAAAAGATGAAAAAACCACAACCTAAAACTTCTTAGATGATTGGAGTTAGCCTCTAGTATTTGTTCATTCAACTCCATGCCAGATGTTTTGTTGGGGGCTCAGGACACAGGGGTACATGACACAGTTTCCTCTATGAAGGGCCCTACATTGTTATGGGGAGACAGATAGGTTGTTATGTGACAAAGAAGTGATACAAATTACTGGTGTGATGAGTTGGTCCCCAGTTCATTTCTTTGTCAGACCAAGATCACTGTGAGAGGCTGGATAGAAAATTAGAACACTCCCAGAATTAATCTAAGACTTCTACTTTGAGTCACGTGGATATATCCAGATACATTACCCAGATCCAGAAATTATCCAGACATGTTGCAACCGAACTCTGGGAAAGGCAGACATCTGGATTCCTACGTAAGAGACCCATGTCTTACCCATTTCTGGATCTCATCTCTGGTACCGTGTAGCACATGTAGAAGGTTCCTGCTAACTGGCTGTTAACTTTTGCCAATATTGTCTTAAATCATTGGCCCAGAGACCCCACCTTACTGCCTTACAAAGAATTTAGCAAATTAGTTGATTTTTCCTAAGGGATAATTGAAGAATTTTTATTTTTCTATGGATGGGCTTTGGCAGTAAAGAAACTAATGGCTTAAACAATTCACTGCAACATCAGAATGGTCACTGGGCACAATGAACATGCTTGGATAATTTTTAACTACATCAAATACAACATTTCTTAAATCTATAATGCCAGTAGCGTCAGCTTGTTTGGGTGTCAAAGTACCCGAAATTGCTCGTTTTACAAAGATAATAAAAATAACACTAAAACCCAAACAGTTTAACGAGGTTTTCACTGTTACTGAAGAGGACAGGGAAGGAATACATAGCAAATGTGGGTTTAATAATCAGAGTCCGTGAAATTGCAGAGCATTTTCCCTGAATCCAAGTGATGTTTTCCTCTATCCTTAAGGGTAGAAAGCATGTAGCCAAAAAGAAGAATATCGACCAATGCTTGTAGAGAAAGTAGTTTGCCCAAGAATGACATTAGACTCACGGTAATGTCCGTTGACTATGAACAAAAATGTCTGACGTTAATAACCTTATAAGTACAAAAACCTTCTTTGGACTCCCAAACCCCATTGCATCTTGGAAAACTGAAAAACAGTGCCCTAGTTTCCTTGGCGTCATTGAACAACATGGATGTAAAGGAGCGGCTATTCTGATTTAATTTTATTTTTGAGTTCAGCTTGAGTCTGGCTCATAGAACCAAGGATCTATTGAGTAGCATTATTTGAGGAATGCTAGCTGAGAATTCAAGGATGGAAAAAAAAAATATTTCACTTACTTTGAAGACTGAAAATCTAGCAATGATAAAAATTGTTTTCTGATCTCCATGAAGCAGAAATGTGATTACAAATGTTTAAAAAATCTGGTCAAGAGGGGCACCTGGGTGAGTCAGTCTGTTTAGCATCCGACTCTCGGTTTTGGCTCAGGTCACGATCTCAGGGTGGTGAGATCGAGCCCCAGGTTGGGCTCTGCCCACCTTCCTCTCTAAAATAAATATATAGGGCGCCTGGGTGGCTCAGTGGGTTAAGCCGCTGCCTTCAGCTCAGGTCATGATCTCAGGGTCCTGGGATCGAGGCCCGCATCGGGCTCTCTGCTCAGCAGGGAGCCTGCTTCCTCCTCTCTCTCTCTCTCTGCCTCACTCTCTGCCTAATTGTGATCTCTCTCTGTCAAATAAATAAATAAAATCTTAAAAAAAAAATAAAAAAATAAAAAAAATAAAATAAATATATACTTAAAAATCTAATAAAGTATAATTTGTATACAACAAATGTGCCCATTTAAAGTTCTGTGAATTGATACAAGTATACCTGCCTGGAAGCACCATCCAAATCAAGACAGAGAAGATGTCCACTGCCCAAGAAGGTGCCTTCCTAGCCTTCTGGAATCAGTTCCTCTCCTCTTCCCTGACCTAGGCAACCAGCGATCCAATTTTATCATTATGGATTAACTTTGCCTCTCATAAATGGAGCCATAGTATGGACTCTTCTGTGTCTGGTTCCTGCTGCTCAGCCAAATATATTTGAGATGCATCCATGATACTGTGTATATTTCTTCCTTTTGGTGTTTAATTTATGAATATACCACAACTTGTTTATAAATTTATCTGTTGATGCATTCCCAACCCCACCCCCTCGCCCCAGTTTTTGGCTTCTGTGAATGTTTATATAAAAGTGATTTGTGGACATATACTTCTTATTTTTCTTGGGTACATAATTAGCAGTGGAACTTCTGGGTTATTTCATAAGTGGATGTTTACCTGTAGAGGAAAATGTCAAGACGTTTTTCCAGAGTAATTGTACATACATTATATGTCTACGTAAAACGTGATACCTAGCAGTGTCTTTTGAATACCAGAAAGTTTTGATGAAGTTAAGTTTATCAATATTTTATTTTATGGTTCCTACTCTTCGTGTCCTATCTGTGAAATCTTTGCCCGTTCCAAGGTCAGAAAGATTCTTTATTTTATCTGAGCCATTTCATAGTTTAATTTCTTAGGCGTCCGTTATCTGATCAATTTCCGGTTAATTTCTCAATGTGGTCTGAAGTGCACTGGTCAGTTTCACTTTCTGCATGTGGATATCAAATTGTTTGGTTTCGCTTGTTAAAAAATAATCCTTTCTTCATTATCTCCATGCATACACGTGTGTGTGTGTGTGTCCTTCTGTATATTACATGCATGTTCCCTATATTGTCTCCAAATATTTATACATTTATTTATGGACTCTGTTCCATTCCCTTGTTTGTTTGGTTTTTTTTAATGATTTTATTTTTTCATTTGACAGACAGAGACCACAAGTAGGCAGAGAGAGAGGAAGGGAAGCAGGCTCCCTGCCAAGCAGACAGCCTGACTCGGGGCTAGATCCCAGGACCCTGAGATCATGACCTGAGCCGAAGGCAGAGGCCTTAACCCACTGAGCGCCCCTGTTCCCTTGTTTTATATGTAATATCATGATGCCATCATCATACTGATTTCATATAAACCTGTTTTTCTTTCTCAAGACTGTTTTGGCTCTACTAGGTCCTTTGCATTTCCCTCATCCATTTTTTTAATCAGCTCGTCAGTTGCGACAGAAATCCCTGCTTGAATTTTAATGGATCTGAGTCTTGGGATGAAATCTGGGAGGGTCAACACCTTATCACCATACATTCTGAGAACTCCTATGCATGAGCAGATGATACTGGGAAAACTCAGGAACCGGAAAGTGAGTGCCCAGGGTGGATGGTCACATAGTCCGTTGATGGTAGAGATGGAGGGTGTTGAGCCCATGGGACAGCCAGTGATCTGCTGGATCCTTCAACCCAACATCCTTCAATGTGTGCAGACTATAACATGCCTTCAGCTGTTTCACGTCTGATCTGAATATTTGGTTTCTGTCCTGCCTCTCAGAGGGTACTTGTCATGCTCAGAGTATCACTCCTCACCTCTTTGAACCACTTTGGAAATGATTGTTCAGTGACAGGGAAGAAGTGGTGTCTCTTTTTGCAGCTGCGCTCGGGTTGTCAGACGTCTAAAGGAATGAAAACGTAGGTGCCATTTGAAAGGTTTCAAGAAATGCTGGTAGCAGAACGTCTCTCCTTGGCTCTAAACTTGATCCCAAAGTGGATGGACTGGAGACAGCTAGTGTGATTGGCGAGTGCATTAGTGAAGAGGTGAATTGTCCACTTAGGGTTTTCAAGCACTGCTTTGCTGGCCCCTCTTTAGTTTGGGGGGTACAGATGCCAGGGGATAATCCAACAGGAAGTACAAATCCTATCATATGGAAGAATGACCTTCTTTCTTCTTTATGGCTGTGAGTTTTTGTTTTCACTCAAAGCTATTTTTTCTTAAACACACACACACACACACACACACACACACACACACACACACACACTCCAAGATTTTTTTTCTTTAATTCATCTGATGGTAATTTATTTCTTAGCATCTTGGAGGATCCCAGCTCTTCCTTTTTTCCTTCAGGTTGGCCTTACCTCAGCCTCTGGATTTTTTTATTTTTTATTTATTTATTTATTTATTTGTATTGTCTCTTCTGATTTCGGAAGAAACTCAGTACACATTCCAGTAGTTTCTCTGGGCCTGTGCTTAAATATCTGATAAGATGATTGTTAGAAGGTGAAGGAGGGATCATAAGCCATCCTCCAGATTAAGAAGGTGCTTGGAGACTGAAAAATGGGACAGGTGACTCCACACAGAGGTTTACCCCCATTTTATTATTTTTTTTAAAGTGTTTATTTAAATTCAAGTGTTTAATGAAATTTAAGTGAGTTAATGTACAGTGTTATATTAGTTTCAGGGGTACAATACAGTGATTCAACATTTCCCTATATCACCCTGTGCTCATCACCTGTTTCGCCCACCCCCCCACCCCCCCACCCCCCCTCTGGTGACCTTCAGTGTGCTCTCTAGAATTAAGAGTCCCTTCCTAGGTTTTACATGGCTTTGTTCAAGTTAACCTACAGCGAGGACTGGGCAGGCGGTGATCCCAGCACTGTGAAGCTCTTCTTGTCTAAGTCTAGACGTTTCTCCACAGGTTTTATAAAGCAAGGGGCTGTATGGAGGTCACTGTGGGTGAGGTCAAAGGTTAGTTATCGAAAGCAGTGCCAACCGCTTTCAGAACCATGATCAGAACACGCCCTCCGGCATTCTGGTCACGACAAACAGGCCTGGAACACAAGGAGGCCCTGAGGTGGGGGTCACTGTGGGGACACGGACAAGATGGAGTCGGTGTTGTCAGCTTTCCTACAGCTGATTCTGAAGTGTGGCCGAATGTGAAGCAATAAGTAAAATGGCCACCAAAAGGCCCTGAGCCTTCATGCTGCTACTCTGTAGAACACAGCATGTGACATATCCCAAACAGACAGAAAAACAACTCCTCGGGCTTCGAGGAGCCACAGAGACCTCCACAAGAAGGCCTCTCTGTGGGGGTTGTGAGGCAAAACGTTTACTCCACATAGAGTGCAATTTCCTCAAAAACTCTTCTCAGCCATGTTGCTCACCAAGTCTGACGTAACCCAGTCGCTTCTCTTTTCGCATCTTCTCTCCTGAATCTTTACTTCTCCACATGCCCCCCTTCTCCAGGCTTGTTTCCTCATTTCGGCTTCTTCTCATTACTGTTGGAGGCACACCAGAGGACCCACACCGCCAAGCTCCTTCTTAGAAGGTGAGGAGGAGAAAACGGTTGGGAAGATAGTGGATGTTTTAGCAGATGGAAGGACCCAGCTGTATCTACTGTGAAGAAAATGAAGAGAACAGAGGAGTTGTTAGGGGAAACTGAGTTCTCATCTCGGTGGGTGTCTGGCCAAAAGACACAACCAAGCCAGATCATAGGAAAAATAAGTTTTTATTTTGTTTTGTTTTGTTTTGTTTTTATTTGGAACAAGTAAAGGAGGACCCTGGGGATATTTCCCAAACCACTGTCTCCTCAGACAAAACTGGGAAGTTTTCAGTAAAGGGTGTATATATTCATGAAGGGGCTGAGCAGTGGGGAAGTCAGCCAGATTAGGGCCAAAGTCTTAAGGGGACAGAACCCTGGTCTCTATTGATCAGAGTCCTGAGGGCTGGCAGGGGTCAGCACCATCAAGTCTCTGACTTCAGTTAGTCTGGTGTTTGGGGGCTCGAAGTGAGTTAAATCCTACAAAACAACAACAACAACAAAAAGGCTTAAGACTATGCAGTAGGTCAGCCTTTACTTTTGAAACAGCTCTGGGTGTTTTGCCTCTGATTTACCATCCCTGCTAACACTCCGGCCATCCCCCTGCCGGGTGGACCCAGCTTGTCTCTGCTTTCCTTCATCCCTTCAAAATCACTGACCACGGAGGTTTTCACGTTTCTCTGTAATTCCAATGCCTCTGGGGAAGCACTATGTCCTGAATTTCGGCCAGGGGTGCTAGTCAGACTTAGATCACGAAAACGGCTGAGAGTCTAGAATGACTCCTCCCAAGTCCAGAAAGCTCTATCTCATCTTTCTTTCTCCTGGAACTCCCAACCTGGCCTACAGAATGGTGGCCCTTTTGCTTGTGAGCCTCTGGAAATGTGTGTGTGTTGGGGGGGGTGGGGGAGCCTGAGCTCAGAGTTGTTAGGAGGCCAGCGCCCACCCCCTGCCCCCAGCCTGAGCTGTTCCCTGTTACGCAGGTCTGTGCCACTGAATACAGTTGGCTTTACCAATGTGAGACCTGGTTTTGTCCCCAGTACAATGGCAATCACTTCTCTAACAAATCCCACAAGTCGCATAGATAGAAATTTGTCAGGTGACTTGTTCCGTGGAGGCTGATGATATTGTTTCATCGGGAGGACCTAAACAATGATCATCATGGTTTCGTGGGCACCGTCGTGGGAGAGTAAAGGGCGGGAGGGAGACCCGAAAATGTAGGCACCCACCTTCCTGGGGAAGCCAGGACACTTTCTGGAATGGGTACCGATGATCGTTCTATCGTGCAAGGTGGGGATTTGAATTCCAGAAAGGAAGCACTGTTCTGTTTCACCAGGCTTACATTCAGATGCCTTTAGGGACTGGTGAGTGATATAAATATGCAGAGAGGAGTGGGGTGGGCGGGATACTGAAGGAGCCTGTGGCAAGCTGGAGAGTGTGTGCCCGTTCAAAGCTGTTCGAGCTCAAAACAATTTTTTAAAAGCTCGTCTGACCAAACAAACACAAATCTGTGGGCAGAGAGTGGTGATTCTGTGCATAATGTGTTCGAGGAACACATTGTAGGATCGTTTGGGGGTGGAGCGTAGGGGTGGTTAGCACAGTCGGGGAAGAAGGTACCAGGGAGGAGAGGACTTTGGGAGTAGATGGGAAGGGCCAGAGGAGTCTGGATTTTCTCTTGCAGACAGCAGGCAATTGCTTTCTTCAGTTAGGTGGAGTGACATAATAATAAAATTTTATAGGGTTAGGTATCACCCTGCGGAGGTAATGGGAGTGAAACCAGTGGGTCGCCAGCACGGTGTGGTACAGATGGGAGGCAATTTTAACCCCTTACATGGAATGTGGCTGGGGTCAGGGTTGGACAGACTTGTGGTTCCTTTCTGTCATTGTCATAACCTCTTGGTCGCTCAGTGGTCTGGGTGAGGAGGAGATGTGGAGTTTGAACTCTCTGAGACGAACCTCTTGTCTGCAAAATGGACCCTGAGCCCAGCTTCAGGAAGCCTGGCCATTTCTCCTGGGCCTGGATGTGCAGGGTGTCCAGTTGCCCCCATGGATGGCTTTATCTGGAAGCGTTCAATTTTCTTCCCTAAGAGAAGAAGCTACAAAGAACAGACTTAAATCTGCAGGAATGGTACTCCATGGCTAAAAAAAAAAAAAAATAAATAACAACACTAATACATCTTACAACTTCTAGCCAGGATCTGTTAGAATGCTGCTATAGCAACCCCAACAGAAAGGATTCAACAAAACCCCCACCCGATCCCCTCCTGAATCCATCTACCTGACAGTCACCCTCCTGGGGAGGCTGTCTCTCTTCCATTACACCCACTAAGCGAAGATCCAAAGCAAAGAGACAGAAAATAACATCTTCTAACAATCTGCTTGTCATTTAGAAAAAGCTCCCCATATAAATGTCATGGAAACAAGCTGTTCTCGCAGAAAGAAAAGAAGAAAGCCCGGCCTCACTTGATTCCCTTTCAATTTTAATCTTCCTAATAAAAGGGTAACAGAAAGCAAATGTTAAGTGTTTGAAAGCAAATAGTTCTGGAGCTTGGCCTCGGTGTGGCTCAGCCGCGTTCAGCCTGCTGGTAGGCTGCAGACAGCAGGAGCCCCCAGATCAAGCTCTCTGTGAGAAGACAGACTGGCTGCTTAAGATGCCATCCGTAGGACATGGAGATCTCAAAACAGACTGAGAGGAGGCAATGCGTGCTTTTCTTCTAATTGGGACCAAGGGTGCTTGTTAGGATCCTGGCTGAAAGGTCTACACATTGCTGTCCTGCTAACAAACATTCGTGGGCATGTAGCATGGCCAGTTCATTGTGCTTTGATCCTTTGAGGGGTGCCCAGAGAAATACAACACTGTTCTCTGTTTGGGGGTGAGCAGGCTTACGGGTCTGTCTCAGCTACAGCACGAGGACAGTGTTGTGGAAGCTAGGGGCCCAGAAGAAGGAGCCTTTATCTTCTGCTGGGATGATCTGGGAAGGCACTAGAAGAAGCAGCTTTAGAGTCCCAGAGGGAAAGGTAGGATTATAACAACAGGATTAGGGGAGGGAAAGGGAATGGCAAGGCACACCATTCAACAAAAGCAAGGTTAAGGAAGTGAAAGGGGATTATTTGGGGTGAAATAATGGAAGGTCTTGAATAACCTATAAGCTAGCTCAGTCCTATGTGTACTGGAATGGTTCCAGTACATCTAGGGTATGGGTGGTTAGCCAGTATCTGCATCTTCGAATCCACTGACATAGAACCTTCCTGAGAATGGAACTGAAGTCCTGTTTCTGCTTAGGGTTGATCCATATAGACATGCATAGCAAAGTGGTTGGAGAGACCATCAAGAAACGAGCTGGTGAAAAGAAATTGCAGAGCCTCTAGAAAATAAACTTCCAGAAAGCAAGAAAGTAAGTGTGGTGAGTTAGACTCAGCCTAATGTTCTGGAGGTCAGAGAGGAATCCTAAAGGGAACAAAGCTGTGTTTGTGTGGAGGAAAGGAGATCAATGATACCACAGTCACCATGTTGGGGGAGGAAAGCCAGGCCATGGTGGCACCAGTGTAAACAGCAGCCAGAGCTACCATACCTGAGAGGACCAGTAGCCAGGGAAAGATCCACACCTTCATTCCTCCAGTTGAGAAATGCTGTAAAACCAGAGAATGTGAGGTTGAATGATTGAACGTGCAAACTGATGACATATAAGGACCATATGGGGCTATGTGAAGATTTGCAGTTGATTCCCTGGACAAGTTGTCAAAATGCCTCTGCAGTACCCTGGTTCTGGGTAGGCTCAGATATAGCTGAGAGTCTTGGGATGGGAAGAGACTAGGGTGTGCTGAATAGGGAGGAGGACTTTGCAGAAGACCATGAAAAATGTGAGAACCTGGGCTGGAAGGTTGAATGGGAGAAGGAAGGAGGGACGAACAGGAATCATTTCACTGAAGAAGCATCCAGCAAAGGTTAAGACTAGGAGCGTGTTTGGTTGATTGGACATGAATGAGAGAAGAAGCAAGAATGGGGAAAATTTTATTGTGAAGGTTTAAGAATCAAGGAAAAAAAATACAGCATAGCTTCGGGTGAATGGGCTTAGAATCAGCTGAATCTGATCCTACCTGGGCCACTTACTAGTGAGGGACCTTGAGGGCATCACTTAGCCCTCAAAAGTGTGTTTTGTCGACATATCAGATAAAGGGCTAATATCCAAAATCTATAAGGAACTTATCAAACTCAACACCCAAAGAACAAATAATCCAATCAAGAAAGGGGCAGAGGACATGAACAGACATTTCTGCAAAGAAGACATCCAGATGGCCAACCAACACAGAAAAAAGTGCTCCACATCACTTGGCATCAGGGAAATACAAATCAAAACCACAATGAGATTTCACTTCACACCAGTCAGAATGGTTAAAATTAACAAGTCAAGAAACAACGGGTGTTGGCAAGGATATGGAGAAAGGGGAACCATCCTACACTGTTGGTGGGAATGCAAGCTGGTGCAACCACTCTGGAAAACAGCATGGAGCTTCCTCAAAAAGTTGAAAATAGAACTACCCTATGACCCAGCAATCTCACCTGGGTATTTACCCTACAGATACAAAGGTAGTAATCTGAAGGGGCATGTGCACCCGGATGTTTATAGCAGCAATGTCCACAATAGCCAAACTATGGAAAGAACCTAGATGCCCATCAGCAGATGGATGGATAAAGATGTGGTATATCTGTACAATGGAATACTATGCAGCCATCAAAAGAAATGAAATCTTGCCATTTGTGACGACATGGATGGAACTAGAGGGTATTATGTTTAGTGAAATATGTCAATCAGAGAAAGACAAGTATCATGATCTCCCTGATATGAGGAAGTTGAGATGCAACATGGGGGGTTTGGAGGGTAGGGAAAGAATAAATGAAACAAGATGGGATTGGGAGGGAGACAAACCATAAGAGACTCTTAATCTCACAAAACAAACTGAGGGTTGCAGGGGGGAGGGGAGTAGGGAGAGGGTGGTGGGGTTATGGACATTGGGGAAAATATGTGCTATGGTGAGTGCTGTGAAGTGTGTAAACCTGGCGATTCACAGACCTGTACTCCTGGGGCTAATAATACATTATATGTTAATAAAAAAAATTTAAGTGTTTTTTGTAATCTGTGGAACAGAATACTGCCTATATCTGAGGTTTTGCTCTTGGATTAAATAGTACATTTCATGTAACATAGTTTAAAAAATAATTGCTATGAAATGGAATCAGTTTGTAGAGAAAATTGACAAGTTTGTCTTAAATAATAATACCTCTAGATCTTTTTAAAAATTTGATGGGTATATTTCTTTATAAGGATCTTTCCCACCTTCCATTAAATTGACAACTAAGTGTTTAATATTACTTATGTCATGCAAGCTTTATTTTTAAAAGATGATTAATTTACAATTATTTGTTGCTGATCAGCTTTTTTTTTTTTTAGGTTTTATTTATTTATTAGAGAGAGAGAGTGAGAGAGAACATGAAAGGGGAGAAGGTCAGAGGGAGAAGCAGACTCCCCATTGAGCTAGGAGCCTGATGCAAGACTCAGTGCTGGGACTCCAGGATCATGACCTGAGCCGAAGGCAGTTATTTAGCCAACTGAGCCACCCAGGCACCTGATGGGCTTTTAGCCTTTACCCGGCAACCGTACTGGTCTCTTACCAATTTTATAATTGAGCTGCCAATTGTTTTGCAATATCTATGTATATAATACTATTGTCCACATTACTATGTTATTGCAATAATGCATAATATTATTTTTTCCTTTGTAGTCCCATAGTAATTTATTTGGCTTTATTGCATTGTCTAGAACTTCTAGGTAAGAGTGATTAGAAGTGATGATAGTCACACATTCCTTCACCTGATATCAGAGGGTGAACTTTGAAAATTTTACCACTAAATATAAGAGGTTTATTATAAGTCTTGTGTAGATTCCTTCTACTGCATCAAAGAAGGACTTTCTCTCCTAGTTTACCAAAGATATTTTACTGAATGGATATTTAATTTTGTAAAATGCTTTTTATGAGTCTGTTAAAATGATCATTTTTTTCCCTTTGTTCTGTTTAAGGCAGTGAATTTGGAATCACTTTTTGAATGTTAGTCCACTTTTAAGTTCTTGAATAAAACTTTAATAAAACCTAAATATATACATATATGGATATATAATGAATTTATTTCATGTGTCAGTATGTTTTAAAAATTTTTGCATTGGTATCCATGAGGCAGATGCACTGGTAATATTTTTTCTTGTCATACGCTTTTCAGGTTTTGTTATAAAAGTTTTCTGTCCTCATAATATGAGCTAAAAAGTGTTTTAAAATTTCTCTAATAATTATACTTATTTAAGTGTTTGATAGAATTCATTGCTATTTTATCTAATCCTGGAATTTTCTGTTGTAAGGTTCTAATTACAAATTTAATTTCTTTGGTAATATAGGACTCTTCATAGTTTCTCTTTCTACTTTTGTCAGTCTTGGTAAGTTATATTTTTCAGGAAATAGTCTATTTTATCTACCTCTTCAAACTTATTCCTTATAAATTATTCATAACATCCTCTTAGCATGTTTTAACATCTGTGTTATCCTTTGTGAAGACTCTTTTATCATTGGTTCCACTGACTGGTTGTTTAGTTTGGTTTTGTGTTGGTTTCTTAATCATACTTGCCAAAGGTTTGTTAATCTAACAGCTTTGCTCAAGGAACCAAATTCTGGCTCTGAGAATCCTTTATATTTTGGTATTCTACTTCATTCATTATGAATGAAGCTATGGGTCTCCTTTTAAGCATGAATGTAAATGCATACTACAATTTTTGATGTTGTAGTTTCATTAGTAGTCACTTTCAAGGAGGTTCCACTGACAAGGTGACCTGGTAATGAAGAGTTAGCTGAATCCAGAAAACTGTGCTGTGTCTGGGAGACAGTTTTCAGGCCAAATGCAATGGCTTCTGTACAGTTTCTGAGGCAGAAAAGAACTAAGTGAAGTAAAAGAAGTCTGATGTTAATGAAGAAAAGAGAAGAATGTCATCTGAAGCACAAACTAAACATTGAGACAATCACTGAACTAGAAGGTAGGTCTGGAGAGAATATCCAGAATACCATATAGAATAACAAAGTGAGGTTAGGAGACAGAATCTAGAATGGGGATGTCTAATATTAACCTAACTGGAATTTCAGTAATAGAAAATAGAGAGAAATGGAACAACCACATTTAAAAGTAAGAGAGATGGGCACCTGGGTCACTTACAGGTTAAGCATCTGACTTCAGCGCAGGTCATGATCTCTGGGTCTTGAGATCAAGCTCCAAGTTGAGTTCCCTGATCAGAGGTCAGTCTGCTTATCCCTCTCCCTCCTTTCTAGTACTCTCTCTCTCTCAAATAAATAAAATCTTATATAAAAATTAAGAGATTTTTTCAGAGTTGTTGAAATAGATGATTCTTTAAATTCTGGAAGTATATTAAGTCTTAAGAAAAATAAATCATAGAAATTAATATCTAGACAAATCCTAAGAAAATTACATTATAGACTTAGATCCAAAATTAACTAGAGAAAGTCAAATTGTCTTTCTCAAAAATTGATGAAACATAGTCTTCTAATTATGATAATATAAGCCAAAAAGCAACTGATTTTTGTCTGGCATGTATAAAAGAATTCCTATGAATCAGTAATAAAATGAGTGATACATATATACACTAAACATCACTATTGATTAAAAAATGTAAATTTAGGGGCACCTGGGTGGCTCAGTGGGTTAAAGCCTTTACCTTTGGCTCAGGTCATGGTCCTGGGGTCCTGGGATTGAGCCCCACATCGGGCTCTCTGCTCAGCGGGGAGCCTGCTTCCCCCCCTCTCTCTCTGCCTGCCTCTCTGCCTACTTGTGATCTCTTTCTGTCAAATAAATAAATAAAATCTTTAAAAAAATGTAAATTTAAACTACCCCAAGTGATTGCTACACAGCCATCAGAACAGCCAATGTTAAAAAGATATTAAAAGGACCAGTAATATCTAGTCTTTCTGACAATGCAAAAGAATTAGAACTTTCCTATACTATTTCTGGGAATACAGTAAATACTGCCAGTTTGGAAAATTATTTGGCAAAAACTATTTCAACCTCTAGAGTTGAACATACTCACATGCAAATCTGCTACTGCACTGACATCTAACAGAAATGTGTGCATATGTTTCCTGAAATACATGTATAGGGATGTTTATGGTAGCATTATTCTTAGTAATCAAGAAGTAAATATAATCCAAATGAACATTAACGGTAGAAAAGGGAAGTAAACTGTGATATGAATGGACAGTGGAAATACAGCTGTATACAGGAACCCCAGCAGCTACCACACAAGTGGATCTCATAGATGAAATGTTGTATGAGAAATGAAATCTATAATGGCATATACACTATATGATTTTATTTAGGTCAAGTTCGGAATACGCTAAAGCAACTTACAGTTGCTAGCTTTGGGAATCATGGTTACCTTGATTAAAGGTAAGGGAATAGTTTCTAAAGAGGTCATGATGGGGAAATCTGGGGTCCTGGCAAAATGTATGGGGTCATAATCTTATGATCTGGGTGCTTTTCTGTATGTCTCTGATACTTCAACAAGGTTTAGATTTTCAAATTTAAAGATACTAACAAATTCCTAAAGGAGGAAATTTTAGGGTGAGCTAAGTGCTCACGTTAAGCACAAGAAAAGACCATGAAAAAAATAAAAAGGGGGGTGCCTGAGTGGCATAGTCAGTTAAGCCCTTGATTTCAGCTCAGGTCATGATTTCAGGATCGTGAGATTGGGCCCTGCATCAGGCTCCATGGAGCCTGCTTAAGATTATTTCTCTCTCTCTCCTTCTGTCCCTAACCTCCATGCTTGCTCACTCTCTCAAACAAAAATCTTTTTTAGAAAAATAAGTAAAAAGGAAGATGGAAGAAAACATGGACAGAAAAAAAATAGGTGTGAGAAAATAACAAAGTTAAAAAAGGTTAGGGAAGGCATGTGAAACCACTAGGAGCAGTATTTAGTAAAATTGAAAAAGAAGCAGTTGGAGCAAGCCAAAATTTGGGTCTTTGAAGATACTGGTAAAACAGATAAACCCTTAAGGAAATATTATCAATGTAAAAAGAAAAGTAGATACAAATCAGCAATTCTAGGAATTTAAATAGAAGTTATAACAGTGGGTATGTACATTTTTTAAATTAAAGAATACATGAGTAACTTTACTCAAATAAAACAAAAAGGTAATGAAATTGTTCTTAGAAGAGATTTTAACTGATTCAGAAAAGAGAACTCGATAGACCCAGGACTAATTTTTGAAAACACGAATCAGTGAGAGCTAAAATATCTTCTCATAGACAACCTGAGGCCAAATGACTTTCTACACAAGTTCAAGCAAACCCTCAAGTTGCAACTGAGTCCAACTTTGTAAATCTAAAAAGAGAGAATCCTAAAATAAAACCCAAGGGATCACTCCAGCCCCTGACAGTCGCTTCCACCATGCCTCGACAGCGTAAGAAAACAAATTATAGACCAATGTCATGTTAAGAACATAAAACAGAACTTCTCAATAAACTGTTAGCATATTGAAGTCCACAATAAGCAGCTATCTTAAATAGTATAACCAAATTAATACAAAGACTACTTCAAGCTGGTGCAGCCACTCTAGAAAACAGTATGGAGTTTCCTCACATCATTAAATTAGAGCTATGACCCTGCAATGGCGCTACTGGATATTTATCCCAAAGATACAGATGCAGTGATAAGAAGGGACACGTGTACCCCAATGTCCTAGCGGCAATGTCCATGATAGCCAAACTGTGGAAGGAGCCAAGATGCCTCTCAACAGGAGAGCCATTGAATGACTAGGCAGCTGACCCAGGAAGAATCCCAAATGTCCAATAAACTAGACTCAACAGCTCCAGGAGACAGAACTTCACGACTGTATATTGCTGAAGTTAAAAATTGTATCAGCACTCATAGTTGACAACTGTGTGGTAAAGTGTGAACAGTCTTCTCCCATGGGAGGGCATAAATTGGTTCTATTACTTTGGAGAACAATCTGACCAAATTGGTAAATTTGAACCTGTACAGTTTCCACTGCACAGCCAGTCAAGGTATATGGTCCAGAAAAGTGCTATTCAAAGCGGGGTCCTAAAAGAGACATCGCTCTGCAACTTGTCCAAGAAGAAATGAACACAAGAACTTTCAAGTAAGCTTTCAGAATTTTTTATTGTAATTTGACATTGCCATGTCATCTCTTTTGAGTTCAATGAACGTATCTATCTACAGCCAATTGAAAAGCTTGAAAATCTGTCCCTGTAGATAGTTCTAGAAGCCCTGCCTTGTCTCAGCTGCCTTGTCTCAGCATGTATGACTTGAGAGATACAGATAGTGATAATGGTTCAAGGCCTGTTCCATTGTTGGAAAGCCATGATGATGAGCCAAAAATTGACTTTTCAAGGCCTTGATGGTCCTTGTCCATGTAGAATGGATCCATTCCTCTCTCCAGGAGAGCCCTCCAAGTATTTGAAGGCACTTTTCCTGTCCTCCATTGGTGCGGTCTCCCAGACCAAGTTACTCTGAAAGCCCTCTCCTTAACATATAGTTGATCTCACGTCCTACTTCACACAGAAACAGAGGTCTTTTGATTTGTACTAACTTCCCTAACCCAGCCTCCAAACATGTGCATGTCTGCCTCAAGCTTCAGAGTCTCCCTTTCTGGATATTAGAACAAACAGTTTCTCTGTTCACTGGTGACACTTCCCTAGTACTCTTGAGTCCATCCTCTCCCGTGTGCTCCTGTTTCCTCCCTTACCCACTTTCTGTATGTTTTAAACATTTCCCCCTTTTACTTTATCTTCATTAATGCAATACATTTTCCTTAAAACAAACAAACAAAAATAATGGGTGGCTCAGTTGGTCAACCATCTGGCTTTTGGTTTTGGCTCAGTTCATGATCTCAGGGTCACGAGATCAAGCCCCACATTGGGCTCTGGGCTGGGCATGGAGCCTGTCTGAGATTCTCTCTCTCCTTTTGCCTCTTCCCATCCCCATTCCCTGCTTATGCACACTGTTGCTCTCTCTCAGAAAAATAAAGAAAAAAAATTAAGCAATACAGATGAAGTGGAAGTCTTTTTGAGCACTCCAACTACACTTTTACTCCTGCACAGAGAGATAACTTAAGTTTATACTTCTGGTATATTCCATCATATTTTTTTTCCTGTGTATTTGCATGTATCTATAAGAATGTAGAGACATGTCCACTTTTGTGTGGTACTGAAGTGGGATAATAATTCCTTTATTTTCCAAACTTAGAAACTCTGCATATCCTGTAACTAAATTCGTTAGTTGTTAACATTTTTCCATATTGCTCTGTCTGTCTCCCTCTCTCCAATCCCCTTCTCTGCCTCATGTACAGGTCACATTTTTCTGAACCCTTTGAGAATGAGCTGAGGACATTGTCCTCCTTCATGATACATTTTTGAATGTGTATTTTTTTAAGAACAAAGACTTGTCTTTTGTCACCACAGTATAGATAGTCAATAAGAAAATTTAAGATTAATACAAAACTAGTACCTAATCTATGATCCATATTCAAATGTGGCCAGTCATTCTTCTGATGTCCTTTATAATTTATTTTTTTAATTTTTTATTTTTTATAAACATATATTTTTATCCCCAGGGGTACAGGTCTGTGAATCACCAGATTTACACACTTCACA